>NC_044496.1:6998771-7116271 GCF_902362185.1 Chanos chanos | reverse complement strand
TTCTCTCTCTGATCTGCCTCTACTCTGTCCAGCAGCACAGAGTCTCAGCTGGGAAGAAGAGGGAACTACATGTTCCATGAGAGACTGTTTATTAAGTAACTTCTGCACTTAACAGCAATCAAGTTTTTGTTTTTTGTTTTTTCCCCTCTCTTTTTTTACGGTGTGATTTTGGTAAAACTGTTTTGTTAATGAATTTTTTTTAATGAAACATTTTTTTTTTTACTTGTTAATGAAAACAGTAAGAAAAAAAAATCGGAAAGGAGAATAACACTATAATTACAG
Source organism: Chanos chanos (assembly GCF_902362185.1). Lineage (NCBI taxonomy): Eukaryota > Metazoa > Chordata > Actinopteri > Gonorynchiformes > Chanidae > Chanos > Chanos chanos. The sequence continues at coordinate 7,115,989 of NC_044496.1, read as the reverse complement.
TGATTATTTTTTAGTACAAACAAGTATTGTTTTAAGGGGGAAAAATAAGAACAAAACATGTAACCATAGCAAACCAGCGCAGTGTTCCACCCCCCAACTTAACCATTACTTTATCTCTTAAGATAAAGAAACTGAAATATCCAGGGGACCTAAAGATAAACACCCAACACAGAGCTCTATAAACATTAAGTAATCACACCTTGTGTGCATGATATGGAATTTTTCTGATTTGTATTTAAAAAAAAAAGGATATCTCCACACCATGTGTCTATCTTCATTCTTCTTCAGTTATTCTGTTTGCTGAAAGTTCAGTTACAATAACATGATGAAAGCTTCTATTGTGTGTGTGTGTGTGTGCGTGTGTGTGTGTGTGTTTGGACCATGAGGATATCAATATTTCACTAGTGGTAAGATTGCAAGGACACTTGCTGGTCCCCACAAGCTGAAACTTTTTTTTCTTCAAAGATAGGTTTTTAATATATAAAAACATACATTTATTAAGTGTGTGTATGTGTCTGTATTTCTCTCTCTCTCTCTCTGTGTATGTGTGTGTGTCTGTGTGTGTTTTGTGTGTGTGTGTGAGTGTGTGTGTTTGTACACATATACATGTTATAACTGAGACACAGCTGCCATAAAACTCATTAGAAGAATTGATCTCTCTCTCTCTCTCTCTCTCTCTCTCTCTCTCTCTCTCTTCTTCACCCCTCCAGGCCTCTCTGCTCTACCCTCCATACCTTAACAGGCCAATGTGTGCTAAGAGTGGGAGGCAGATGTGAGAGAGATTGTGTAAGATGGAAAGCTCAGGTAATTAAAAACATATGTGTCTCTTCTCTTATCTGGATGGGCCAATGAGTCCAAAGTGCCCCGTGGTCTCTAACCTCCCACTAAAACCAGGAGAGAGATAGAGGGGGAGAGAGAGAGAGAGAGAGAGAGGCAGGTATAAATACCACCAAATCTCGCTTACTGTGAAGTGCAAGTCACTGGCCTTTCAAGAACTAATGATGTGTCAGATCTACATGCTAGAACCTGAAGAGAGGACGAGACTCCAAATATAACTGCAGAGTCCAGCTTTGGCATTCGTTATGAAAAATATGGAGAACATGGCACTCTCTGAATGCTTTCAGTGGTCAGTGAACATTAAGCAAATGTTTGGAAGACATGGCATATACGCATGAATTATTTCTTGGAGAAAACATTTCTTCATCGAACCATAGTCCCTCACTGACTGAATATCATTGCTGAATCATTGTTAGAGCTTATCATTAGGATGTGAACATCTAAGTTTATATCCCCCTTCAGATAGAATTTATTATCTGCTGACCTTAGATTTAACTGTATTACCGTTCCTTTTAAGCGGTAATCATGAATAAAATGCAGTGACATCTTGGGTCACAACAACAACAACAACAACAACAATGTTTGAAGAATCACCTAATGCCTGACCAACAGTTTTCCTTTAACTTGTCACCCTGTGGTCATTGTCTGCCTCCGTGCCCTCTCAATTAAAACTCAAAGGCTGCTGAGGGCCGGAGAAGAACGATTTCAAAGACTCCCTGTGTTATTACATCAACTTCCAAGCGGATGTTATTTATTTATTTTTTTAAAAAAATACTTACTCACTCGTCTTTCATGAAATGAATAAGGAAATTTAACTTCATGCTTCCATATATATATATATATATATATATATAAAAAATCAAACCCCATTCATTGAAAAAATAGCCCAGTACAGAGGATTATAATGGAGTTATAATGCGTCATAACACTGCTTATGACCTCACTATGTCTTAGTTGCAGACCATGATGAGTTCATATGAGATAAATCTAGATTGGCCTAAGTGAAATATCTCCCCATATGTAGGTACAGTAATTTGTTAGCTTACTACAAAACACAACAAGAACCTTATAGATGTTTTTTTTCTTTTTAACAAGTTACAATGTATCAGATTTTCCAGTTTTAGGTTACCCACTCTTTGAAACGCCCCTGTTTGGCAGGTTAGCAGGATATTCTTTGCCTACAATGCTTGTTATGTAAACCTAAGTTTCACTGCCTTCCAAACCTTGCTTTGGAGTGGTGTATTTATTTCATTGGGCCTCTGTGTCCATACTGCGGCCCTTTTGAAGAATGGAAAATGGAAACTTGTTGATGTTGTTGGAGAGAGCCCAGAACTTATCAAACGATCCTTTATACACCGTGTATGTATGTATGCATGTATGTGTGTGTGTGTATATATATATATATATATATATATATATATATATATATATATATATTTTTTTTTTTTTTTTTTTCCACAGCTCTCTGCTGGTGAAGCAGATTGAAAGATGAATCCATCATAGAAAAAGTGGTGGCCCCATTGTTTAGAGGCTGTGTTTACGGGGCCAGGTCCCTGTGTTTTCTCTATGACTAATCTGAAGAGTCCTTGGAGGGAGAGGTTTAGGCAGAAAGTCGTCTGTAGTCACCCTATAGCAATCTTACAGCACAGGAGCCACAGAGTCTGCTGCCGGCGAAGCAGCCTTTTTAACAGTGTCTGTGGAAGAGCCTCCATCTCTTTGTTAAGGAATAATGAGGTAAAAGTTCCAGAAGAACAAACCCTAGGTCTGAGGCGTCTTTCCTTTTTTTCTTTTTTTCTTTTTTTTTTTTGTAAATGTCATAGTGCACATCCTTGGTAAATTCCATAGAAGACATCCTTGTTAAAGTCCCTCCGAGTTTTGCCAAACAACACTGCCTCGACTCGCTCTCTCAGCTGGATGGATATTGTGCTTTTAATCACGATCCCTTCAAGTGTGTAATCAAGAACCTTCCGGACGTTTCGCGAAGAGTTTCAGTACAGTTATCCATCAAACCGAGCATGTCTTTAATTTTACATCATCCATTAATCTTTAAAAGCTCTCACGACCGCTAGACCGTTTATTTAACGCACAGACAATATAGCGTCGGACATAATTACGCTGGATTAAAAACCAAAGGTTTAAATTGCATGGGCAGTACTTGCTGCTGATGTCATCATTCTCGATATGGGTAGTTTACAAATTTCACACGGTTCATTCTCTGAAATGAATATGTATTTTCAGTATTTTGAAGTATTGAGAATGGCTAAAATGCGTGGTCTGAAGGGCTTCCATAAAAGGCTTACATCTTCTATAATATTAACCCAAGACAGTCTTTGATCTTTTAATCCCATGCTTATAAGGTTGCCAGATAAGCAGGCATGACTAACTTCTCTTTCTTAGCCAATCTAATAGTGGAGAAAGAGCACTGCTCCAGTAATGAGCTCCTTTACCTTCTTTTGAAGACAAATTGGACTGAAATTCCATGTTTAATGGATCTTCCTTTCAACAGAACTGTGTAAGAAAAAAAAGAACCAGGAGAGTGAGACAGCAAGAGAGAGAGAGAGAGAGAGAGAGAGACAGAGACAGAGACAGAGACAGAGACAGAGAAAACAAGACAGAGAGAGTGAGAGAGCTTCATATTAAAAGACATATTGAGTGAATGTTGTTTTCTGCAGGTCTGTGTGTGTGTGAGCTAACTGACCGTTTTCTGTGGTTATTCTTGGTTTATTTAACATGTTAGGCTGGAAGACAGAATAAAAATAAAAATAAGAATAAAAATAAAAACAGGAGCCACAAATCCTGTTGGCTTGGTCTGGGCTGCGTGTCTGTGCTGTCATCACGGCCACAGATACAGCTAGACCAGTTGCGTATGCCACCAACCTCTCCTCCTTCTACGCCACTGCTTTCCAAGAGGAGCAGGCTGTCCAGTTAATTTATAACCGTTGAAGTTTTTGTTTTGTCTGTCTGTATTTTAATCATCGTCTGTCATATTTACAGCTATGGATCGATGTTTGGTCCATCTGTCAATCTATCTGTCAGTGCGTCTTTGCCCTTTAGCTAATTTATAGTGGTGAGTTAGTATCAGGACTGTCTGTCTGTCTCCCTTGTGGATCAGGATCTGAATATAGAACATTTCTGCCAGCCAGCTTATGTCTCTCATGAAGAAGTTCTCAGACCGTCCGGTTAAAGTGTTTATCTCTCCATCTCTCTGCCCCTTTCACAGAACAAAATCAGATTTTGATTGGGTGGTGTTCTCCTGTTGCTGCCCCCATCTCTCTCTCTCTCTCTCTCTTTCTTTCTCTCTCTCTCTCCCTCCGCCAGCAAACGTTATTTCCATCACCAATGCTTTCATCTCAAATTCCCTTTGTGCCATTGTTGTGCAACAGCTAAAGCTCTCAACACACATTTAAAAGACTTCACTTGCTGTACAAAGAAGGCGTTTCTGATTTGAGATTTCTCTCTCTCTCTCTCTCTCTCTCTCCCCATATCTCTCATATCTTGTATCTATCCCTCTCATGAGGAACGATGCCACAGAATTGATTAGAGAGATTTTCTGTAGCGACAATGGGGTGAAGCCAGAGTGTGTATGTGCGTGCGTGCGTGTGTGTGTGTGTGTGTGCGTGCGTGTGTGTGTGTGTGCGCGCGTGCGTGTGTGTGTGTGTGTGTGTGTGTGTATGTGTGTCTCTGTATACTGTCCAGACTCCAGGACTCCAGTTCACCACTGGGACATGCAGATTTTACATTTTTAGTTTTACACTTCAGAGGAGCTCTGAGTCGCGTGGCCTTTTCATCGTTGCCTTTGATGCTGTGGAAAGGAGAAGGCATCCATTGTCCTCAGCAACCCGCAGGCATGTTGTAGGCTACACAGTTAGCGTCAGTGGAGACTGGTTAAATGTCACCCCCACACGGACACACACACACACACACGCACACACACACACACACGCACGCACACACACGCACATGCACGCATACACACACGCATTCACACAAATATTTCATTGGTCACTTATGTGTCTCTGTTGTGGAGAACAGTGTCTCCCTCTCTCTCTCCCTCTCTTTCTCTCTTTGACCCTCTCCTTTGTCTTTGACCGCTTTGTCTCCTTTATTCTTTTTGTTTCTCTGTCTCTACTCAATTAGCGTGTCTCCAGCTCCATCTTCTTCTATTCCCTCCTCTCCTTCTTTCTATTATTTTAATCCTTCTGACTTTTTCTCACTCTTGCTCTCTCTTTCTCTCTCTCTGTCATATTCATCTTTCAATATTTCTTTCTCTTTCTGTCTCTGTCTCTCTTCTCTCATCCACTACATGTCTCCCCACTGCTGTCCTGTCCCTTGTCCTGCAGCCTCCAGTGTATGTCTGTCTTAGATCTATGCGCCATCTGCCCTGGCTACACATCTGTGGATATCTTGTGTACCAAAGGCAGACAGCAATAGTTCTTTGTGCTGTAGGACTCAGTGCTCTGAGACACCTGCTGCAGCTTATCTAAGTTTAGTGATTGAAAAAGAAGCAAAGCCATTATAGTGTACCGCAACAAAGACTGCCGAGCCGTTAAGCGTATAGGCAGGCGAGAATATGTTTTATAGTGCAGGATTAATGATGGCATCTCAAAACATTTTATAAGTTGCACGAAGGGCAAATGTTAGGCTGTGTGCCAGAATCGAGAGTTAGCACACCTCTCTTGTTTATACTTTGTCTGTTCTGTCAGAAAGAAAAGAGAAAGAGAGAGAGAGAGAGAGAATAAGAAGAAGAAAAAAGGAGAACTGTAAGTCTGTCTTACAGACAAATAAACAGAAGGAAATCATTTGTGAAATGCGGGACGTTTCTCAGACTGATCTGTCTGATAAACGATTATATCAATATTTAGCAAATCGCTCTCAATCTATTTTGTTTTCTCCCTCTCTCTCTCTCTCTCTCTCTCTCTTTTGTTGCTCTGTTGCTTGGCTTCAAACAATGACATCAATGGACAAGCTTTGGCAAGGCTGTGCTGTCCAGATGTGTTCACTATGTATTGTGCCAGAGTTGCTATGTATATGCGTAAGAGGAATGAGGGCCCATGTATAAATTACAGCTCCCAGAAGAGAATAGCCGTAACCGTTTGATTCTTTATAGAACACTACAGTGCGGAGTTTGGGTTCACTTATACAACCAGGGAAAAAAAAAAAAAAACTTCTGTTATTTCTCTTACTTTTTTCCCCATTCGACGTATGTAATTGTTTAAGTTTAATGATCATTCTTTTTAAAGTCAGACTGAATCTTGACCAAGGCTTGTTTTCGAACATATTTTATTAGTTGTCCCCGTTGAAGATTATGCAATAGCGTGAATAAAGAGATTTGACAGATTCTACTCTGTTAGATAAAAGAAAGAGCGAGACTCTCTTGGCATTTCTATTTTATGAAGGTTTTCATCAGTCAAACTGTGTCACCGAAGTCTTGCTTTAAATATGTGTAAATATACATGGATAGTTAACATATTACATAAACAGGAATTCTTTTTCTTTTTTTTGAAGACTTTGACTAAGCCCCTTTGGAAGAGCATAAATCTTTTGTGTACTGTCACAGTTTCTGGCAATGTTTCCAAAAAGTCCAATTTGCCCCAGTATCTTGCTCTTTCTCCCTATCACTTCTTTGTTAGCTGTTCTTTTAAGATGAAACAAGTTTAGAGAGGCCTTCAGCTGTGTGTTTGCTACATTATTCCCAAATCTCATGCCATCCAACACCCAGGGCAAAGACTGCCTGTGGGCATGTCACTTTGACCAACTGTGCACCTGAATACCAGCTCTGATTTAATTTAGACCTGTGTAAGAAACCACACACAGCAAGGTGTGTTCAACTGCAAATATTCGCTCACTCATTCAGTCCCTCCATCTCGTGCATTAACTCTTGTGTTCACTCACTCACTGACTCACCACTCACTGACTGACTCACTCACTCCCCGGTTCCATCTCTCCCTCATTCACATATTCGTTCATTCAGTCACTTAGCTTAATTTCTCCTTTACTTGCTCGTTCTATTCATTCTTCCCCAAATGCATAGCTTGTCCTGCGACACATGACCTGTCGGTCAGAGGAACAGTGTGCGAGTTATGCAACAGGCCATAACCACATGCCATCGCTAACTCCATAACCCGGAGCAAAGTGTTGCCATTCGCTGAACTTTGCTGAAGCCACAGTATCCTGTCATGGGATATCTCATTATTGGGACAACAGTGGCTTTATGCGAGGGAAAAATTCAACATGTCAAATCCGTCAGCGTCCAGGCACTTTTCAAGCCTCCTCAGGACATTATATGGATTGGCTATGAGACTGTGAGCGCTGTCTTAATGCTGAGCTCACATTTGCCCTTCATGGCTTGGATGATGCTGTCACAAGGGAGTCGCATGACTGAAAACAAACAATATGAGCTTGCAATGCCTCTACTCACGAGAAAAAGAAAAAAAGAAAAGAAAAGAAAAGAAAAGAAAAGTGCAGCTGTTGCTAAGTCCTTCATGTTCTATACTATGGTAAATTCTCAAAACATTTCCATATGTCGCATGGTTCTTTGTCTCACCTCGATTAAGTCTCAGCCAAGCTTGAGACTACTCTCATTAGCAGGAACGCGGTGGCAAATTGCTGAGTGCTGCTAGCTGACACGCAACACTGCACCCAGTGTTCTGCCAACTACAGCCGTGCCGCGGCACCGTGGCGAAGGCCGCGCGGGATCAACTGTCACTCGGTCATGGCTAAGGCAAAAAAATAATGCCACTGTTTCAAATCTGAATGGTCAAAAAAAAAAAAAAAAAACCCCACATAATAATAACATCTCTTTTATTTGTCCAGAATTTTTGCTTAAGCTCAGGCTAAAATACAACTAGATTAAATCTGAAGGTCTTTGTCCCTCAATACGGCCCAATGTTTTGTGTTTTGGAATGTGGTTTTAAGCCTCTTTGCAGTATTTTGCTCCAGCTTAACTGTTAAAGATAGGTTAAGCTTTGTGAAATGATACTATTAAGCTAATATCTGTCTCTGATGGATTTCTCAGGCCTCTGCCTTGCACTCGCTCCTTGAAAGCAGAGAGAGAGAGAGAGAATGATCTAGATCTTTTGTGTACTTTTGTCTAGTGTCCAGCAATGAATTATTTTGAGTCAGCGCAACTGTCAAGGCCCATGTGGTCAGCTGCTTGTCCTGAGCTGACTTGTAAGGTCTGTCATATAATGTAGAGTACAAAAGCTGCTCAAGCTGTTCGCTGGACCAGCCTCCCGACATTGCAAACTGATGTTTACATTTTGAATGCCCAGAAATACATCCGCCGAGAGCTCTGAAGAATCAAAGGCAAGACATTACCTATGACCCATCAAATCCTCAGACGCATCTGACAGCATGCACGCTAATCCAGTGTTGACATATCATTCATTGTGTGTAAGTACAGGGGTAACAGGAGCATCTAATATTTTTTGGAGGGGATACATATAACTATTGGAGAAGTTTACACTCTATTTAAAATCATAAAATGAGACAGACTGTACTCAAGCTTATTTAGATGCCGGTATATGGACAGAATTAGAGACGCTAGTTGGCTGTGAGAAATATCAGTGATCTGGGTGATCCAAGCTCAGATTAAGTGAAATCTAATGGATAAATCATATATGAATAAGATAGCTTCATAAAATCCATTTACAAACGATCAGCAAACCTATAAACCCACAGCACATATTTTGAAAAGCTAGCTATCTACCCTGAAAGTCCGTTTTTCAAAGGCGCGTTCCTGCTAACTCAGCAGGTCTTATGGAAGTAGTGGCCTGAAAGCACCTTGTTAGTACATGAGGGCACATTCAGAGCAGGTTACTAAAACTACGCTCTCATAATGAATGAGACAAAGGTACTTTTCTTACGGGAAAAAAATACATGTTAACACTTGAGCTGATAGGAGCTGAAAGTCACCTACATTTTAATATAATGACTGAAACAGCTTCTCTTTGACCAGTCATGTATTATCTGCTTACAATAATGATGTTACTACTCATGACATGTTTCTGAGGTTCTACCCTGTTGGTCTGGAGTACAGACAAGTAACAGATTGGAAAAGAATATCAATGCCAATCTCAACACAGCTCATCAAATTCTGGAAAAAAGAATCTGCATTTACTTCAAGTTTAGAAAACTCAAGTGAAGGAGAATCATTGTGCTGGGCTCTCAGCTCCCTTGGCTTACTGTACAACTTAATCCTTTCCAGTTGATGTTATCCAGCCATGCCCGTCATGAAATTTGACCAGTTTGGAATGTTTTGAGGTGTCATTTTGCTGAAATTTAGCCTTTTTCATTACAGTTGATCCACCCAATTTTTTTGTAAAGCTAAATGTTCTAACCTTTTTAAGAACAACATTCTGTTTGGCTCCTGTATTGACAAATCTTCATAGTGGAAAAGTTGCCTCTTTGCTAGCAACTAACCACTTTAAAACATTTAAAAAATAATAATAATAATAATTTCCAGTAAGGGATGAAATATGGTTGCCATTATGACCTATTCCATTTATTAAATTTACAGTTACATTTTCGCAGAACTGTGGAAGAACAGTAGAACAATTCTGTGACTTTCTGTGACTTATCTCCCATCCTCACCATACTATAACTAGATACTGAACACTAGCCATAACGACAGACGCATTGCAGAGTTCAAATCATAGACGATGGATATGGGCAGGAGTTGTGTTAATGGTAGAGAACTCTTTAAACATATGTACATTTCTTTCTATCTTTAAACATACTATTTCTCTGACAGTATCTTTTGTTGTATGAGTGTGTGTATGTATACACACACACACACACACACACACACACACACACATATATATATATATATGTGTGTGTGTGTGTGTGTGTGTGTGTGTGTGTATACATATTTCATTTTACTTGATTTTATTTTATTTTATCTATTTATTTATTTTCAGTTATGAAGATCCGAGGTGGTGCGTGCTTCTTGGTTCAGTGGGCTTGATCCCACTGGGTAAGTACCTTGGGAGTGGGATTATAAAACCCTGCTCTGTCACTGGATTAAGAGTTACAGCAGGATGACAAAACATGAGTGAAAATCCAGCAGACAGGGCTGAGGGAGATGAGGTTTGACATGAGGTTTGACAGACCTGCGTATTTGCGACGGCATACGACATGCGTACAGTCTTGGATCTCCCGTCTCTCTGTCTTTTATTGGGTTCGATAGCGAGCAGTATCCCAGAGTGGTCAGTGCAGTTAATAGGTTTGGTACTGAGCAAACCACCACTGTTTTCAGTGGCTTTTTTTTAGTAGACCCACACCACAAAAGGGCAGTTTAACTGCAGTCATTTCAATGATTGTGTGTGTGGAGGAGACAGACACAGAGAGTGTATGTGTGTATGCACCAAAGCTGAAGCTCTGGAATCTTTTACCCCTTAGCTGTCTGGCAGACGGCTGGATCCTGTGAGCTCTCTCATCACAGGGGCCAGTATCGTCTCTCTTTCTGCCTTCAGAACTTTTTTTTTTTTTTAAACTCCCTGTCCTTTCATATGTATTGTTTTTCTAATTATTATACTTTTGAAAATCTGATCGTGGAAGGCGGTTTTGAAGATGAAAAAGCCTGGAAATGAATGTTATCTGCATTTGAAGTATTTTGAAATAAACTGCAACACAACAAAACTGCGGTGATGGGGGCTGTTTTTATGAGTAGACATTGGCACAAACACCTCCTGTGAGATTTGATACTGTATCCAGTCACTGTTTATGAAGATATTAATATCTAAAAACGCAGTTCCTTCACATGACATACTAAGATGTTTCTTTTAAAACGACTTGTGCATAAATTACTGGGGGGGTTTTTTTCCCCTCCTCAGTCTAATGAAACTTTATTTGAAAGGTGAATGACTCATTTCAAACAGATGTCTAGATCCTTAATCTCTGTGTATGGCAGTTTTGAAATGTGAGATTTAACACAATTTCCATTTACAAGTGCTCAAAGCTTCGCTTTGAAAATCTATCCAAAGACCCTTGCCTTTTTCCATGCAGAAAGTATCGACGCAGATGCATGCTAAGTTTTCGGTAATTAACTTGCTGGCATTTACACAGCTGGTTATTTAACTGAATCAACATGGCTGCAGTAGGCATGGCCCACCTGCTAACATTTATTGAGTAAATGCAAATGACTGACCACACAATTAACTATGAAGACTTGAGCTCTAAAACCCATTAAAACCCATTAGTTACCTTTTGTGTGCTTTGGCACTTTTCTATGGGATATGAACGCTATGGTCAACTGCTGAACCTTCTGATTCAATGATGCAATGCTAAGACGAGTCTTTTGTTCATTAACGTGAGTCAGTGTTCTTTTATTTTCTCGTTTAGTTTGCATCATTGACATCAGATCAGATATAAAAAAAAAGGATGATAAGACTGTTCGCAAATGCTGTTTGCGTGTTTAGCTTACACGTTAAGCCATGCTGGGGCTGTCATAAATTATTGATGAAATATAAAAATTCGTGCAATGAGACTCACAATCCAAAATGTTAACTTGAACGTTGACATGTAACTCCTTATTTATTACATATTTATAACAATTAATTTTTTTTTTTACAGTTTATTCTCACACACAAACATAAATGAAGAAGCTGTAGTGAAGCAGCTGTTTGAAAGAATTATGGCTCCTCTCCCAGTGTTTATGGAAGAACGGCCTTGAAAGCCAGTAGATGTTTCTTAGCTGCCTTTTTTTTTTTTTTTTATGAAACACCAGGTGGTGAAGCATGATGCTAAACAGACTGACTGTTTATGTGCGCTTGTCTAAACAAAAAAATATATAGATATAAATAAACAAAAATACACATTGTTAATCTCAGAGAAGAAAAGTCCGTCCGAGAGAGCGAGAGAGAGAGAGAGACAGAGAGAGAGAGAGAGAGAGAGGCATGTTTACGGTTTTTCAGAGTGCTTGTTGATCAAGTGTTTAAACAAAGCGAGGATTCGCTTGCACGGTCCTCTTCTCTCTGGCCTTTAAAAAAAGAGCGCTGCCGAACAATAGCGTCCCAGCGCGCAGTCCCGCTTCACAGCAAGCCAAACTAATTAACATTGTACAAATTCTCTGGGCTCGGCCGCTTCTAATGGGAGACTTTGAGAAAAAAAAAAAAAAAAGCATCTTTGAGGTTTTTCAGAAAACAAACTTTGCCAGGCATTCTCTGGGTTCTGGCTGAAGCTCAGCAGAATCAAAAGGAGCGTTGGCATCCTCGACGAGCTCACAATCTTCCCTTTCATCTCTGGGAAGCTATGAAGGAATGGACCATGCCTCTGCTATGGCTGTGAACCTCCACAGCTTAAAACTGCAAGGGCCACATTTTTTTTTCTTTCTTTCTTTTTCTTTTTCTTTCTTTCTTTTTTTTTTTTTTTTGTAGATCGTCCTTTGAATGATTTTTTTTTTTTCCTCTCTAACCTTTTGATCTAAATCTTCTTAACTTTAAATGAAGTGCTTTCAGCCTCTTGAAGATTCTGAGCTTGCAAATCACCATTCATTCCTTTAGAGGCAAATCCTCTTGGAAAATAAGTGATTCAAACATGTACAGTTTGAAATGTTAGTGTGAACATTCAATCTCGCTGGAATGGCTATATTCAGCAAACAGACAACACTGACCTTAGTTTGACGGATCAGTGCCTCACAGACTTCAAGAGCAAACACACTTTGACTGTTTCTTCAGTCACACTGCTTGAGCATGTAAAACAGAGATCTGAGGAGACTAGCAATTTCTATCTTTGACTCATCAATGTAAGCGGCATCTCTAATGACTCTTTCACCTTCAGAACAGTTTTCTCTTTTGTTCTTCTCCCGCAGGAGTTAACTGTTTTTGGCACTGTTGTGCCAACGAACTCTTGAGATTGTACCGCGGTGACCTAAGCGAGACAGAGGCTCTAGAGAAGCCGCAAATATATGACATGCGACTTAAGCAAACACCCGGACGAGGGTCACGCAGCTCGCCCTGTGTGACATCATCGGTGATGGCTTAATCAGGGGGCCGGCGTAATGCAGTGAAGGCGGACATTAACAGATGGCTTTAGTCAGCATGTTCACACTAACATCCAGGAACTCCACAAAGGGCAGTGAGATAAGGGCCTTGAATGGGCTGTGTGTGTGTATGCGTGTGTGTGTGTGTGTGTGTGTGTGTGTGTGTGTGTGTGTGTGAAAGACTCGGGTGATGCGGGACTCCACGGATTAACCCTAACAGCTGGCACACGCCCCCAGGGTCTGGAACTGAGGGGTTAGCAGACAGTTGCATTGACTGGCTATGATAGCGCTGTTGTTAAAGCCAAGTAACACTGAAGAGGATGATAACACAGCATGCAAGTTACTCAGAAGAACTCTCTACCAATTCAAACATGTTTCTACACCTGACCTCTATGTGGCTTGGGAGTAAGCCTGTGTAATGGCATTGCTCTATGTCAATATTAAATAGGATAAAACTGCTACTGACATTCACTTTAATCTGATCCTTACTTTTTCTTAAGCAAACACAGATTATTGGTCTGCATAACCAAGTCGGTCATGGAATCTGGATTTCTTTTGAGTGATCATGGAAACGAACTGCTGTGCAGACTCTCCGCCGTGGTTTCGGTCGACTTGTTTTAGAGTAGTGTCACCAGCAAAATAGAGCATTGACACACAGAACTCACCACATCCCAAGACCGCTGGTTTAACTGAGAGGGAGATTCAGCTGTTTTTGCTGAGTAGTGCTAAATGGACTGAATGACTCTGTGTGTGTGTGTGTGTGTGTGTTTACGTGTGTGTGTGTACGTGTGTGTGTGTGCGTTTGTGTGAATGATAACCCTCCATCACTAGCCTCTGGGCTCATGTGCTACCGCTGTGCAGGGAGCAACGAGTAGTTATGCACCTTTTTCATCTGCTAAGCTACTTGGCCCCTGGACAGAGGAATAAACGGACGGTAGAGGGAGAGAGAAGTGAATAGAAGGAGCTGCCAAGTGAGGCCAAATGCACTCTAACTCTCTTTTTCTGTTCTCAGATTTCACTGCATTTGTCCCCACACCCTTGGTGTGAATTACCGTGAATTCTTTGGAACGCTTTTGGTACTGCTTAATTTACATGTATGCCAACAGGCTTCTAATGTATTTAAATCTTGGAAGATGTTCAAAGGGAAACCATAATTCCACTGAAATGGGTCTTTTGAAGGCTTTATCGTGTTCTTTCTCTTCTGGCTAATCTCACAGCCCCTCAGCGCACCAGAGCAATTTTTTTCTAATGCCAATTAAGCTTGACATTAGCATTAAAACAGCTTTTAAAGTTTTCTCTTTTTTAAAAAAAAAGATGAATAATAATATTGAATGGACACTTATTTACACCCTAAAACAAATGTTTCAGGAATTTCACCGCCACGGACAACTTCAGTGAAATGAAAAGATCTTCGTTTGCTTTTGTCATATTTTGGAGTGAACAGGGAGAAAGAGGGAAAAAGAGAGAGAGAGAGGAAATTCCCCTAATAACAACTCAACAGATTTTTACACTAATGAGCTGTCTCCATGGTGAGACATCACAAATTCTGCTTTTTGTTCAAATGAAGGTTATGCTATTAATGCAAAGCATGCTGGCAGCCTCCTCCAATTCTCCCCAGAAATGTTGTAATTGCCACGCAGTTGTGTTAGGAATCAATTAATTACCATTAGAGCCGCACTCCAAAGCACAGAACAGTGCACAGCAAATGTTTCCATTAGCTACAGATGTGCAAATTTGACCCAGAGGAGAGATGAGAATTCTTTACAGATTTCTTGCATATTTGTGTGAATGTTTAAAGTGCTGCTCTCTCTTGTACAGAAAGCATTGGAACATTCCTCCCTCCTCTTTCTCTCTCTCTCTCTCTCTCTCTCTCTCAGGGAAAAAGTACACAGACGGTGGACAGCACTATGGGAGACAAACCCTGCAGCTTCCTTGATATGGGAAACCTGGAGTCTAAAGAACTCTCTAAAGCAGCTCTCAACCAGATGGTGAAATAATCAATTAAGAGTGATTATTTCGGGGGGCTTTACATAAACGATGACAAATGATTTCATTTGTTGAGTTCCCTTTTGTTCTCATAATTAGCCGACATCCCGACTGCTTTTTAGATTTTATGAATCTGAGATTAATAAAAGTGAAGCGAGTGGACTGAAACTTCGTGAACTGATTTTTTTTTTTTCGTTTGTTTTTTAATCCTTTTCTTTTCCCCTGTAGTTTAAACCATTTCATTATATTAAGAGGGCATCTATCTTAATTCAATTTCCTAGGTTTCATTTCTAGACAGAAGGTTTCAGCTGGGTGAGTTTCATAGAACCAGAACCAGGGTTGAAAGATTCATTTAACTGACTGTATATTGGCTTGCATTTCACTGGAGACTTTCCCACCGTCTCGTGAACTCAAATTTTCATTTTCATTTTCCGCAATGAAAATTAGTCTGTCCTTACTGTCTCGATTGCTTTTGTGACTGTCTTTACCTTCCACTAACAGTCATGTAGTCCCTAGACGTTCGTTTTGAGTTTCCAGTTCCAGTTACCTCCACGACTGTCACACTGCCGAGCGGCATCACAGGGAGAGACGGAAACAGAGTGAACCAGACGTTTTAAGCGGGCTGTCATCTTGTCTAAGGGAAAGCTAAAGGCATACAAGAACAAACAACATAATTTGCAAACTTCATGAATTTCTTGTTGAAATGAAAAACCTTTCAGTGTCTTTAGAGAGAGAGAGAGAGAGAGAGAGAGAGAGAGAGAGAGAGAGAGAGAAAGAGAGAGAGAGGCATTAGCAACTAGTCATCCACACTGATCGTCAGTATTAGAAAGTGCTTTCAACTCTGTTGGCTGTCAGTGCTCTTGGCAGCTTGGATGGGCTAAGCTCTAGACTGATTCTTGGTGCAGGGCTTTGGTAGGCAATAGTGACAACGTCTGTCTGAACTCCAGTACAGAGGATCCGTGGAAAGGGTGTTTAGATCAAAGAGGACTAAATGGGTCAGAATTACCTTGACCATCTGAGAACAGAGCTATTTTGAAGAGGGGTAAGGCTAATCTGCAGTATGGAGGCTAAATTAACAGTCGTGGAACAGACCCCTCCCAAAGACTTCACATCAAAGACCTCTTTAAGCTTTTATTTTCCGCCTGCCATGTTCCTCTGCCTCAGTGTTCATTTAGGTTTGGTGCTTTCCTTTTTATGTCGCACAAGACAAAGACATGCTTACTTTTTTTTTGCGCAGAGATTGTCTATAAATGTATTTGGCCTCCCTTGACTTTTAATTTCTTCAAAGAACTCTCACTGATATATTGATGTGTTTTTTTTGTAAAATTAAGTGCCTAAAATATCTATTGTCTATCATTGCTTATCTCTGTTGTAAAACGCAAATAGACGAATGACAATGGCACTTCCATTCACCATTTACCAACGACGATAATTATTCATTGTTTCCAGTGATTAGATGTATTTTGAGCCTGGTATGCATTGAGTAAACTGTGAGTGGAGACAATGGTTTTGTCACTTGTTCCTCTCAGCGGAACACAATGTAGGCCACACTGGTTATACAAGCACACACAGTGACACCAGTATAACTTCAGTGACATATAGTAACATATAATGATCCACCTCCTCTTTTGTTTGACCTATCTGGGAATCCATTGCTTTAGAGCAGAGTGGAGTAACTTCTCAACTTCTCAATTCTAGCTCTTTCTCTTCAGGTTATATCTGATTATCTGATATGGTGTGCACTCAGTAGGACCTCTGTAAAAGGAACCAGGGACGAGGAGATGAGATGGATCAACTCCGCCCATGAACTGTATTGAATTACTGCATTGGGCTACAAGTGATAGCAATCACAACAACATAACACTCAGCTGACAGTGAGACAGGCACAATGGTTTTTCAGAGAGCTTTCTGCTCTGCTGCTCTGATTACTTCAACACACTGTGAGGTCAAACGGGGTCCAATAACAGCTTATCTGCAGATCCACACCTCACCAAAACGTCATCAGACACAAGTGGCTCTGACATCATGTCATCCATTAAAAAAAATATAAAAATAAGCAATGATTACATGTAGGGGTGACCCCGAATAGTCGAATATTTGGCGATTATTCGCACAGGTGAATCGTCTCAGAATGTGGTTATGAAGCAAGGATCATTCCAGTCCGACTATGTGGGGGTACGGAATGTCTGATAAAATCAATTCTTATGCCAGGTGTTACTAGAATAAGGAGCAGGCTGTAGTGACAGAGTGGGGGGGGGGGGCTCATGGGAAGTGTGGACAAGTGTTAATGTGGATGGGGGCGGCCATGTTGGGAAGGTCGAAGGGGAAATAGAGCTGCCCGTGTGTCTGTTTTGGAATTTAACGCATCAGATAATGAGCCGGCCGGTAGTCTCGGTCCAAGCCAAGAGGCAAAAGGTAACACAAGTCAAGAAGACAAATGATTTAATTGGATGTTTCAGCACTTTTGTCTGGTGCGGAAAAATGCAAGCCAGTGTGGCAAATGAGAATATGGATCAATGAGCAAAAAAAACATGATTCGACGATTAGTCGCCGATAGGCAAGGCTTGACGAATCAGATTTGACTATGTCAATTCTTCGTTGGGGACACCCCTAATTACTTGTCTATCAGTGTTCAGATGAAACTATGGCTTTGAGCTGCCAAGAAGAATCTTTTCATTAATTTCTGAAAGAGAGCTTACAGTCAGACTCAGCAGGGTCATCTTTGCCTCATCTTCTCTCTGCCTTTCTATTCATCAAAACCTGTCACGCTGAGTTCATCTTAGTCTTCTATTGTCCTGAAATGTCTGCAATGTAATCGAAAACTTTCACTGCCGAATTAGAAGTAAAATTGCTTTTTTTGATGTACAATGAGTAATAGCGTATGGCACTTCATTTTCTAGCTCTGGTAAAGTACCAAATATTTCAGTTTAACAACACTGATTTGCTGGCAGTTTTCACTGAATTAGGCCCCAAGACCCAAAAAAAAAAAAATGTTGACTCATTGAATAACACATATACCCTGTGTTTAAAAGAAATCCGCTACGTTGTATAAAGACACCACGCGTTCTAGAATGTTCCGAAAGGTCCATTACCAGAAGCAGGATCTGCTCTCACCCGCGTTGGCCTAAATAGAGCTGGGTCTTTGGTGTATGCGAGGCAGCCTTTTAAAGACGGCCCCTGTTTGAAGCCCGCTGCTCTGTGCGTTCAAAGCTGCAGCTGTTTCTGGTGCTTCATGACAGCTATAATTGATGTTTATTTTGGCATCGGGTCCTAGTCCTTTCATGCTAATGTCCTGCATGCAGTGAAACGGGTCAGGGCAGCTCCAGGAGGCCATGGTGCCTTGTGTACCAGGATAGAGCAAAGCGCGTAACGAGCCACATTTACATTTTAAATCAAACAAGAAGAAAGAAACAACAAAAAGATCAGGGGAAAAAAAAAAAAAGAAATGACAGACTAATTAATACACACCATTCTGGGGTTGGGGTAGTGAGGGGGGGGGGGGGGGGGGGGGGGTTCCCTACATACCCCAACAGCCAACCATATTTCGCTAAACTCAAAGCGAGACTTGTCACAGCTAGCTAACTTTACAAGCGCCATAGGACTTACTCATTTTCATACGCAAATCCTACTGTGACAAAAAAAAAAAGAAAAAAGAAAAAAAAAAACACATCCCTAGTGACAGTCAAGCCTGCTGAACACAAATAACCTTGAAGGAAAAGATTAAGTTCCTAATGGCTATATACTGTAATTGCCTGTATGAAAATCTTTCCAGCTGCTTTTTCCAGAGTGTTTAAATTGGTGTTTTTTTTTCTTTTCATTGTATCCCTCTGTTAGTCTTTGACTTAGACTGTTTAACATCTGGGAGGTAAACTTTCTTTTTTTTTCGTGATCTGTTGTAATAAGTCTGCATAGCCTCTGAGAGGTAAGTATTTCCACCTTTGTAGGGACTGAGAGCCGGTTCAGCCCACTCCAGACCTGTGAGAGAAGGACCCACCTCCCCAGACATTCCGGCCCACCACACATTTCCCCTGTCCAAAAACCGCCAACGCTTACATCACCGTGGAAACACGCAGAGGCCTTGGGCCCCTGTACGTCTGCTCTTAATTACAGCCAAAAAAAAAAACAAAAAAAAAAAGAAACCTCCTCGGTGGGAAAAAGGGCTTTAAAGGTTATGAAACCTTCAGCAAAGAAGATGAGGGACCTCCAAAAAAAAAAAAAAAAAAAAAAAGAAGAAGAAGAAAGAAAACCTGTTATCTAGCATTTGCACTTTGTCGCAGAAATAAACAGAGGAGAGGAACCTTGGAGGCTATCCCCCTATGTCTTGGCTTTATTGATCTTGCTCTGAAACTGACACTGGGAAACCAAAATGTTTATATAGAGGAAGAAAGTGTAACGATAGTAATATATATATATATATATATATATATATATATATATATATATAAACAACAACAACAATAAAGAATATATATATATATATATATATATAAACAGCAATAATAAAGAATATATATATATATATATATACACATATATGTAAATAGCAATAATAAAGAAACAGAAGTCGTAGCAAACACTGATAGTACTGACTTATACAGAATAGACTTATTGTTTCTTTATGGTTAGAGCTGGCCAGACAGAGCAGTCACTGGTCAACAGAAACTGGACCATATCACGTTGCTACTGTTGCGCAACACTTCCTGTTTGTCCCTCAAGAAAATTGGTCGCTTATTGGCATTGATCACAGGGCGGAATGGGTAATTACCGTGGCCTGTCTTAGAAAAATGTTCCTCATGAATTTGTGCAAATGTATCCAATTTCATAAAGGAATGTTATACTCTCTCTGTATTTAATTTTCTTTAAAATGCTGGAACACCTTTTCCTCCATACAGAGCCAGGTTTCGTCATGTCGCGCAGTTTCTATGGCCTGGCTGTCTGGTTTAAACACTCCTTTGTCTAAGAACGTAGAAGTATTAAGACTTGCAAATTGAGTCTTACAGCTGTACGGTATAACACTGTTTGCGAGGTCAAAACAAATTCAAACATTATTTTCTTTATTTTTATCTCTCAGCGTCGCTTGCGTACACTCCCTGCCTGTACTGCATTCTTTTTTCATTGTGATTTAAACGATTACCATTTTCTTCAAGCAGTCTGTGATGTTTGAAAATAACATTCCTCAGATTACAGATCGAGACCATTTGAACAGAAAACACCCCTTGATCTTGGACTGCTTTGCACTAACATTCAAAGGTCAAGGTTGGTTCTGTTTTAAACCACGGCATCAAAAACATCATTCATATCTTTACAACACAATGCAATAAATCTTTACAGTCTGCCGTACAGAAAGCATTTTGGATCATTCTCAGAATCGCGCAATGAAGATGATAATAAATTACAGCAGACGGTGCAGGGTTTGCAATCTTTAAACAGTGACTTAAAGAATTAAAAGTAACATTAAATGGTGAAGTTAATGAGAAGGTGGTAGGGAAAGACACAGACAGCAGCTTAATGAGAGTGCCCAGGAGTTGTGCATTCCTTTCTAAACCTGATAAGACCTTGTACAGTTTACAGCTGTGTGAAATGGATGGGTGGCATAGCATGTGTTTAAACAGGTGATCAGAGAGAGAGAGAGAGAGGGAGAGAGCGAGAGAGAGAGAGAGAAAGAGAAAGAGAGAGAGAGCTGTTTGGAAGGAGAGGAATGTGGACAAATGCAGAATATGTGTAGGGTAGACTCATACGTACCCCAGATGTTCTAGAACAAGACTTGGGTAGAGGGCCTCCAGACCTGATCCCCCCACCCCCACCCCCACCCCCGCCCCCCACCCCCAACCCTAGCCCAAAATGTTTTCTGTCTCTCTGAAGAGCAGAGAAGCTGTTTAGCATCACCAGAGCGCACACACTGACTCAAGCAGAGACCCCCAGTTCCCTTTCTCTCACATGTATGTCCTTGTGAGAGTGTTGAAATTGAAACAGGGGAAGCACACTTAATTTAATTGTAAGTTTCTTTTTATTTGTTATATGATTCGTCATGTTTTTGTGTGTGTGTGTGTGTGTGTGTGTGTGTGTGTGTGTGTGTGTGTGCGTGTGGGGGATTTATGATGGAGCGTGACAGGCTAGTTTTGTGTTGCAGAGGATGAGAATGAAATGAAGTGGAGAACAAGAGTGTGATAAAAAAAAAAATCTTGTCAGTGTTTATGAGGCTAAAGGATTTCTTTATTTTTCTTTCTTTCTTTCTTTATTTATTTTGTAAAAATTGGGACGTGTTGTTTGTTTCCATCTATTAGCACAGAGAAAAAACAAAGCCTGGCTAAACATTTACAGAATATTGTCCCCTTTCCAAATTTACCCACCCATTTTCACCCCTCTTTTCTTGTCCCTCTTTTGCCCTCCCTCTTAGTCCCCCCCCCCCTCTTCCATTCTTCTTTCCTTCCCTCTATCCTTGTGCATCAGCTCTGGGACAGACTGAGAGAGGCCCTTCATGTGAAAACAGTTTCCTGACCTTCAGCAGATACACACTCTAACCCTACTCTGAGAAACTCTTTCCCAAGCATCCTGGGGCCACAACAAGCCAACCAGCTGCTTGGTTTAGGTTTGGATGACATCATTGGCCTCTTAGGAGGACCTCCCACACCCTCTCTGCCCTGGGTACCTCAACACCCCGCCCCCCCCCCCCCCCCCCCCCCATTCCCCCAAAACTTCAGGCGTTAACAAAGGAGTCCTAAACTTTGCTTTCACCCTAGCGTTGCAGGGCTGCCAGCCAGCCTGCTCCCTCCCCGAACAGCTTCATTAGGAAGATGAATCGTCTTATTGTACAAACCCAACCGCCCCCTTCTTTCAGGAGAGGGAATGGTCGCCCTGGACATCAGGGCATCTCACAATGACTCCCCCACCCCCACCCCCCACTTCAGGGGTCAGCGAACGCTGTGTTTCAGAATGACCTCATAGGAGATATCACTCTGTGCTTTTCAAAACAGCAAAACCCTTAAGGAGCCTTAAGGACACAGGAATGGAGTGAAGATTATTTTTGTGGATATAACAAAAAAAGGATTGTAGTGCTCTGATTATTAGTGTATGTTGCTAAATGATATATCTGGATTGGAGCCTCCTCATGTCTGCACAATTCATTTGAGTGTGGAATAAGATTGTCAGTTAACAATTGCCAGTGATTTGAGAAAATATAGAGCTTTCTATAGTTGTGAGGGTTACTTTTGTGGTGCTGAAACACATTCTTTGGTTTCACAAAGACACATTACACATATTGACATTTTAGTTGCTCCATGGTGTTTAAGTCTTCAGATTTTAACAGTGAATTGTTTTGTGTATAAGTTCAAGTCAGTACACCGCAAACATTCTCTCGCCATCTCTCCCTCTGTCCAGTCACCGAGCACTATCACCAGCATCAGTTTTGATCGATAACATGTTCAGGGTTCATTTTGGCAGGTGATTTTCTCTGTCTTAGATTTAGTCTTTGGACTAAATTACATATTTCTTTTTGTCATATTGTAGTCATTTGATCATTACTAGTATTAAGTCAACGAAAACTATACAAGTTTTGGTCTAATGTTTCCTTTTATTTGTTATATGATTTGTGTGTGCGTGTGTGTGTCTGTGTGTGTGTGTGTGTGTGTGTGTGAGGGATTTATGATGGAGAGTAACAGGCTAGTTTTGTTTGTGTTGCAGAGGATGAGAATGAAATGAAGTGGAGAATAAGACAGTGATAAAAAAAAATCTTGTCAGTGTTTATGAGGCAAAAGGATTTTTATTTATTTATTTATTTTCGGGTAAAAATTGGGAAGTGTCGTTTGTTTCCGTCCATTAGCACAGAGAAAAAACAAAGCCTGGCTAAATATTTACAGAATATTGTCCCCTTTCCAAATGTACCCACCCATTTTCACTCCTCTTTTCTTCGTCAAAGTTTAGTCAAATGCATTTTGGTCACATTTTAGTGAATTTACGTATCTTTAATTAAATCATTACAGTGATTTCATCAAGCACACAGATATTCTTAGGCTTACTACATTCCATAGGTTTGCCTCTTGAGGTCTGTGGTATTTTTCCCACCGATTTTGCACCCACATTGTTTGCAGTGCATTTTATTTTCAGTTGTATTATAGCTAAAATGTGTTCACAAATCCGTTCTTTTTCTTCTTCTGAGAGTAGGCATGATTTGAGTTGCCGAGTTAACGTTAGTTAAAATGTTTCACGTTCGATTTCCAGAGGAGGGGGGATACTGGCGTGGCAGCACTACCAGTATGTATCAACCAATCATAAGCATGCAATACGTGGCTGTACATACCTTGCAAACTGAGTGCATGCACATGATTGGATGAAACAATACTGGCCTACAGTAGCTAAATTGCTTGTCTATACATCTGTCTCTGACATTATCGTCCCGTTATTATTCATCAATGAAGATGGTAAAATATTTCATCACAGTTTTTATTTTCAAGGGTGCATTTTTATTCAGTTGTCGTCTCATTTTCGTCGTGGAAAAAAAGTTCGTTGGTGAACATTTTTCATCGCAGTTTTCGTTGACGAAATGAACACTGCGTTTGTTGCAGGACTAGAACACAATGCCTGGGTGATTTTAAAGAAAATGTATTGTGGGTAAAAGTTATTTCCTGATGCATTTCTGGTGCCTGTGCTCTTGTTTGTCTTTAAACAAAAAGCCTGTGCCTGTTTTAGTGCTGGCTACAGCTTGAACCCCCCCACCCCACCCCCCACCCCCATCCAGACCAGGCCAAGGGCCTGGCCGCTCTGCTGGAATGTGGAGTCCCTTTGGGACATGCTTAACAATATGAAACAACACAAAGGTGATCCATGGAAATCATAAATAGCCTAAAAGCTTGCGTGGCTTTAATCTGTTTTTTCAGCCTCACGTGGAGCTCCGTCATGTGAGTGGATCACAGTGTGTCTATAAACATGCTAACTTTGCCACAGTGAGAGCTGTTAAGTTTATCCCATAGAGTTCAAGTTCACACTGTTCCCTCCCCAAGTGGAACCGGACTCTAAGTGAGACAAGATAGGCCTTTGTAAGAACGGGCAGGCACACTACGGAAGCGTAAGGTTGACCTTGCCAACCTGTTCGTGAGCGTGGGGCTGTTTTCGCTTCCTCAAGGCCTCAGGAAGATGACGGCGAGGTCTGTGAGGCAAAGTGGCACGATAGATGTTGTTTAAAGCTTTTCTCTCCCCCTTTCCTCATGTCTCCCTGAACAGGGGAGGTATGCACGCAAGCCCCCAGACACGCACATCTGCGGAACGTGTCAGGAACATTAAGGCAGCTGGCAAAAAAAAAAGGTGGCAGATCCTGCCAAGTGTTTGATCTGCTCCTGAAGGAAATGAAGCCTTCCTCTTTCCGAGGACACGCTTGAACCACACACACACACACACACACTACACACACACCGCTTATACGCTTATTGCACAAACAAGTATACACAAAACTGAATCTCCAGTTTCTTATGATGATAATACTAAGCAGAGAGGCATTTGTTGGGCTGTATTGAATTGATTGAGGTATTTAATTGATATGAACTGGTGTATGACTGAAAAGACACGAAAATGCAATAACCAAAGTCCTGTGTTCATGCTTTACTTGCTATTTGTGTCATGAACCTTACCTAGGAATTAATAATGAAATGTCATAATGTAGTGGGACTTCCTGAGCTTTAGATCACAGAAACCAAGCAAAAGCAGACAAAGAGATTCATTGTGATCTTTTTATTTTTCTTTTGTGATTCTTATAAACATTTGACAAGCAAGCCCGAAATGACCCTCCAATACAAGCAAACGTATGTCTGGCTAAAGTTATGGAGCATCCAGTAAACCCAAAGTTGAGTCTTAGATTTGCTCTTTACCCAAAAAGTAGAGAGCCTAAACTGTCAATATATCTACATAATAACTTTTTTTTTTTTCATTTAAATGTTTTATGAGGCTAAAAAGGCTGCCCATAAAGGATTACAGTAGCTTAGCTTTTATAGTTTAGCCCTCAGAAATGTCTCTACTATTTTCTCACTCAGCAACCACAAACAGAGTTCTGTTGAGCTGGCGAAGCCCCAACGAGAAAAGAAAAAAAAAAAAAAGTTTTATTGTGGTGGAAAAATTATTTTAAGGAGTTGTTTTACAATGCTGTTGCTAGAGCCATTCTTGTGTCTGCTGACAATAGCATCCAGCTTTGGGCTAAATTTGGTTTAAACAGAAAGAGCTGTTTTTTTTTTTTTTTTTTAAAGAACTACTCAACACAAATAAAGTGTTGAAATGAGTGATGTTGCAGGGCAACAAAACAAAACAGAAAAATGTTTCTATAGTTAGAGCTTGAACACACAGGAGTACTGTTTATGTGTATTGAAAAGGAAATGTTGAAATATGATTGTGTTTGTTTATCTGAGGAATGTGAGGACTCTGTCATTTGTCATTTGAATCCCATTAGCACTGTCCTTTTGTCAATGTTAAAGTCCATCTGTAACACAGCCACTGATTTACAGTAGCCTGGTGTGGTCAACAGCTTACACACGCTAAGATTTAAACAGGCCTAGTTAATTTTTCTCATTTATTTCTCATTTACTTAAAAGAACAAATGTAGCATATTTACAGTATCTTTATACATGTATTTTTCATATTCCTCTATGTTTTGTTAATATAAAAAACTTAAGTATATTATTACTAGTGATTAATGTATTATCACTAAGTTTTTTTGCCATATTTGTCAAAAGGATCTATTCTATAGGCAGAGGACTTGCCATTGCTGTTGATTGGAGGAGACCAGAGTTACTCCCATTCTTAAAGAAACATCACACCTTTTTCCATGAGCTCAGTCATACCACAGCTCTAGTCAGTCATTCATGGGCTGTAATAATCAGGCACACATGCGTATGCACGCACACACACTCACACACTCACACACACACACACACATACATGCATGCACACACAGAGACATGCACATACGCACACACACACACACATGCGTGCGCACACGCACACACACACACACACACACACACACACACACACACACACACACACAGACACACACACACACGCATGCATGCACACACAGACACATGCACATATGCACACACACACACACACACACACACACACATGCACATATGCTTTCGATACCAGTTCTGCTTACTGAAGTGTAATGAACTCAAACTGAGATGAAATTTGAGGTATAACTCAGCCTGGCTCACCAGCTCATATCCCTTTGCAGACTAACTTTGTCCAGTCATCACTCCCTCCCTGCCTTCAGCGTGCCTGCCACAGCACCTGAGCTTCAGCTGGATTTACTGCTGCTTGACTCTTCTGACACAGGCAAACCCCCCCCCCCCCCCCCCCCCCCCCCCCCCCCCCACCCCCCCAACATACACACCCCAAAAACCCACCCCCCACCCCTGTACCCTGCTTTAGTATGTGAAGCCCTGCAGAGAAAGGTGAAAGATCATAAGTCAGGAAGGGTACACATAGAGAAAATCTCACTTATCCCAAAGGCCGGCGGCTTCCTCCCTGCTAAGCAATGGTCATGTTTATCCACACGGTTCTCTTTGTTGTTAAAAGGCCTCCGTCAATATTTGGGTATCAGACTTCCATTGTTTTCTCTGTATGGGCTATGGCAATGCCGTTCGAGCTGAAATACCTTTAAGGTGATATAACACATACAATCTGATAGCATCTCAGAACGGCAGAGAGCGGTCTACGAAACTACTCCAAACACACACAACCCTTCTCCAACTCCGGGGTAATGGATTCCATCGACGTCCTGGTCAGGATGAAGGGTACGTTAGTCTTATTTAAATAAACCTGTAGTCTCAGAAAGCAACAGATCTGCTGAGACCTGCAGGGAAGGGAACAGGCTGGTTTCTCCTAGGTCACCTAGTGAGACTAAGGTTTTATCTCCACAGGCCTCCTTATGTATGTCTTAATTAGTGTATTAACATAATGGTCTGTGATTTGCAGTGAAAGGGTGACCAAACAACAATTAAGTCCTTTGAACGGAGCAATTATGTTCAGAATATATATATAAATATACCCACACGCACACACACACACACACACACACACACACATATATATATATATGTATACACACACACACACACACACACACACACACACACACACACACATACACATTACAGTTTACAGTATGGTATTTGGCAGACGCTTTTAGCCAAAGTGACTTACAATAAGTGCATCAGTCAGATTCCTAATACCTCATAAGCCGAGATCACAATAAGACTGAGCGTTAATTTACCCCCTTCGTATTGCGCCCCTGGAATACTTTGACAGTGAGTGGCAAACATAGGTACAAGACAAGGTGTTTTTTTTTTTTTAATGTAAAGAAAGGGAGGTTAGGCAGTGGGGGACAGGTGGGTTCTGAAGAGGTGGGTTTTCAGTTTCCTGCGGAAGATGGTAAGAGATTCCACAGTCCTAACTGCATGAGGGAGGTCGTTCCACCACCGCGGGGCAATGGCGGAGAAGAGGCGTGGTCGGGAGGAGGTGGGTTCCCGAAGTGAGGGGACCGTAAGTTGACCAGAGGTTGTAGAGCCGAGGGTTCTAGTAGGGGTATACAGAGTTATTAGGGACTGAAGGTATGATGGGGCGGAGCCTCTTGTGGCCTGGTAGGCCAGCTACCGGAAGCCAGTGGAGCGCAGTAAGGAGTGGAGTGACATGAGAGTGCTTAGGGAGGTTGAATGTCAGGCGTGCAGTGGCGTTCTGCACGAGCTGGAGCGGCCTGATGGCGCAGGTCAGCAAGCCAGCCAGTAGAACGTTGCAGTAGTCCAGGCGGGAGATGACGAGCGCTTGGACCAGGAGCTGGGTCGCCTGTTGTGTGAGGAAGGGGCGGATTCTCCTGATGTTGTATAGGGAGAATCTGCAGGATCGGGTGACAGCTGCGATGTGACTGGAGTAGGTCAGCTGGTTGTCAAGGGTCACGCCAAGTTTTTTGGCTGCTGTGGTGGGGAACACCACAGATCCCTCGATGGTGATTGCAGTGTCGATCGTTTGGGAGTTCTTAGCAGGAAAAAACAGAAGCTCCGTTTTCTCAAGGTTGAGTTTGAGGTGGTTAGCGGACATCCGGGAGGCAATGTCAGCTAAGCAGGCTGCAATGCAAGGCTGAACCTGAGAGTCAGAGGGAGGAA
Organism: Chanos chanos; assembly: GCF_902362185.1. Lineage (NCBI taxonomy): Eukaryota > Metazoa > Chordata > Actinopteri > Gonorynchiformes > Chanidae > Chanos > Chanos chanos. The sequence continues at coordinate 7,088,041 of NC_044496.1, read as the reverse complement.
AGGAGAAGAACACACACACATATATATATATATACACACACACATATACATATATCACTCATTTCAATCTATATGCAATGAAAAGATTGAGCTGTAGGACAGAACAGGGTCATGTCTACCTCTTGTTCATTTATCACAGACTGTTTACAGCATCTGACTAAGATGTTCAGACACAGTTAATCTGAGATGAGAGGGTTTGAGGTAAGGTTTAGAGAGAAAAAAAAAAGATGATGATGATGATGATAATGATAATGATGAGGTTGACAGTTATTATTATTATTATTACTATTATTGTGTTTATTATTATTATTATTATTATCATTATTATTATTATTAATAACAATGATGATAATAATAATATATCCTTTTTTGCCAGAGGCTTTTAGATCATACCTCTCTGTTTTTTTTTTTTTTGCGTGTGTGTGTGTGTGTGTGTTTTTTTTTGGGCTCTCAGCTCATTATCCATTCACATTTATACCCCGTGTGCTGATCTGCAGGGTTTCTCTATGTGGGGCCTGGCCGGTTCAAAAGGAAGAACGGCTTGGAAGTGTGCGTGCCACCCTAGGGGGCGTGGGTCCGGGGCTTCCTGTGGCGCTCTGGGCGCCGAGAGCCTGCCGCTGTTTGGATCGGGGACTGTGTTTCTCTCTGAAGATGTGGAAAAGGTTTATGGCGCACTCCCGTGAGATTCTTTCACTGACTTTGAAGCTCCTGTCTTGGTGGCTTCTCTTATCTTAGGAAAGGATTATTTTATCTCTTCTCTTCCCCCCTCCTTTTTTTTTTCACTCTCTTTTCTCCTTCCGTTCTCTCATGCTCTCTCTTCCTTGAGACTGCACTTTCTTTTTCTTGTCTTGTGCACAATCTCTCCCTTACTGTCTCTATTGCTTTCTCTCTCTCTCTCTCCCTCTCTCTCTCTCTCTCTTTCTCTCTCTCTCTCCCTCCTTCTCTTTCTCTTGTTCTCTGTTGCTCTCTCTCTCTCTCTCTCTCTCTCTCTCTCTCTCTGGTTCTGCCCACATCTTCACTTTACCTCCTTAGACACTCCCAAAAACTGCCTGTCCCGTTCACTGCTTCACTGCTCTCCCTTATTCTCTCCTCTATCTTTCATTTCTCTTCATCCCAACTCTCTTCCTTTTCAGAGTTCGCCTTTTACACAGCCTCCCTCTCTCACCTTTGCCCCTCCCCTCTCTCTCTCCCTCTCTCTCTCTCACTCTCCCTCACTCTCTCTCTCTCTCTCTCCCTCCTTCTTCCCTGTTCCTCTATAGAACCCCAATCCTGTGCTTTCTCTTCCTTTTCCTCTGCATCTCTCCTTTCTCCTGAGCCATGACAGGCCACGTAATGAATGAGCATCATAAAGCTCCCTTTCTATTAGCTACCCATTAGTAAACCTGGCAAGCCTGTCATTTTGGACAAAAACACACAGCTCCTTCATTTGATCCCCACATCAAAGGGGGTTCCCCACTGTTTTCGGCTCAATGCACTAATTGTGTCCTCCTTCTGGATGGGCCTACACCCCCACTGCTTCAAACAGGAGCCAGTGGCGGTTGCAGATAGCAAAGAGAGGTACGCGAGCAGAAAGTATTGATTATAACGCCAAATTTGGATGGTGTGCTCTGGGTTTTAACTTGGGGGGTGGGGGTGGGGGGGTGGAATTAATTTCTTCACTTTAACTTGTGAAATCTCAATGGAGCCACGTTACAGTTAAACAAAAACGGTCGAGTATGAAATTTGCGTGTTTCTGTCTCTTTTATCATAATGAAATTGAGCTTACAGAGATAAATAACAACATGTTAAGCTTTAGGCTCCATTACATGTCTGTACTATCAGATAAAAAGGAATTCTTAAGTGAGACACCCGTGTTTTCCTCCCTTTAACTCTAGAAGCCAATAACATAAAAAACTGGATCAGCAGCTAATTACAACACGTCGTTAAAAAAGAAAGGCCCCCCCACCCCCCCATCCGGAACATTCTCCCACTTCTAAAGTATTGCATATATTACGGTTTGCAACACTGTCATTTTTAATTTTGCTTACTTACACAAAGTTCTCTGCCTCTTTCCTTCGTTAAAGGGAGGGGAAGTTAAAAAAAGAAAAAAAAAGAAAACAGTCATAGCACATTTTAATCCCCCAGATCATCCTGTAAATCTAATTACAATTAGATTTATTACAATCTAAAAATCATCAGTGTGGGACTGAACTCATGTTTGGTGGTACTGTACCTATCTACTGCCTCTTTCTGAGAACAAATTATTTCACGAATTAGAATCACAATAACATGGCTGCACATTAGAATCATTTTTGCGTTCATTCTCATGATTTCTGTCGGTCATTGTGACATCTACTGTTACACTTTTTAAATTAGTGCAGTGTGACATCGCACTGTTGGCGTGGTGATTCGACTTTACACCCCCCTCTATGTGTGTGCATGTTCGTGCGCCAGGCTTCACCCTACGCCCACCCCTCCACCCCGCGCAGTCCCCTTCCACTGACACATTGCCCCGCTGAGACACCAGAAAAAGCTATGATATGAGTGCCACAGGCATCAGCAATGTCCCCTCACTCACAATTGTCCTCTGCCCTTCACGACATCCACTCTTCTTTTGTCCTCCCAGAAAAAAAAAAAAAAAAAGGCAACAGTCACATGTCTGTGCTTCTGAGCGTCCAGCAGCTGCCTGCTTTTCTTTTCCTCTTCTATACATTGCCCCTCCTCCCTCTTTCTCTCTCTCTCTCTCTCTCTCTCTCTCTCTCTCTCTCCAGTGTTCTCTGTGGGCAGTCGAACAACATTGTTACAGGGACATAAACACTAACCATTAGACACCCCGATCCAGTCAGACTGAATGTACCCCATTATTCCGTTTCCATGGAGACTTCCGAATTTTCCAGTGGAATGGAACTCTGAAAGACGGGCCACCAAGACAGGTGCACCAGGAAGTCATTACGGAAGTTGAGTCGCAGGGAGGCTGTCTGTCTTCTATCAGTTGTGGAAGATTAAAAATGATGCTTTGGTAGTTTGACAGCCTTGTAAGCATTGCTTATGTGTGTAAGACATAATGCACATAAACATTTCAGTACATTTCAGTATAGAAGTTGTGATGATTTGCTTTTCAATCACAGAAAGCACATTGGGACAGGTACTCTCTGTTGGATGTGTTTTTTTAGATCTCAGATGCAACTCAGGAGTGTGTGTGTGTGTGTGTGTGTAGTATGTGTTGGCACAAAGTGAAAACAACTGATGATCCATTCGATGGAATTCTGATGAACAAACCACCCTCCCGTCTCCACCACCATCACCTCTTCCTACTCCCCCTCGTCTCCCAGGCTTCAAAAGGGATCCTGGGAAACAGGGCCAGCGGAGTCATCTCTTCACTGGCCTCTTCAAAGCTCAGGAAGTATGTCAGAGGGACAGAAACATGCTCTCTCTCTCTCTCTCTCTCTCTCTCTCTCTCTCTTCCTCTCAGTCTCTTTCTTTCCTCCATTCTCTCTCTCTCTCTCTCGCTTCCTCTCAGTCTCTGTCTCTCTTCCATTCTCTCTGCCCCCCCCTTCCCTCTTCTCTGTCCCGGCCTGGCAGCCATAATAACACATTCATCTGTGTGTCTGAGGCTGCCTCGCTCAAATCGAAGCCTGGTTTCTACGCTACAGGCTGCGATGATGGAATCAGGATGTTGAAACTGCTGCGGAGCTGAACAGAGAGACTCTTAGAGTTCCTCCGTTACAAATTTTCATCCCCTCTGTGTCCCCTGTTATAACACATAGTCCTCTCAAATATCCCGTAAAACAGATACATGTTGCTATTTGACCAACACAGTTCCTTGTTGACTGTTATTACCGAGTTCAACATAAATGAATAGACTCATGACACTTTTTCCTTCTATATATTTCTAAGTGTCCATTAGCTGTGTGGTGTTACTGTTTTTCTGTTCAGCCTGCATGGGTGGGCTGATTCCTATAGAGGTTTTAAGATAGAGCTGTGTTGAATTATAGACAGCAGAGGACACCCCAGAAAACAGGGAGAGAGAAAGAGAGAGAGAGAGAGAGAGAAGGAGAGGACCTGCTAACTTTCAAGTCGGACATCTGACAGACAGGAGTAACCTGTGCTAAGGCAAGACAACTTGGCATTCGCATTCGTTTCTTCTCTTTCTCTTTTTCTCCCTGTCACAGCGCCAGTGATGTTATCTGTGACTCCAGGGCAGGTCCTTGGGCTCAGTGAGCAAGAAGGAAAGGTGGGCAAGGGACACACTGAAGCTGCAGTGGAAGGATAAGGACTCTACTCATGTCTGTCCAGCCGTACACAAAGCTTACTAACCTGTAATGTAAGGATTCATTCAAGGACGGTTAAAACTTGGTTGTGTGGTATTTGAGAGAAATTCTTCTGTTTTTCAGTAACTGCTCCAACAACATGTTACATACACACACACACACACTGTGTGTGTGTACACAGACACACACAGCAAATCAGAGGCTGATGACGTGTAGAAGCAGTGCTAATTGTTTTATGCATTGTCCCATCACTCAGGAGACATTGCAGCTGAGCCGATATAAAACAACAACATCAGCGTTAAGTGAAAAAGTAAATGACATAAGATTTCTTCAAAGGCAAATGAATCGTTTCCGTCCAAGATACATTATTACCTATATGATATTCGCGGAACTTTGACGTTATTTTACGCGGATGACACACACACACAAAAGTTTTTCAGCTGGTGTGCGCTCCGCTGGGTGCTATTGGTTTACTGAATATGGTACGGGGGGCCGCTCTTTATATTTGGAGACTCCAAAAGAATCTCGGCTCACTTTCATGTGCCGCCTTGGTCCAATAAAACAGAGGGACTCCCTGTGAGTCGTCTAATCTCGGGCGAGGTGTCAATCTTGTTCCTTCAGTGGTTGAAGTGCGGGTTTTGGTAACCGCCTCCTCTGCGTTTGGAGGGTAGACGAGAGGAAGAGCTTGGAGGGGATCAAAGCTTGTGCTGCTCTCTGTCGTTGTTGGATGTATCGAGCGCTGCCTGCTTTGTAACGGACAACTGACAAATATCGCTGTTTTCTGGATTATATCGACTCTAATGTTTTTATATATCAACCAAATGCAGAGAAATGGGTAAACTTCATTCCAAACATGGTAAGGTTTTTCTCCGTCTCTCTTTTATTATTGATTGTAGTATGAGCGCTACCGATTGTTCTTTCGAGTAATCCGTGTCCCCGTCTTTTCTCTCCCGCTATCAATTGTCCCGAAAAGCTGCTATTTGTAAACCGAGGGAAAGTCCTGAAGGTGAGTGGAGTGAGTCTTGAGTGAATTTCAGAAAGCCTTATTAGCAGAAAAAGCTCATAACGTCCCGTTTAAATAACGTGTAAAGTTGCCCCAGCACTATATAACCATGTTAAGTTAGCCCCAGTCAGATCTGTTGAGACCATAAGAGTTTGCTCTGCAAACTGTATCTTAATTATTCAGCTTAAGTGTCATTTTTGTGCATTTTTAGGTGACAGCTTTGTAGTTAACGCCTGTTTAGCAAAAAAAGGACTGGACGATTGGTTCGTTAAACAGAAGTATTACTGCACTGGACCTCGACTGGAGCAACAGGACTGCCACCATAAAAGTACCTGCGGGTTGACTGCCAGAGTAAGTAATCAGTCTTTCAGAAAGTTTACTTTGCATTGGTTTCAGTTCTCATAAACAAAAAAATTAACTTTAAATGTTTATTTTTATTTTCTTACTCGTTTTTAATTATTTTTTTTAAACGATGGTCGACTACACTGTTTTTTTGTAGCCTTGGAAAATTTTAATATCGGAGCATGGAGCGTCCACTGGGCCCCCTCATTGGGAATGTTGGAAATCACAATTTTGGGTGCACGTTTAAATGAACTTCCCTAAACCTTCGGACCGTTAATTTACTGATTTTTTTTTCTCATTTAACGCGGCTTTTATTTTAGTTGTTTTCATGTGAACGATTTATTTTACCTGCATTTCACAACTTCCAGGCTGCAACAAATGTCGTCCCAGTCGGCGCGTATTGTAAGCAACTGCTGCTTAATTATCGGTTACATAGTAAACATGCAAGCTTTGTTTGTCGCTTTGCTTCTCTCAGTAAACAAGGCTCTTGATTGTTAAAAGTATTTGTTAGAGGAGTAGTACAAAGTAGTTCATGTGGTCTGCGCTTTTAACACGGTCCTGGCGTGAATATGAGTTAAGAGCAATTGTCAGAATTGTAGCAGTGTTACACAATAAACCGTGGAAACTTCTGGCGGATAGGTAGTTTTAGCCTGACCATAAAACATAAAACAGTTATTTTCACGTGTGATCAGAGGCGAGGTTTTTGAGTAGACGTTCATCCAACGCCTCCAAATGATGTCTTTTAAAATGCTTGGCTAGTGTGATTTTTTCCTCCTCTTTACAATTACAAATGTTTCCTTTGAAGCTAGACGCGAATCGTTATTTGTATATCCTGGGATGTTAAAGTGAGAAAATGTCTGCTTTCAAGTTTTAAAAAGATCCAGAAACTATCGTATCATTGAGCGGTTATTTCTCTGGTGGGGGGAAAAACAATCGAAAACCTCAAAAGTCGAGAACATTTTGTTACCTTTTTTTTAATCTGGTGTTAACACTCTTGATTGTTATCCCACCGTCTTATCCTTACAATGGGATTGTAACAGGAGACATGTTTAGACAAAAGGAGCCCTGACTTTATGCCTCCCTGCCCGCATGGATAAATGGTTTATTTGACTGTGGTGGGAACAAATGTGTTAAGGCTAGGAACAGATGCTGAGTTTTTCTGGAGGTACTGGATGATGGTTGACTTGAAAGCGTTGCATTCTGTCAGGCTGGTGACAGGACTGCATTGTAAGGCTGAATTTGAGGTTGAAGGGGTCGAGTCTGTCTCGGATTTGGCATCGTGGTAAACACATGGCGTGTTGTTGTGGAGAGAAGAAGAAACGCGCTGGAAAAGCTTCTGAGGCGACGTAAGCCTCTTTCGGCCGGTGACTGCGTCTCAAAAGCGTTCTTTTTGAGGATTGAGAGCTCGTCAGAAGTTTACCAAGACTTTTAGCTCCAGCCCATTGAAACGGCAAGAGAACAAGACGGGTCCATTCTTCTAAACTGCTATAGATGAAACTGCTAACGCCTACCTGAGCAAGCTGCAATTAAATGATTAAAGTCCACAGGACTTTGAAATATGGAAACCACCTTGTTTTCAGTGTCACAGTTAGCAGTGCTTTCACAAATAGCTATCAATTATATGTAATGAGAAACTGGAGACTACACAGGTCCATAGAGCTAGTGTTTTTTTTTTGGGGGGGGGGGGGGGGGTTCTTTCAGTTTTCGATGTGAGGGAAGCAAAAAAAGAACAATTGGTCTGACTTTGCTGGGATAAAAGCAGTATTCATCAGATACCGTGAATCTAAGTCTGGAGAGGCTATAAAGCTCCCTTGTTTTTCTTTTACCCTTATGACGTGTGTGTGTGTTTTTGTCATTAGTTTACTCACATTCAACGTGATGTGAGAAAGATAGCTTTGATTGCAACACCATTTTTAGTAAGAGTCATTTGATGTCACCGTGTGTGCCAAAGTCACAATTTTGTCTTTGTGTACTTCCAGTTATCTTTTAGAACTTGATTCTAGAACACTGTTGTTGACTTGGATTCCACTGACCCCACAATCCATTGTCTTATTTCTGAATTGTGACATAGGCATCTTTTTTTTTTTTGTGAAAAGATCGAAGAGTTCTATAGAAACCCAGGAGTTCTGGCTATGAGTAACCTCATTGGCCCACCGCAGAGTTGGAGTGTAAGGAGAAGTCTCTTAGGTGTTGAGGTGTTTTTGGAGGACATGCAAATTTCCCAGATGGTGTGAAGTAGGTCCTGGTGAGTTTGGAAGAAGATTCCTGCTGGAGGACTTGGACCATGTAGTTCTGTTTTTATGAATAATTGCTGAATCCACTGTGCCTAATGGCTCTCCCTGCATTTCAGGGAAATGAATAAGCCAAGACAAAAGGTGTTTTGACATAAATATTTATTTTGAAGCATTCCTTTTGTTTTGTTTTAACAAAGTGCCTCTAAAACAACTGAATATTTTATTGACTGACTCGGTTTTAGCTGACTTGGGATTTAAGATTTATAGTTTTCGACTGCTGTCCTAGAGATTTTTTAAGAGGTGGCTATTTCAGCACTTTGGAGAGTGCTACAATATTTCTGCCATTCCAAAAAGGGACAGTGACTACGGTTGTCAAACTACACAAAGAAATCAGTATTTTCCCCATCTTCATACCATTTTTTTTCATTTCATTCTAGGCAATAGCACTAGCCTTCAACTTCTTATGTGTAATTAACAGTTACACAGCACCGACGGACTGCCAAAAAAATGCCTAAACAGCCAAATTATTTGTGGCTAGCCTTTTGCTATTTGAAGAGTTTGTCGGGTCTTAACTCTTGCCTCGGAAGAAAAGTGAGGTGGGCGTTCTGTTCTCTAAGAGTACCTGGAGAGCCAGATATTTATAACTGTTGTTTCTGCTGCCTGCAGTCTGAATGGAGGTCCTGTAGAATGTGGGTCATATTGTGGAGGCAGTGGGGAGTCTTGAACTGGAATCCTTTTGAAGTGAGACACTGACGCCCAGCCTTCCTCAGCGCGTCGCGTTGCTGCTGGAGCCGCAGCGGTGGGAAAAGTACTCTTTCAGGGACGCGCTGTTTTGGAGGGGTGATTACATTAGCTGGCTTGTTTACAGTAACTTATATAGAACCGAATGATGCTGAGCTGTTAAAAAAAGAAAAAAATGGGAGGGACCGGGAATTCCGAAATTCAGGGGAAGTTTAAGAGCAACTGAATAATTTTTGATTTTTCACACACTTCAAGGAAGGACGAAGAACCTGTGCATTGTTGTCTACAGTAGCTCAATGTGCTCTATTTATCCAATGCTTAGTTGTCTGTTCATTTTATAAGGGCAGGGCTTTGAGGACAGTGTTGTCTGTGAAAGCAAGCTTAGATCAGACGCAAATAACACAGCAACACAGCAACAGACACAAATAACACAAGAGTCTTGATTCCCTTTGTCATTTATAACTTGATAGCTGATTGTAAATGTTTGAATGTGTTAGGATGTCTTGAATAGCAGTTTCATTGTGGTTATTTTGAACGAATAACATAGCAGAGCACAGCAGGTGGGTGTGCTGTGTTGTTGTGTGGGGTCCAGGATGTTCAGGTCTCAGGGAATCTCTCAACCCCATAACCAAACCAGACTTGTCCCCTACAACTTAAATCAGTTTTGGAATACAGCTGTGAGACCTCTCAACAAACACTCAGGGTCTCCTGGGGGCCCCTTTTCTGTGGCCCCTGTAGACCTCCCAGATTTACTACTGGAGCAAAAACTGGCAGTGTTTTGTTGTATCTCCAATCAAAATGTCTTGAGGTGTCTTGAAAATATATGAAAGGTTCCACTTGACCAAATCTTGAATGGCATCTCCACTCTTCCTCCCTTCCATGTCACTTCTTTCCTCCCCTCCTCCCTTGTCCCTTCTTTCCCCACTCTCTCTCTCTCTCTCTCTCTCTCTCTCTCTATCTCAGACATTTCTCATCCTCCATCTGTTTCTTTGTTTTACCTCATGGCTTGGGAGTGCATGTCTGATGAGCAGAGACAGAGGGTGTGGACAGGGACCTGTGGCATTCAGGTCTCTTTCTCTCTTTTAATGGTCTTTATGCAAATTTTTTTAAACCGGGAAAATCTTGATCAAACGCACACATACATACATGCAGTCTCTCTCTCTCTCTCTCCTTTTCTCTCCCTCTCATACATGCAGTCTCTCTCTCTCTCCTTTTCCCTCCCTCTCTCTCTCTCTCTCTCTCTCTCTCTCTCCCTCTCCCTCTTTCTCTTTCTCTCAGTCCCTTTAACAGCGTCTTTCAATGCCACATGGGAAGCTGTGTTCAGTAGGAGTTTAGAGGCTAACCGACATTCAGGAAACGAACATTGTAAGAGTCTTACCTCAGCACCAGATGAGCGAACAGAAGTGCAGATAGATTGTGCGCCCTCTGTTTATACTGTTCTGCTCAGTTCACTCGATTCTTTTCCCCTTTACAAAGCACTGGTTTTAGTCTTGAGGCTGAGTGTGACTCTTGAATGAATATGTTCTCTAGCTTCACTGGCTCTGTCTCTCTCTTTCTGTTTGTACCTCCCTTTCCCATGTCTTTATTTTTACACGCCGTCTATCTTTTTATTCACTGGTTGTATCTCTCATCTGCCTGCTTTGCCTTTCATTTCTCTCTCTCTCTCTCCCTTTCTGTTTGTGTGTGCTCTCTTTTGGGACGGCGCTGTGTTTTGCTGTGAGTGGGTAGTTCAGTGTTGTCTCTGAAAGAGTAGAAAGAGTTGGTCTCTGGGGAGACCAGTGGAGCACCTGGCTGGAAAAGGGACTATGTAACTGCAGCCTGTTCCCATGAGGAGAGAGTAGAGGATGGAGCCAGAGGGCAGGATGGTGCAGGTGAGAGGAGAGGATGGAGCCAGAGGATTGGGTGGGGTGGTGGGATGGTGCAGGAGAGAGTAGAGGATGGAGCCAGAGGGCGGGATGGTGCAGGTGAGAGGAGAGGATGGAGCCAGAGGATGGGGTGGGGTGGTGGGATGGTGCAGGTGAGAGGAGAGGGTGTATCCAGAGGATTGGGTGGGGTGGTGGGATGGTGCAGGTGAGAGGAGAGGGTGTATCCAGAGGATGGGGTGGGGTGGTGGGATGGTGCAGGTGAGAGGAGAGGGTGTATCCAGAGGATGGGGTGGGGTGGGGTGGGGTGGGGTGGGGTAGTGGGATGCTGCAGGTGCTGGTTTTGTCTCCACAGAGAATGTAATGTTTTCACAGTCAGGATGTTTTGAGTGACCCAGGTCAGTTGAATTGTGAAACTCTTCAGTTTTTTGTTTGGCCTGTAAAAAATAAAGATGGGAAAGTGTGTGTATGAGTAAAAGAGGTAAGAGCCAAGTTTGAAGTGGCATCAGATCAGGTTACGACTGTTTTTTTGGCCTATCCCCCATCAATAGTGTATTGTTTATGTGGGCTTTGTTTATGCTAAAGTAAGAATTCGCTGACTTAGTCATGAGGGCCAGCTACTGTTTGCTTCAGTCAGTGTGTATCAGCTTTTGCATAGAGGTCTCAGTTTGTGTTTATTATGTCTGCGCTTGTGTGCTCATGTGCATTTGTATGTATATTTCCTTGTGTGTTTCTTGTATATCTGTGTCCCATGAGCAGATGTTATAGCGTCTTTTTGAGAAGGCCAGAGTTTTGGTGTGAGTGTGTGTGTGTGTGTGTGTGTGTGTTTATGTGGGTCTGTGCATTTGTGTGTGTGTAAAAATAGTGATAAGGTATGTGTGGAATGGGGGAAGGGTGTAGGGGGCTAGTGAGACGGCTGGCTAAGCTTGTGTGCATGTTAAAGTGAGTGTGTGTGTGTGTGATTGAGTATTTGTGTTCATGTGTGCATGTACTTGTGTGCATGTGCTTGTGTGAGTGTGTGTGTGTGTGTGTGTGTGTGTTAGAGACAGACAGAGAGAGAGAGAGAGAGAGAGAGAGAAAGAGACAGAGAGAGAGAGCAAGGGAGAGAGAGAGAGAGGCTGTCCGGATGCGCTCTAGAGATCAAAGGCATCCTGGGGAATGTGCTGAGAAGCAGTGTGGGATTAGCAGCTGAGATTTGGCCTTTGTTTTCTAAATATCTGCACGCTGAGGAGCAGTGGACAACCCTGAATCATTTCAAAGTGTTTTTGCAGCCTCCTGCTCCTCTACACCCCTCTCTCGCGCGCGCCTGTTTATTCAATCTGCTCAGAGCTCAAGCACTTTGTTTATTTTCTTCGCTTCAAATTATTTTCCTCAATGAATTGGATAGATAGTAAGTCAATTACAGACCGGCTTTTTTTTTTTTTTTTTGTTTTGGTTTTGTTTTGGTTTGTTTGGTTTATTTTAATGATCGGGTCACTGAAAGCTATTGCTAAATGCTAGTCGTGACATCAGAGGTGGCATAGTGTATAATGGAGAATCAAGGGTGAGAATGTTTCATTCCAGACAGCGTGGGACTGATGAGCTTACGAGTATTAATGCAGCCAACGCTTTAATTGCTGAACTATCTGTCTAAATATAGAGTTAATCAAACTAATGTCATCAGACAGAGGCACATTTTTGATCCTTTTGAAGTGTGTGTGTGTGTGTGTGTGTGTGTGTGTGTGTGTGTGTGTGTGTGTGTGTGTGGGAGGGGGGTCGGGGGAGGGCACGCATGCATACCTGAAGAGTCTGTTTCCTCTTACACTTTTATATTGTAACTTGATTCCTTGAGTATGATGGAAGGAACTGTTTTGAAAAGAAATAAAAGTGTAAAGTGTTTTGAAAGAGAGAAAGAAAGAAAGAGGATAGGATAGAATAGACAGAAAGGCAGGAGAAGAAAGGAGATTTGGGGGCGATAGAGGGGAAAGGGAGGTGAAGGGAAAAGAGCAGGGGAGAGGAGAAGACTGGGGTCTTGAGGTATGTTGGGTCTGTCTCTGTGCTCAGATTTTCACAGGCATGCGGCTTTGCTGCCTGGCTTAATCAGCCACTTAACAGACGCTGCTTAAGTGGGCGTTTAGTGTTCAAATCCTGAATAATTCTCTCCTGTTTGTTTATCCTGTGTCCCCATGGGCTAGGCTTCTGCCCAGGCAGCAGAATGCTTTGGAAGAATCTGAATGAATGCACAGACCAAAAGCAGCAAGGTATTTAGACTGGGGTTATTATATTTAGCTAAAAAAGCTCCCTTCCTGCAGTCCGGCCTTTGGCTGGTGCCTGCTTAGCTTAAACAATGGGTGGGGAGATTTTTTTTTTGTTCTTTTTTTTTTTTTTTACGTAACCCTTGCGGTTTGTTTATTGCTGTCATTCTTTAGGATAGCGGTTTTGATTGGGTTCTGTACAATGTTTACTTCCATGCTGAGCTGATAGGAGGACCCATCCCTGTGTCTACCTGCGTGTGTGTATTCACAGAGGAAATGATCTAGAATAAACAGTGTTAATGGCACATTGTGCTTCTCCTGTTGTTTGGAATACAGGCAGGTTAGTCCAGGGGTATGGGGGATGTTTTTAGTCCAGTCTAACCAAACACACTGGGGACGTGGCACAGAAGCAAAACACACTCACACACACACACATGTCTCAGACCTTTTTTGTGACCCTTAGACAGAGTGAGAGAGAGAGAGAAGAGGAGAGAGAGGAGTTAAGAACTCATGAGGACTGGTGGCAGACTGGTATAGCCACTAAACTGCACTCATCTGTAATTGACCTAAAAAGGGTGAGAAGTGGCTGAATGTTATTTCATCAGAGATTCTAAAGTACCCACAGGGACAGCCTTGATTTTATTAACCATGCCTAGCCAGTATAAAAGGTAGCTCCTTATCTCACGGGTTGCGTGCAACTGTGTGTTTGGCTGACTTATATTATACGGCTGTTTCATGTATAGTAATTGGATATTGTCGCCTTACGAAAGACTGAACAAGGCAGTATTGAGGATGGTGTAATTTGAAGGGGGGAAAAAAAGGTGGGCGGAGCCTTCTGAAACAAGAAAATAAATTTGATTGGAGAGTCATTGTGGTTTTTTTTTTTGTTTGTTTTGAACTTGGTATCGAAAGAATTCTGTTATCGCCTGAGATTGATTTTTGTGACTTATAGTAAATATTGCTATCAGCTTTGGTACCTCATGGCTGTAAAATGTCTTAATCTTCACAAAGATCTGTGCAAAAGAGACAAATAGAAGAAAAATGGGAATCTGTGTTTCCCAGTCTAACTTCTTGAACATGAGTTAAATCAAATTTTAATTGGAAAAAAGTTAGGCCTCTTTTGGTTGACATCTCTCTGATACTGTCGCCGACAAAGGTGTGACAGGCCTGGATATAAAAGCCCTTTGGAGAACAGAAGAGGGTTGAGAGAGAGAGAAAGAGAGAGAGAGAGAGAGAGAGAGAGCGAGAGAGAGAGAGAGAGCGTGAGCGTGAGCTAAAAGTCTTCTTCTCTTATTCGGGGCATTTCAGTTCTGTCTCCTTTATGCCTGTACAGATTGAGAGGAGAGAAGGCGAGGGTAGCCTGAAGGAAGGGAAAATAGAACAGACTCAGTGTGCTGATTCATTTTTGATGCTTCAAAGCTGTTCCTCCCGTATGCCTTTAGTGCGATGGTACAACTTCTACAAACGCTTTTTAAAGCACTTTTCCAAAAGATCTTATGAAAGGAGTGCTACAAAAGTGAAGGCCTAAAATGCCTAACTGTTGTTTTTTTTTATGTTGTAAGATTGTCTTTCTCTTCTCCACTAACCTAGCAGATTGTTGTTCTTGTGCACAGCTCATTACGACATTCTTGAGGCTCTTGTGAAACCCATTTTAATGAATATTTGAGAGCTAGGCCATGTTCTGTGCTGAAAAATAAGATGGTTCAGTTTGGAATGCGTGGCTACTCTGTGTCTGCTAATATGGAATGACTATGAATGGAAACTCAACTGAAAACTCAGCTGTGACATTTACATGGGCTGGCTTCAACAATGCAGTTTAGAATGGATTCGCTGCATTGAATCCGAGAGTTTGGCGTCAGGTCCGTGTATAAATGCAGCTTTCAGTAATCCACACTGACTTGATTCATTTCGTCAAATTCATAATTCATCTCTGGTGATGTGTTATGATTGGAAAATGCTGTGGTGTTCAGAGTCGGTGGAAATCGAGCGTTCTGTGTCTTGAGTGCACAGTCTGTCTTTCAGGGCAAGTCTGCTCGGGGTTTTGGCTGAAACAGGCGTGTCTTGACTGCGTCTACTCTGTGTGACATCTGTGTTGGTATAAAAGGGGCAAACTCAGGTGCGATGTGTTGTTCTGTCTCTTCTGACAGTATGTGCAAAGGTTGTAGTGTTTCCGTGTGTGTGTGTGTGTGTGTGCAGGCTGAGAAAGAGGGAGAAGACCTGACGTCTTTATACTGAAATAGGGCAAAACGTGATTCTCTGCATAAACTTGTTGCATGATCTTGCACAAAGGTGTCAGTGATTCAGTTGAGACAGAGCTAAAGAAGAGACTTAGTTTTGAACATTAAAAATAACCATGAGTTAAAGTTGGGGAAGTAGCCTGATTGTTTCTCTTCTTTCTTTCTTTCTTTCTTTCTTTCTTTCTTTCTTTCTTTCTTTCTTTCTTTCTTTCTTTCTTTCTTTCTGTTTTTTTCTGAGGAAGTGGTGTCAAAAGGACAAAAGGAACAGTTCTTGAGAACTTTGACCCTAAGCTCCTGATCGAGAACACTATAAAGTCTCTCCAAGTGTGCTTTTGGCTCCTGGTCTTCTTTGAGCTGTCTGGTGAAAGATTTAAGTGTCTGTCACGTTGACACTTGCTTTGGGCCAAGTCCCACTCTTAAGACCTCTTAACTGTTCCACTGCCTGCTGTGCTTCCTGCAGCCATCTGAACCCCATCTCACCTCCCTCAGCCTTTTCACTGGCTCAGCTGCAGACTTCCTCACAGATGTCCTCTCCTTGCATTCTACCCCTGCTTTCACTGCTGTTGAATATATATGTACATATGTGTATGGCAGTTAGATACACTTGATACTGTCCTGATACTGTCTTCTGTGATGCAGAAAGTATTTTGTTTTCTTCTTCCTCTTCATCCTCTTTCTACCTTTTCTTCTTCTTCTTCCCCTGTCCACCATTTCTTTTCCCTCAGTCTTATATACTCTATGCTGCACTCCATTCAGACAGCTGTAATCCTGTGATTTTCAGCTCTTGGCAGGGGAGGTCTTCAGTAAATCAGGGCTGAAATGACAGGTTCTCCAGCCCTCCACATAATGCCGGGGACCTCTGGGGGCTCCAGCTGTGCCTGAACGACCTGGAGATCCATCTCCATGTGGATGTTATATTGGAAGTTTATCAATTCCCCAGGAGACAGGAATGGAAAGAGTAGAAAAGGATTATGTTAACCTTCCTTACTATCTTGTATTGTCTTTATCCAGTGATCTCACACCCACGTGCTCACATACACAAATCCTCTGTCTGATAAAGCTCTGTCTGAGACACACTCATGCTTTTTCTCAGGCACAGACACACGCACAAACAAACATAAACATTTGCGTACACCTTCTGTTTTTTTTTTTTTTCACACTTACTGACTCTCTCTCTCTCTCTCTCTCTTTCACTCACTCACACACACACACACACACACACACACACACACACACACACCCACACAAAGATAAACCTAGTTTGATAAATGTTAATGGTTCTGGTTACACATTTCCATAAGCTTGTAAATATCTATGAGTGTGGGGAAAAGGGCAGGTTGCTGTGCCTTAGGGCTGCTATAAAACGTTTATCTGTGCAGGTGTAGAAGTTTTCTAAATGGGTCATTAAAGAGCTGGTTAACACACACACACACACACACAGAGAGAGAGAGAGAGAGAGGCTCTAATCAGTGCATTCCTGATGCACTGTGAAGAGGCCAGTAATTCTCTGCTAATATTCCACTCAGGCTCTGAGGATCCTGTCTTTGATGTAAATGAGGTAATGTGGCTGGTAATGTTTACAATGTTAATCTCATGTGGGAAAAAATGTACCGTAGGCTACGCATAATCAAATCTCTAAAAGAGTTGTCCAGTGATAAGCATAAGAGGGAGTTTTTCTTCACAAACGCACACGCACACGCACACACACACACACACACACACACACACGATTATCTTACTGGTTACTTCCCATTGGCTTCCATTATTTTTAACTACAGAATAATGACCTAACGCTAACCATAGTCAAAGAAATATTTTGAGACTTCTGTTTTCAGAAGTCTCAACAACTTTTGGGCTAAATATTTCCCTACTTGGAACTGGCAGATATCAACGTTCTTGTCATATATTTTTATCCTCGTGTGACCATCACGTCCATACGAGAACACGATGCGCGCGCACACACACACACACACACACACACACATTCACCACTTGCGTTTAGTCACACTGTGCTTACTCTTTTGTGCTGTGACCTGAAGGTTGCAGGGAGCAGAGTCCACATTAAGCCTCGGGGCTTGGTCGCGGTTTAGCCTGTCAGATACTGTCCTGTTCCCACTGAGATCCTACAGGAATTACCCAGGCACTGTCCAGCCCTGCTGGGCTGCTCTATGACCCATCTATTCAACTAGAGATAAGAGTGTAAACTCACTGGCATGCCATGCTCAGGGCTCGCCCTTTGTCTCTCTCTCTCTCTCTCTCTCTCTCTGCTGACTGTGCAAGCTGTAATCATGCAGTAACTTTTTGTGGTCTGTCAGATGACAGATTGCTGGTTTGTGGTTTGCCTCCTAAGATACAGGAATTTGGGCGGTTATGCAAAGATTAATGAGTGCCGTCGGAGGGGCTGGGGGTTTTTAAGAACATTAGAGTGGAAAGAGAGAAAACATTCAGACATTATCGATGACCATTACCACAGCAAACTAAGGCACGAGTAGATTGCAGTAGAACCAAATGTACTGTTTGTGTCTTACGCAAGATGACTTTGCTCGTCCTGTATCAGAGCTCCTGGGTTGGGGTCTTTGGGCCATTTTTGTCCGTGGCGGGTGGGGTGGGGGGGTGGTGAGTTGCGCGATTATATTGCTCTTGAACAGAGGTAAAGTCAGCTCTGTCGTGTGCTTAGGCCAGTGCATTCTGATGACCAGACAGAATGCTTTACTAGGAGTTATCCTGGGTTCATATTTGGTTAAAATTGACTATTTTTCGTCACAGTTGATTACTGATTAGCTCTGATGTTTTGGTTTCTCACTTCTCTCTGCTGAGTTATTCAGATACATTCAATCAAATAGGGTTGTTTAACGAGACAAAGAGGTGTTGCATGAATGGCCAGACACTCCGTTTGAGCCTGTTCATGTACCATCAACTTTTTAATGATGGACTTGATCATTGGTGTCTTTAGTTTAGTAAAGGATTTTTTTTTTTTTTACATATTTATAATTGTCTCATCTGGAGTTTTAAAAGTTAAACATTTATCAATTTGGGGGAAACGTGAATCCCAAAGAACATACTGCAGATTCAGTTGTCCTTTAATGGACTTTAAAGTCAATTTCTGTGCGCTAGCTGCTTTTTCTTTTCCTTAGACTTCAGCACTTGCACCTCTCATTGCTCAACTGCAGTTCTAGATTTGGAAACATGTTATACAATAATTGGCTACATCTCCTCTCACTCTGCGGAAAGGGCGTCTGGAGCCAGGTTAGATATATCATTACCTCAGATCTTAATTTCCACTGTGCTGAATGATCTTCTGTGAAGAAGCGCTGGAAGGCAGTGTTCTTTTCTCCTCGTGTTTTGACTCAAAACCATTCTTTTTCTCTCCGTTAGAACCTCATTGCAAATCTCAACAAATGTTTTTTCTGGATGTAGATGTTTTGAAATTTTAAGACGTCCCTGCTTGGTTTGGCCCAGAGCAAAGTGTATTTGAAAGAATTTGATCAAAAACTGAAAAAGAAAGCCATACATCAGGTTGGAACAAAATAGGAAGCAATATTTAAGAATTATCCAAAATGAACCCTCCATAGTTTGAGTACATTGTGGTCCATTGTGGTCTTCAGTGAATGTTTTGAGGCTGGCTTTTGAGTTTAGTAGTTTTCCTTGGCCCTAGCCTCCTGTCTTTCCCATTCCAGGTTCCTCAGAGCTATGGGCCGTGCTGCTGACGGCTCTCTGATTTCTCACACTGGGGGGAAAGTCTGCAGTAGGTGCCTGGATCTCTGGTCCTCTCAGAAAGGCCTTGCCTCTCTAGTGGAGATTGGTTTGCCCTTTCAGGGGTGCCGGGGAGGATGTGAAGGCTGTGTGGACGTTCCTCTCTAGAGATTTGGTGGTGGTAACTCTAAACTTAAGGCATGATTTTAACCACAGCAGTCTGAGAAGGTATTTAGGTTGACGTCTTGTTTTGTTTGCTGTATTACTGACTTAAATATACGTGACTGTTATCTTGTGAGCAAAGGGTTGTTTTTTTTTTTGTTGTTTTTTTTGTGGTCCCCTTTTACTTTCGTGAATGCTCCGTTCAGACAGAGCACTAAATCGGAATTCAGCCTTTTTTATCTCTCTTTCCAACCTGCTTACTTTCTTCCGTTCCTCAGTCTCTTAATGTCATACCTTGTGCTTGGCAGTGTCTGGCCTGAATGAAGTGGCTATGTCAGTAGGGGCTTAAGGTGTTGTGTGTGTGGTGTAGGGTGAAGGAGGCACCTAGTGCTGCTCTTAATGAGATTTTTCCTGAGGTTTGGTGTCGTGCCAGCGGTATAGTGGCAGCTCCAGAGGTCTACCCCACTGTGGCCTGGCGCACGATCAGGGCAAGCTGTCGTCGGCTTCGTAAATTCTCAGCCTGTGTGGCGTGGTGAAGAGGCGCACAGCCCCCAACAAAAAGCTTTGTGGGACTTTCCACAACCATGAACGCACACGCAGACACACACGAATCCACACGTGGGCGCGCGCACGCACACACACACACACACACACACACACACACACTTGGGCACATGTATGTCGAGACACAAATTCACACAGAAACCCAAGCATATACATAAAAATAGAAGGACAGAATCTGTCGCCGGTTTTTTTCTCCAGTTCTTGCTGTGGTGCTAACACCTTAATGTGCCAGACACTGATGGATGCATTACACAGACACATACACACAGCCAACACATATACACACATTTGGCCCGGACTGTGTCTGTACTGGACCCTGTGGCAGCTCTGACATCTTCTTTGCCAAAGTGGCGGCACCGAGAAAGAGCGTGAGAGAGAGATGGGTTCATCAGGCCCGCAGTCAGAGCCATTTCTTCTCCTCTCTCCAACTCTCTCAATGAAGCCATTCACCTCCAAGACTCTTACAGCTAAACATCTGAGCCAACTTGGTTTTTCCTTTTATTCAAATTCATATTTACATGCGTGTCATAGACTTAGTTGAAACGTTTTCACTCCGAGCCAACGCAAACAACTCAGGAGCCTGTCCGGTGAGTTAGCAGCAATGCTGTAATGTGGCACTGTTTGTTCTTTTGGAATAAATCTCTGTGAGGGGGTTTTTAACAGTTTAAAAACTCACAAGGGCCATACAAACCCTCTGCTCCAGACCCCAAAGACATTCTGAAGGGCTTGGCTCCTGTTGAAAGCAACGAAAATTCTCCATACTCGGGTTTCCACAGAACATTAAACATCGTGTCTGGAAAATTGTTTTTTGGTGTTCCCCTGTGTTTGAAGGAAGGATCTTGTTTATGTGCGAGAGTCCTTTCATGATGCGCTGTGGCCCACGACGTTAGCCAGGGCCTTTCAGCAGCACGGGGAAAGTTATATCTCTACAGCCTTCCTAAAACTTTCATTAACACATCATAAACATATGTGAACCTTAAACCAAAAAAAAAAAAAAAAAAAAAGAAATGGAAAAAAAAAAAAAAACAAAACCCTCAGCCTCCATTCTCTTGGCATTCGGTGTCATTTTTAAGAGACCTACGAGACATAAGAAACATTGAATAAATCAGTGGTGTTGAGAAACTGTATTTTTCAACGGAACCATAAACGTAAAACCTCGTCTGAGAGAAACCGCGTAGCCCTCAGATGCTTATGTAGCTTTCACTCTCTCACACTTTCTCTTTGTCTTTCCACGAGATGATCAAAGCCCTTTAGCACTTGGCCTTGTCCCTCACAATATTTACCTTTAACTGCTCTCCTCCACTAACCTTTTACCCCTGAGGGTGGAAGGTCGTTTGGCAGCTCTCTGATTGGCCTGTTGCTCTGACACGGCATGTCAAGATGGACGACTTTTCAAGGGCCAGCTGATTCATATAAACACGGCACCTAAAAGTTCCTTTTGTCTCCAGCGAATGGAGATAAATCCCGCCCCCAAATGACTCAAGAACAGCGTGAGCAGTCTCTGTGACCTTTTGGCCACCTTGCTCTGGAATGACACATGGCAACATTTTGGGGTTTGTCTTCACAAACCTGCACTCTGTCATTGCAATGCTACGCGCTGCTCTTTGTGTATACAAAGATATTTTCAACCTCTCATTACACCCCAATGAAAAGGATAACATAGACTTTATATATCTCATGTTTATCACATAACCTTGTGTCCCAAACACATGTTTAGGACACTGTCAGAATAAATTAAAGCTATTTCATTTTTTTTTTTTTTAATTTGGTTATTGTTGTGTAAAGCGCTGAAATCTGTGGCTGTAAGCGTGGACTGCAAGCCTGGACTCTTTGGGTGGGCTTAACTTTGTCTGAGAGAAAAATATCCGCCTCAGGACATCGCTAAGAGAATACCGTACAGTATTGCTCTCGTCTGGTGGAATAAAAAGGTATTTTCTGATCTCAAAGTGCATTCAGCAGACGTTTTGGCGCGACCCCCTCCCCCTCAAGCCTTAGTTAGCTCATCTTATCGAGAGACCACCAGGAGAGTAGAAAGTAGCCTCGCTGACCCCTCCAAGACCTGTAGGACTATAGAGATTTTGTGGTGAAGCCATTTGCAGAGCTGTGGGAATTAGTGTTACGTTGAAGGGGGATAAGTGGTAAGATTTATTTTTGGGGGGGGGGGGGGGGGGTGGTAGGGAGATGCTATGACTAATGTGCCCACTGGCAGTTAGAGGACAGGGCCCTGAGACTCATTCATTGCTCTGAATATCTGGCATGTATCTGAGTGGGAAGCGCAAAAAGGAAGAAACTGCTGCCCTGTAGTCCGGTGTAAATTCTAGGGAGCAGATCTGGAGTGGTTCTTTCAATTTGCTGCTGTGTTGCAGCACGTATTGAGACGACCGTGGAAAAAAAAAAAATTGAAATTTTTTTTTTAAGTGCAATATCAGAGTAAAGCTTCTGTTTGGACCATGTTTTGGATTTTTTGGGTAATCTCTAACGTGTTGCCACTGATATTTTGCTTGTTTTACGTTTTATAGAACAACGACAAAAAAAAAAGTTCAGTGAAATTTAGTGTGAAAGCTTCTTTGCGCATGTGAGAAAGGTCTGAAGTTTATGTGGTGTGTATTTATATCGTCCTGTTTTAAGCAGATATACGCGGGGGGGGGGGGGGGGTAGCTTTCAGAGAACAGACCAGAATACACACTCTTATCCATCACCCTCGACAACAACCAATTAGCACATTCCTGTCTCTCCGGCTCTCAAGTTTTTCACTAGCCTCTCCATCATTTTGGGTCATTCCTCCCGAGAAAAAAAATGAGAATAAAATGTGGGTGTTTGTGTGTTAGGGACCGTGTGTGCATGTATGCGTGCGTGTGTGTGTGTGTGTGTGTGCATGCACATTTGTGTGTTGTCCCACATTAAAAGAAGAGAGTCCTTCTCTTAATCCACAGGAGGACTTGTCCACTGTTACTTTTTAAAGGAAATGTGTGTGTGTGCGTGTGTGTGTGTGTGTGTGTGTGTGTGTACGAGCATTTGGATGTTTTTTATTGAACAAAACACATGGGCTCTCACTAAGCAAAGAATATCTGAAAAAGCAGCTTGTGTAGGGACATTTTGCTTGTCCCCACAAAGGAGGTCCTTTTTAAACGAAGATTTGACCATCATTGTCAAGACCAAAAATATCTGCCAATATTATCATCGTGGCTTGCATTAGGCATATGAATCTGTGGTTACAGTATAATGGAAGTCAGTGGAAAATCCTCAGATGTAGACAGATAAAGTTGCATGTGAATCGAAGTTCACTTTGGCCCTGTATAAGTGTCTCTGTTCTGCTGTATCATATGCATGTGTGAGCATTCTGAAAGAGAGCGAGAGAGAGAGAGCGAGAGACAGAGAGAGAGCGAGAGACAGAGAGAGAGCGAGAGACAGAGAGAGAGAGAGACAGAGAGGAGAGCAAGGTTGCGAGCTTGAAGAGTCTCACACAGGGCTAATGGAAACAGATTAGAGTAATGGCTGAAACCCCTGATGTGGCTAAGCAGAAGTGAGCGGGCTCAGCTCAGGTGTCCGCGCGGCTAGCGGGAATGCTGTGACAGGAATGCTGCCAGCGTGAGCGGGGAGGGGTGGGGGGAAGGAAAGCTTCTCCAAACACCTCACAGAGTATCACTATCCGCTGTGACGAAAGAGCACGCTCAGAAATAACCTTTCAAACGGGAGCCGCAGTCCACACGCTGCACATGACGGGTAGAGATAATGACAGCCCTGTCGAAAAAATACTGGGACTATCTTAAAGAATTGAACTTTCTAAGCATATTTGTGCAATTCATGGAAAAAAAGAGAACCTTCTGTTTGAAAAAAAAAAAATGTCTATATGCTTTCTTTATAAGAACACAGAAATGAACTTCACTGCGAGAAAACACTGTTAATGTCTCATCAAAACATTTCTATTTCGGTGTTATCAACACGCTTGTCTTATAAATTATAAATGTCAACTTTTTATTTTCTTTTTTTCCATGATGAAATGAAAGGGCGGGGGGGGGGGGGGTTATATGGTGCCTTTGTGTCATTAGGGATTATATATTGCAAGTGCAAACCTGGCCAAGAGTCAGAGCTGGGACTGTGAATGAGGAAGTCTCTGGTTACCTCTTCCTCATCCTCTTCCTCTTTTTCGCTGATGTGTGCTAGACATGCTCTCATATTATCCAGATTCTGCTCTTTGAATTACCAGCTACTTCACAGTCTGTACAATTATCACTGTACCACACTACTGTACATCCGTCATCCTAACGTCTATCTCTCTCTCTCTCTCTCTCTCTCTCTTTCTCTGCAGGATCCACTGGATGAAGCTTGCGCAGAGGGGATCGGCAATGAACATTATCGTTTAGAAGGTCGGCACTCTCTCCTTTAACACCCCTGCTGATGAAATGGATAAATGGATTTTACACCTCCCTTCCTCCCCTCTCCTTCGGGCCCCCACCCCCCCTTGAAAAGCAGTTTCATTTACTCTGTCGCTTGTGGGCCGACCCAAGGATTAAAGGCTCAGAGGAGGAGAGGCGCTCTCTCTTTTTACTTTCGTCTCTTAGCTGGAAAAGAGCAGAGGCCAGAATGAGAGGTTTGCCTCAGGGGTTGCTTAGGGTCGTGCTTAGGATTCAGCTCAAATGTGATTGGTCTACAGCTGTCTTTCAGTTAAGCCATGGAAAGCATCTCCCGCTTGCGATTGGAGCAGAATGGTTTGTTTGTATGAAGGAGGGTCATTTAGGTCATATGGGACCGCTACAACAATCACAAGCTCCTATGAGGTCCTATTAGCTTTAGCTGAGTTCTGATTGGTCTGTATTGTTAGCTTGATATGACCAAAGTTCAGTCAGTATAGGATGTGATTGGATGGAGATTGGTTGAGGGTTTAGTTGGGGTCAGAGTTGTGAGGTCAGGTCACTCTATCAGGGTTTTGACATAGGTGAATTGTGCCTGGAGCGTGAGCCGTCTCCATAAGCCCTGTAAGGTTCACTGACAGTGATGAAGGAGTGTTCAATTTAACCCAGCGCTCTCGAGTTTTCCCGCTCTCACCTTGCAGGAAATAGGAATGGCATTAACAGTTTTGACTGCCACTTTTGAATATGGCTCTGCGGGTGTTTGAGTCTGAGAATTATTCAGTCACTAGTAATATGTTTAAATGATTTATCCAGTATTTTTATACTTTTTATTCCTATGCCTTCATCTTAGCCAGAATGAGCTTTTTCGGTCGCCCTCGGGACAACCACAGAAAGAACCCATTAGTGTGCTTCGAAAGAGGGTGGACAGGCTATACATTAGTCGCTACCTTTTCCTGTATTATTTCTACAAATGTCATGGAACAGACGATCTTTGTTATGAGTTTCAGACGGCATAACGAGAGCAGACTCCGCTGCGCGTTGAAGTACTCTCCGTTTTCCCCTCTGACATCTGAACATCCCCAAGCTTCAGTGTTAGCGCACCAATCTCTCACCCTTTTCAGTACAGGCACTTTTTGGAGAAAAAAGGAAACGTGTTGCGATGGTAGCCAACAGCTGACGAAACACTCTTTTTCTCTTTCTCTCTCTCTCTCTCTCTCTCTCTCTCTGACCCTCAGACGAACTCATGGCAGTAAAATCATATCTACACATCTGACAGAGTAGTTTGCGTGTGAAGGAGTCGAAAGGAGGATAAAAACCTGTTAGAGTGGGAGAAAGGAGGGGACAGATGGAGGGGGAGAAAGAGAGCGAGTTAAAGAGAGCCCGAGTCAGGGTAAGAACGAAAGGGAGAAGGGAGAGAATGGGAAAGAGAGAGAGACTGTAAAAGAGAGTGAGAGAGAGAGAGAGAGAGTGCAAGAGAAGCTAGGATAGGTTTAGAGTAAAGAAAAACGAGAGAGATGGAAGGAGTTACAAAGGACAGTGTGGTCCAATGCTTGTTGAAATCCGTTTCTCCTCAGGGCTTTGGCAGTGTACTTTCACAGAAAGTTTGTGGGGATTAAAAAAGAGCAAGCTGGCGAAATCACAAAGAAGAAGAGAAAGAGAGACATAGAAAAGGAGAGAGAGAGATAGGGAGAGGGAGAGTGAGTTCTGCTGAAAAAAGGATTCAAGATAAAAGTGTTTCGGATGTCTCTCTCCTCCCCTTCATTTGTGTTCATTGAAGATTCTTTGCATTTTTCTCTTTTCTCCTCTTCTCAGTAGATATATTTTAGGACGGTGTTCGTAATATCTACATCCATCTTAGGAAACTCGACATATTTAGGTTCTTACAGTTTTTTTATGGTCAGTTTTTTTTTTTTTACGTGTAAAACAGCACAGACGTTTTACATTCTTTTATGAGTCAGCCTTTACCATGCTTCTCACAGCTTTGCTGTCCGCGAACGTTTAGTATGTCGAGCAAAACATTGCAGAAGATAAATGATGAGGTTGTCTTGCGTTAGCCGCGTAAGCTGAATTTAGTGTCGGCTTCATTGGGAGGCCTCGCAGGACTTTGAGCACTGGAAAAAAAAAAAAAATGCTGGTCGATAGGCAGGAAAGTTTTCTCTGCCTCGGTGACCGCAGGATTCATTGGCCGATTAACGGAGTGCGCGCATATCACGCTGGAATGTGACACGGTTACTGTCGCGCGCCGTTTTGTGTTTGCTGACCGCTGCACTATACTTCACTCAGTTCCACTCCGAATCTGCCGGTCTCCCTCTTCATCAGAGCGCCTGATGGGGTCATAGACGGAAGGAGGGCGGTGACTGTGCCCCCCACCCCCCCCCCCCCCCCCCCCCCCCCCGGGCATTTCGTTAGCCCCTCTAGATAAGCATCTTCCGAATATTCGCCTTACTCCGGAGCAGATTTCTGCCCTCGCGCGAGCAGCGTTCCCTTTGAGTGTCTCCCATGATCAAAAGATGAGCCCCGACGTTATTTCCCTCAAAAAAAAAAAGAAGGAGAAAAAAAAAAAAGTCAGTTAAAGCTCCCTGGGACGATTCCTTTCATTCTCTGGCTTTTTTCTCCTTCCCTCTTTTCTTTTTTGCTGCCGGGGGACAGGGCAGGTCGTCTTTGATCTGCGGGGATCAGCGGAGGGAAAAAGGGGTGCTGTTGTGTCTACTGCCCCATGTTTTGGCACAAACAACAGACACAGTTTCAGATTTGACTCTCCCTCCCTCTCTCTCTCTCTCTCTCTCTCTCTCTCTCTCTGCTTAATTAATTAGCCATTCTGTGGTACAGACGGTCTGATCCTCCTCCAAAAGGTTCGAGAGTGGAACTTCAAAGTAGGGGGGGGGGTGGGGAAAGGGGGGAGCGATTAGCCCGAAGGACACAGACTCTGCTCAGTAGCTTCTCGTTGCCTGGCCTGATATTTTCAGTGTAACATCTATATTGAACCACGATAACACAGATTGAGATGGAAGTGAACCAAAATGGCTTTGACTTGGGAAATGAACGCCAAGTCTGCTCTGTGTAGTCAGAATTACATGCGTTTGCCAATGTGTTACCAGTCATTTCTGATGAAGTTTGAATGATTTACTGGCATTGATTTGTTGTGGGGATGTTTTGATATTTTCCCCCAGTAGGATGTCAAGATGAAAGTCCAGTATAGTAATGACATTGGTGAGCTATATAAAGTGACAAGAGTTTCATGTCTGTAAATATAATAAAACTTAGTGAACTGAAAAATACCCGTAATGTTTCCTAACGTACTCACAATGAAACGCCAGCCACAGGAGCTTAACAGAGCGTTCTTCTGGATTTGATTAATGATGTGTTTGCCCAGTTCTGTTACTTTTGGTTTTAATGACCTGTTCTTAACTGTTCTCTTCTCCCTGTAGTGGCCCTGCCCCCTGAGAAGATTGACAACTGTGGCATCGAAGAGAGATTGCAAGAACGGGAAGTCCCACCTCCTGCTGGTCCACAAAAACAACTCCAGTTTGAGGTTAGTGCAAATCACACCATTTAACCCACATCTTTAGAGAAAACCTGAATAGAATTTTATGTCCATACACATACATACACACAGGTAGACTGCAGTTCTTTGGTAGATTTGAGCACCGGTACTGTCAGATAATGGTAAGAGTGTTTCCAGTGTTATCCAGAATATTCTGTTATTTTGCAGTTATGCCTAGTTAAGCTATTTTATTCACACGCAAGCACACAGTCATATCCAGGTTAGACATTTTTCTCTCAATGGGGCACTTCAGTAAGTGTTTATTTTAGTTAGAAGTGTTAACACTTGCATCAGGATTTCAGAAGGTGTTTGTAGATGGTAACGTGTGATTCTTTATGAGAGCTGCCTGTGTATTGATTTGATCGCAGGGTCTAGATACATTTGTGTTTCTGTCAACGATGTGTGTTGATAAGTGTGTGTTTGCAGGAACTGGAATGTGCCGTGTCTGTAGAAGAGGACAACCGACAGGAGTGGACTTTCACACTCTACGATTTCGACAACAATGGCAAGGTCACCAGAGAGGTGAGATCACACACACACACACACACACACACACACACACACACACACCACAGATAATCTACTCTGCAACCCGCATGCAACTCGCAATTGCGGCCGCGCCGTTTGAGTGGGCCTCAGAGCTTTGTTAGAGAAAGCCGTAACAGAAACGGAGCAAAAGGCTGGCTGGTCTTTGTATGTTTCGCTGTTCTCTGAGAGAGAGCTTTGGTGGCTGGGATTGGGCTTAGTGGTGAAGATCTGAGAGAGAGCTGGACGTTTTAGAGCCATTGTTGAAACGCTGAGAGCACACACTGAAGTCGTCCTCTGATCTGTTAGGATCTCCATGTTCTTTGGCATCTCTCTCAGACCTGAAGCTTTCAAAACAACACAGTGACAAACACACAGGCTTACTCAAACACACAGACACACACACACACAGAAAGAGAGAGAGAGAGCGCAAGCTTTTCTTCTCCTATACCTTTTTCAGCTTCTTCACACATAGCAAAAAACGGCAAGCGAAAATGACAGACTGGGTGTTTTTTTTTTTTTGGTTTGACGTCTGTGTTTGAATCTGTATTTGGAAGCAGTCCTGTGAGAGAGCTCGTAACAGTCCTTTATGCTTGTGTCAGACAGACAGGCAGGAAATAGGCAGGCAGGCAGGTTGCGTTTTTGAAATAGGGGGAGCTAATAGGCGCAAAACGTGGCCTAATTTCACAGTCACTCTGTTGGCCCTGTTTCTCCAGCGTGGCAGCGGTGGGAAGACTTGTGGCAGAGCAGTAATTACCTTCAGAGGGAAATGGCTAACAAGAGCTGAAATATGTAGAATAAGGCCTAAAGTGTCTCCGTCTGGAAAGATGTTAATGTTGTGCTAAACTTAAACAGGCTTTAATGTGTGGCTTGTGTGTGTGTGTGTGTGTGTGTGTGGTCTCTCAGAGGAACAGTTCAACTCTTTACATCTGTCTCGCAGCCTCAGGGCTTAAACTGAAGCTGATCCTATGAATTACACATTATAGGAGAATGTGTGGATACGCACGCACACGTTTGTGTGTGTGTGTGTGTGTGTGTTCTCAGAACAGAGGAGATCCCCTGACATACATGTTGCCCTCAAAGTGAATGGCAATGCTTCCACGCTTTCACAAACACGGATATACAGCAAATAACTGCAGAAGATGATGTCACAATGTTAGGACCTATTAAATGGTTAAATCTCTCTCTCTTTTAGTCCTGACCCATGTATTGGCATGACTGTCACTATACAGTTTTTCCCATGTAGCAATTATACCATGCCACAAATGTTTCTATAACTATATAAATCTTTTTTCTTTTTTTTTTCCCCTCTTTCAGGACATCACCAGTCTGCTGCATACTATCTATGAGGTGGTGGATGCTTCAGTAAACCACTCCCCCAGCAGCAGTAAGACTCTTCGGGTGAAACTGTCCGTGGCCCCAGACTGCAGCCAGAGGTGGAGGAACTGTTCCCAAGGCAACTCTGGTAGGTGGAGCACATGAAGAAATGAGTCAAAGAAAGACATGAAGCGTAAAAACGACGAGAGAAAAGACTAGAAGAGAGAGAGAGAGAGAGTATTGAGGTTTGAGACACTACAGAAGAGAGAACTGAAAAAAGAGAACAGAATGGAAGGCTGATCGTTCCTGTGCTATTTTCTGTCGT
Source organism: Chanos chanos (assembly GCF_902362185.1). Classification (NCBI taxonomy): domain Eukaryota; kingdom Metazoa; phylum Chordata; class Actinopteri; order Gonorynchiformes; family Chanidae; genus Chanos; species Chanos chanos. Next base: position 7,058,656 of record NC_044496.1, on the reverse strand, counting down.
CATGGCGTCCCGTAGCATGTGTATTGTCAAGCTGACATACACGCACTCGCGCACGAACACACACACACACACACACATCCCAGACCTGTCAACTTCTCCTCAGCATCTCTCCATCTCTCATGCTCAATGGGGTTCATTTTTAATGATGGGGCTGGTGACAGACCGAGGAGAGAGAGAGAGAGAAAGGGAGAGAGAGAGAGAGAGAGAGAGAGAGAGAGAGAGAGAGAAAGAGAGAGAGAGAGAGAGAAAGAGAGAGAACGCAAGCGTGCCCCACCCCACCCCCCATTGCTTTCAAATCTTCCTAAAAAAAAACCTCTGAGAGGTGCTCACAGTCCTTTTGATAACCCCTGGCTCCTCTGCACTGTCAGAGGGTCCCTTTTATTCTGTTTGAAAAATAAACCCCAGCTGCATTTCACTTAAAGTTTTCCAACTTACGACTCCATAAACAGGAGGAGAAAAAAAAAAAGAAGACCAAAAAAAGAAGTATTTTTGTTTGTATATGTGCTGTTATGTGGCTATTTATATCTGTCACACAATTGAAATTTGAAAGGCCTTTGAAACTGTCAGCTGTCTCCGTGTTAATTTCCAACTGCATCTGATCCTGCTACATTAATGAAGTCTTGGCGATGTGCGTGTTTGTGTTTTAGGCTTTATATGAGGCCCACAGTTCAAAATAGAATAAATGAAGCATTGTTGTTTTTCCTCTTTTATAAATCTTCAAAGCGAAAGAGGAACAAAGGTTTCTTTCTTTTGCAGTTCTGTGTGACTGCTGCTGCTGGTGTGTGTGCGTGTGTGTGTGTGTGTGCGCGTGCGTGTGTGTGTTTGTCTGTGCGTGTGTCTGTGTCTGTGTGTGTGAGTGAGTGAGTGCTGTTGTTTGTGTATGTCTGTGTCTGTGTGATGTTGATCTACCAATTTTTGATAATGTCTTGCTCTCTCTTTCTTTCTTTCTCTCTCTCTCTCTCTCTCTCTCTTTCTGTCTCTCTCTCTCTTTGTATGTCTCTGTCTACCAACGCTCTCAGACACCCCTCACCACAGACATAAAGTAGATAAGTGCATGGAAGACCCCAGAAGCTCAGAAAAGAAATCTCGTGCCCTCCTCAGGTACAGAGCCAGTTACAATCTAATCGCCTTAGCAACCAGTTGTGTGTCTGCACATTACAGACAATGTGGGGTGTGAATTCCATCCAGTGGTGCCCAGTGTCATTATTGAACAGACAGGTCTTAAACCTATGAAATGTAATCCGTATCATAGTATTGAGTTCGAGCTCTAGCAAAAACCTAAAGTTGAATGATAAGGGTGAGGGGACAAAACAGTGAGGACAGTGTGGGAAAATATGAAGATGTTCCTGTTTGACTAATAGTAATGCATATTGTTCCAGAGACAGGACTAAATAGTTATTGACCATCACTGCCTTCATTTCTGTATAAACATGTTTAAAACCTATTTATATGCTTGGTATAGACAACTCAATGTTGTGTTGGGTGTGTAGGCGTCACCATAGCGATCATCACAACCAGCAAGGATGCCAACGTCATTGTGTGGATGAGAATCTGGAGAGACGGAATCACTACCTTGACCTGGCTGGCATTGAGAACTATACGTCCCGCTTTGGAACGAGTCAGTAGATCACAGCAGAAACACACGCACAAACACACACGCACATCCACGCACACGTACACTTACACACACATACATACATACAGACATTCACATTAATGTTTCAAAACGTATCAAACGTATCAAAAATCTTGGTCATGTGTCACTGGTTGCTGATTGGTTTTTATGTTATGTTTTTATAGCAATAATTTATTATAAAAATTGTTGTATAAATGATCGTGTTGGTTTTGGTCCCGCAGTCCCTGCCACTGAGCCAGTGAAGACGGAGCATGTGACGAGAGCACTGAACCAAATGCGGTCCCGCTCCCATGAGCCGGAAAACGGCCACACCTACCCTCACCACCGCCGCTCTCAGACGGTCGCTGAATCTGCCGGAGCCGACGGCATCTGCCCCAGGCCCCCTCGTTCTCAAGAGGCATCCCGTCACGCCGTACGCTCTCCCAAAACACACAGCAGAACGGCCAACGCGCACAACTCCGTTGGCAGGGCTATCCGAAGCCGCGGCGCCCCCCCTCCTCCGGCCCTCCCCAGTCAGACCCCCCCACACCAGGCGTCCGGCCCGTACCGCAGGCATAAACAGAAGCCCAAAGATGGACCGCAGTACCGGGCCCTAGGCAGTGTGGGAGCCCCGGGGCCAGTGCTGGAGAAGGAACAGGTGAGGGATCTGCCCAGTGTGGTGTTGTATGAAGGAGGCTTGGCCCAGGTGGTCCAGCGGCACGAGCACCATCATCACCATGAACATCATCATCACTATCATCACTTCTACCAATCCTGAGGTCTCATTGTACCACAGCCCCTCCCTCTGACCAATCTTCTGCTGACCGACGCTCCTAAAGACTACGCCAAGCCAGGGACTCGACTTTGGGGATGTGACTTAGTCAGGACTGAGAAAGGCAGTGTGATGCTGTGCCACAGTGACAGGGCCTGTGTGTGTGAGTGTGTGTGTGTGTGTGTGAGTGTGTGTGTGTGTGTGTGTGTGTGTGTGTGTGTGTGTGTGTGTGTGAGTGAGGCCCTGTAGAATTTGGAGTGGGGGTGGGGATTGGGATGGGGGTGGGGTTGTATAGTCATGTCACAAACTGATCAAGGAGTTTGTAGATGAATTAGAGCCTGTGAGGCTGAGAAAGGGCTTTTCTTCAACCCATCTCTCTCTCTCTCTCTCTCTCTCTCTCTCTCTCCCTCTCTCTCTCCCTCTTGCCACCCCGCCCCACGTTCTCCAAAAGCCTATAAGGGCAGGAGACTGCCAAGGCTGGACTACAGCTATTAAATGAAGAACTGAGAATTCTCAAACAACGTGAAGGAAGACTCATCAGTCCATTCGGTTATTTCAAGTGTGTGTGTGTGTGCACGTGTGTGTGCGTGTGTGTGTGTGTGTGTGTGTGTGTGAGAATGTGTGTGCCGAGCTGGCCTACGGTGTGTTTTGTGACATGAAGTGTGTCAAAAACTGACGACCACTTGAGCACTTGTGGTGCAGTTGCATTGGAGACACTTTAGCTGCCAAGAGCTTGTCATAAGGATTGGATTAACACCTAGACCTAGGTGTTGGATTGGTTCAGATTAATACTAGACATAAGGATTGGATTAACACCTTTACATGCAATACAGGACTCCACTTGGAGGGGTGCTACAGGAAAGTGCAGAAAACCGGAAGTGAAGAGTACAGAAGACCATAATCAGCTGCTACCTCTAGTATTATTGTAATTGTTGATATATATAAATATATAAATTGTTGTCATATAGATGTTGTTTTTATTTCTTTTTTTCTAAAATGCCACAATTCTGCAGCTATGTCATGTTTAAATCCCATACAAGCCCTCTACATATTTGTATGTACATTTTAAACAATACATATATTGTACTTGTCAACATTGTAAGCTTTATCAATGATGTGATCTATTTTTATCCATTTTTTTTAAAAACTCCCTCCATGCCATGTTTCACTGTAAACTCTTTTTTTTTTAAAGACCACTAAGTATCAAAATTATTTAGCGCAAGTATATGTGTTACACACTCCGAGACCTCAGAAATATAAGATTAGCAGTAATGGGAAAAAGAAAAAAAACATGGGAAATATAAAGGCTCATAGGAAACCAGTGAGAATCTGGACCATTTTAGTTCAGTTATTTTTTAAAACTACTGGTTTTCTTTGCCAGGACATTCTAACTCTGAGGTCTTGAGTTGTTGTGATGGCTTTGGGGAAACTACGTGAAATGGGGAATTAAATGGAAGTGGTGGCACACAGGTAGTGGTGATTATATATACATACACATATATATTTAAGGAATGGGTTGTATTCATTTTCTCTCAGGTGCATATCGTAGGCATTTGTCAATTGGAGTTCATAAGACATCGGCAACACGGCGCAGAGGAGCACTTTTCATAAGTTTTCATAACGGAGTTTTGAGCCACAACACTGCTCTCAGCACTGGGAATGCGGTCATGCCTCAAAACCAGTCAACAAGGCAACATGTCTCGGTCAGGAAAAGAAACAAAACAAAAAGCACTGTATGGTGGAGTGCATGCTTGTGGTCTCTCTCTCTCTCTCTCTCTCTCTCTCTCTCTCTCTCTCTCTCTCTCTCTCTCTGTGTTTGTGTCTCAGTCTCTCTCCCTGTGCTCTGTGTGTGTGTGTGTGTGTGTGTGTGCAAGGTCTGCCTCAGCTGCTTCATTCCTCTGGTGCTGGGTGACAGCAGCACCGGCTAGTAGACTCCACTCCACCCATAACTCATCACAACTTAATGCCCAGTGTCATGACAGCTAATGAGCAGTGTGTGTGTGTGTGTGTGTCTTCCAGCTTGTCATATCCTGTTACTGTATCTGTGTCAGGGTCTGTTCTAGTGGTAGTAATATCTCTGGAAAACACACATCCACACAGAACAGTGTAGACCCCTGTTTACCGACTTTCCTACACAGTACACTGAAACAAGCCTGTGAGGGCTCTACTCCACACAGCCAGGTGTGTGAGCATGCTCCCGCCAGGTGTTTCAGACATGAATCTCACTGCTTCTTCTAGATGTTTCTCCAGGAAAGCATTGAATAATTTTTCCCTTTTTTTCCGTCCCGTGGTATGCCAAACATTTTTCGGCAGTAGAATCCTCCGGCATGCCATAACCGCACAGAGACACCGAACTGCACTATCTCCCTTTTTCTCTGACATGCATGGATATACTCAAACCATCCTGGCCATTCCAGCAGGCACCAGTTAGACTGGAATCCCAGAGGGCTCTCTAATGGGAATACAGCTGCTTTGAAACCTCCCCTCAAACCCCTTCTATCGACATCTGCCTAGACAAGCTAAACTTGTCATGCTGTTCTGTTCTTCATTCACCATTACTCTCTCGTGCTCTTCCCACTGGGTTGGACAATGATTTGTTCTATGTGAATCATTAATGAGTGGAAGTGAAGAGATACAAAATGGTAGTTCTGTGATTAACAAGAGTTCCCATAGTCGGCATGGAGGTCTCATTAAGACTGGAGTCTCTGTCGACTGCTTGCTGTCACTCTCTCTCTCTCTGTCTCTCCCACCTCCCTCACTCTCCCTCGTTCTGTCCCTCTCTGAGTGTCATCTCACTGCGTGGAATGTGCTGGGTATTCACCCCACCATTCCTGAGGTATGACCGCGACTCAGAGCTGAAGCTGGAGCCAAGCTCACTAAATTACCCCAGTACACCCTTCTCTACCACATACAAGCAAGATTAATGATGCCATGTGCTGTGTGTCTGTGTGCTGTATGTTTGGTTCAGGTCTCCTGTAAGCGAACGCAGTTGTCATTATAAAAGAATCTTCTGAGCTTTATTTGGAAGTTAGGCCTCATTGTAATGCTTCAAAGCATTACACATTTGGCTTCTGTTCTCAGAATTTAATAGAGATGTTCCACTACCTTGTGCGTACCACCGCTGTGTTCTGTTATTGAAAGATTCATTTATCTGCAATGAAAATGTATTGTAAATATAGCATTTGGATGGACTGCTGAAAGGATAAACCAGTATCTTTTAGAAGGAATATGCGCTATTTATGTTAATTATATGAGTTATCAGTTATATGTTTGCAAAGCTCTCATGCACACTGTTCTTTTTCTACTCATTATAACTGCCTGTGTGTATAAGTGTGCGTGTGTGTGTGTGTGTGTGTGTGGAGGGGGGGTGAGTGTATGTTTGTGTGTGGGCTTTGAAATAAGCAGTGATTTCTCTCTCTTCCTTTCTTTCTCTCTCTCTCTCTCTCTCTCTCTCTCTTTCTCCCTCCACTCTTTCCCATACATTGACCCATACATGCCTGTTTAAGGTGCTTGTTGTAAATGAATAATGCCCACCACTAGCTGTTCTTACTTTATTACTCCAATGCAGTTCTCTTCATTTTGTCTCTTTATCTAATTTCTCTCATGACCTTGTTTAGTTTATGTAGATGGTTTCAATTAATTGCTTTTATTTATTTGATAGCAGATCTGTGCCAAGAGAAATACTCTTTCATTAAAATAATAATAATAAAAAAAAATCCACTTGTTCCTAATGAAATTTCTTTTTATTGTTCCATGTTTGTTGCTTTAATGTGCGTTCGGCTTTGCTATGTTTTGTTTTTAATTGGCGTGGGTCATTTGTTCATGTGCGAGTAGTCCTGGTGATACTGTGTGTGTGTATGTGTATGTGTATGTGCATGTGCGTGCGTGTGTGTGTGTGTGCGTGTGCGTGTGCGTGTGTATGTGCATGTGTGTGTGTGTGCGCATGCGTGTTTGTGCTCGTGTGTGTGTGCATGTGTGTGCGTGTGTGTGTGTGTGCGCGCGCGCGTGTGTGTGTGTGCGTGCGTGTTTGTGCGTGTGTGTGTGTGCGCGTCCGTGTTTGTGCTCGTGTGTGTGTGCGTGTGTATTGAGCATTGCACGCACCTTTCTCCCATCCAAACCTATGAGGAACAGCAGTAGGACTCGGGCCCTCAGCAGCGGTGTGTCTGGATTGCATGTATGCGTGGTGTCTTTGTGTGTATACTTGTGCCTTTGGGTGTCAGTGCGTGGCTCGTATGCTTTCGTGCATGTGTCGAAGTCCGTGCGAGCGAGTGCGTTCGTGTGCTTGAGTTTCACATTTTTTTCAGCTCCCTTCAGCCCTGTTGAGTCTGTGAGGGGTTTTTTTTTTTTTTTGGTCCCAATCAGGTCCAGAACAGCTGCCTGCCTCTCTGCATGTCCCGTCTTTGATATATGACACACACGCTTATCTCAGTCTGGAACAAGCACAGAGTGTCTCTTTTACTCTCTCACACACACCAGACACATCTCTATTGAATCCCTTCCATTCAGAGCCATATTAAAAAAAGCCTTCAGTCTTCATTATCGCACTGCTAACATCCAGCCTGTTCCAGCTCTACCAGCTCACGTTAAATTCAGACATATTCGTCTCACTACAGTACAGTCGTTTATTCAGGCAGCTAAGTGAGTCATACTGGTGTTCTGATCTTTTATGAAGACTGTCCCTGTAATATGCAATTATGATAAAATATTACTTATACCAGTGCTAAGATGATATTTTCCAGCGCTCTTTTCAATCTTAAACATTCCGCTTCCTTTGACCTCTTTCCCCTCCATTAGCTGCAGACAAAACCAACATTTCATATCTATGGGGAATGATCTAAGCTTTAACACATATGGAGCCTATATGTTAATCAGTGTGTGTGTGTGTGTGTGTGTGTGTGTGTGTGCTTATGTGTGTCTTACAGACATAAAGACCCAGATTAGGAACAGTTAATCAGTAATGGATGTGCATTAGCCTAGAGAATAACTGATATATGATAATTATGGGGAAATTTAGCCTTCTGGTATAGTCTGATTATGGCTCCTTGGAGATGTGCTTTATATCGTCAATGCACAGTGCCATTCTGTAAGAGAGAGGAGGAGAAAGTTTATTCCACTGAAAGATTGTTTTTCTATCTCCCTCATAACATCTCTCCAAATGCAGCATGCCATTAAGCAAAACTGAAATATTCCTCAGAAATTCCTTAAAATGTAATGATACAGTTATATTGTTATGTTTTGTGTTTAATATTAGCAAGGAGAAGAACAGTCAGGAATTCAAACTGTCCTTAAACCAAGGTAAACGCACCCACTCCCCAACCCCTCACACGAATGCTCAGAAACACATCTCTCCCTGTCTCTTGTTTCACCTCCTTTTCTCAGGAAACCAAAGATTACTGTGCAAGTCTAACAGGAGCCGCCCGGTACCTTTCTGGGTTGTGCCATGTTGGATTTGTGTTTTGAAAGGGAAGGGGGGAAGTGGGTGGTGATGAACCTTATCTTGTTGCCAAAATACGGGAAGAGAAGCAATGATATTGACTTAAACAGGAGAGAATGAGGAGCTGCCATATGCGTTGCATGCGCTTTGTCTTCAGCAGATCGGCAAAGGGCTTTGAAGTGTGGATTGCCTCAGTGGGGTGCTAGCTTCTGTGAAGAGGAGATGCTAAACGCTAAGGATGAGAGGGACACGAGCTACTCTATTACCAATACAGGAGCAAAGAGAAAAAAGCAAATCCAATGATAATGTACATCTGTTCCAGCGTATTTGTGGGCTTTGAACATTTTTTCATGGAGGATAAGTGGGCCCTTTTTCTTACAGTATCTGCAAACTTCAAAGCAGATTCGCAGGATAATGCAAATGATTGGAATATGCCAGTTTCTGTCGACTCAAGAGCATGAAAAGAGAGAGGGAGAAAAAGAATTAAAGCTAATTGGTGTGGCAGCCTTTTATGTTTGAAAAGAGGGGTAAAAATAAAGCTCTTCTATAATCATCAAGCTCATTGAATTAAAAAAGGAGCTGACGAAGTGCTAAAGTTCAACACGCCCAACCCCGACCGTCACAAGTACACAGCATCACCTCACTGTTGACATTTGCACTGGCCCGTCTTGTTAAGAATCTGATGAGCTAACAATTGGCTGGATTAAACATCGCCTGAGCAATAATGACTGTGTCGCTGCATGTGAAAGGAAGCAGGGCCAGACATAGGGTTACCAGGCCTCTCTGGTCTGAACTTTTAATGTACAGTCACCAGTCATTGAGACGAAAGCCATTTGAATAATGGAACATAAAATTACTGGTTCAAGTATCATCAGCTCTTTGTATGTGATAACACAATTCACGTTGTTGTCGTTAAAGAATCTTACAGAGAGCTTTTATGCATAAGTATTACGTGTGAGTACTACATTTAAATATTACTTGAATGTGATTTAGTTGATTTGTAAAAGCCTTGGCAAAGGCTCATGTCATTTGTCTAGTTGAAAGCGCCCGAAACCAATTAACTTCCTTAACTGGCAGTCCAATTCCCATGGGAATAAGGCCAGTTTTCAAATTCTTTTTCAGATAAACATTGTTATGACTGGACCCTACTTTGAATATTCTGATAAACGTTACCATACACTATTCAAAAACAGAGTACCTTTCAATGCATTCTTAAAATACATTTAACAATATAATCATAAATATTTAATGACCATTTAATGCATTCCTATGGAATATATGTCTTGTAACCATCTTGTGTATGTAGTATGGTTACGAGACATACAAAAAGATTTACCATCAATGTCAGGATGTTAGGGGAAGGGTAAAACACCCCCAATTCATTGGAAATGAGGATATATAGTAATGATTTGACAGTCAAGAACAAAAGGCATACTCAGTGTTACGTGATTTGGGCTCCAGTAGTTCAATGGTGTTTCTGTTCTCTGTGAGGACGCTGATTTTTGTTTCTAGACATACATCGCAAACAAATCCTTTAACAATCCAGCTCGTTTCAAGGCCTCTGTCTAAGATCCCTAGGCTGAAGAGTTGTGTTGTCAGACTTTAGAGTTTCATGTGTGGCTTCAACAGTTTTTCCTTCTCTTGTGTGAATGTTAGGTATTCCTGTGTTTACCTTTCGCCGGTGCAGATCTTAAGTATGCTTAGCGTGCCCCCTCCATCTTCTGTGGTATAAATGACATTTACTGAATCTTCCAGATGGTATGATGAGTTTAGACTTTACATGTAGAGTATAGTTATGTGCGAGAGCCCCGAGGTTATGTGGATCATTGGATACTGGGGTAGTAAAATGATCAGTATTGGTCAGATGGTCAATGTTGCTTTCATGTCACAGACTGCATCTGTAGACTCATCATCTAAACTCTACTGTTTCAGAGGAGGGTGGAGCACCTTTCTCACTTTTGATATGTCTCTTGCAGCTAGTATTTTTTTTTTTTTTATATGCGACTGAATCAAAGTATGCTAGGTTTTGCTAGTTGAGATTCAGCAATACCTCTTAAAGCTCTCTCTCTCTCCAACAAGGTGGTTGCCATTTTCTGACCTGAAACACTGTACTTTTCCCTTTATGTATCTGAACTTGCTCATGTCATTAATGCAGGAAGCAGTATTAAGCCAATGTGGCATTTCTAGCTGAATTGCTCTACTTGCCATGAAGGTAAAAAAAAAAAAAAAAGTTTCTTGTTACGCTGTTACGCCCTTCAAAATCCTTCAAAAGAAATATCTTTTATGTATCTCAACATTAGTGAAATGTGGCGAATGTACATGAGGAAAAATACTTTCTTTATGTACCATGTCAGTCTTTTCCTTGCCAGTTTTCAATCTGTTTGTTTTGTGGATAATATATTGGGATGTGATGTTACTTGGAGCGGAGTTTCCTTGGATACCCAGTATGTTTTAGTTAGCTCTGAAAAGCCCTGTTTTTTCTCCCTCTAATTTGTAAAATTTGTCAGTAAACATATGTGGTATAAAATGAGAGAGTCTACTCTTAGCTTCCCGTCCTCCAAAGTAAATGCAACTTCCTTCATGATGTAGATGTCTCAGGCTTCTAATGTTTTGATTTCTTCTTCTTTTTTTCTGTTTGTTTTTTGAGCATACAGTGGACTTGTCGCAACTTTCAGATTCCTGGCGATAATGATTTGTCCACTTAGTGATTTGAAAGGCTACAGGTAAGTTTGGCCTGTTCTTTTTTCTCTTCAATCTTTCCAGTTCTTTTTCATTTATTAACTAAATTTTTTTCAGAGTATCCTTATGCTCTAGTATCCAAGGAACTGTCATCCTCAGTTTCAATTGGTCTGAAATACTTTCTTGATCAAATGGTCATCCATTATAAAATGGCACTCATGGTTACAGATTTTTTTTTTACTTTAAGATCTCTGCAAAATGAATACCTCATGGTAAACTCAGGAGGTCTCTCTTCCTCTAACTTCCAGAAGGGCCCTGCGCCAGGGATCCATCCTTTGTTTTTCCAAACCCTTGCCAGGATTTATACCTCTTCAGGCATCATCTGCAGGGTTTTGTTTAATGTCAGCATATCTCCATCATGACAGCTTTGTAGCCTCTCGAATCTTGGACGTCCTTTTGGAAACACATATGGAAATGAATGCATTTGTTTGCAGTATAGTTCAGGACTGTCACAATATCAGGCCAAAATAGTAAACCATCCGGTTGTGTCCAACTGCGTGTCAATTTGGTAGGTAAGATAAACAGAGTGAGAAAACCAGTGGGATCATAAATTGAACTCACCATGGACAGGACTCTCCTTCTGGTATGTGGTCACTCTTTTGATGGTAATGTTAAACTTGAAAGCATCACTTTTCACATGTAAGCCTGATGCTCTTTCAGTGGGAAGTTGATCTCTGGCAGTGTTATGCTCCTTTGCTTCTTTAGCTATATTTACCTGTGGAACAAGAGAAAACACAACATAGTTGTGTCATCACCTCAGCCGTCATACCTTCTTTTTAGTGGGAATTAAAATTAAACAATCATCCAGATTTTTTCTTTTTTTTCTTACCCGATTTTCAGTTTTCATGAATATTTCGTCTTCTACAACCACATGGCTTCCTCAGAAAACTACTCCTTTAAATCAGTGTTGTATCGATGGTGGCATTATCATGGTTTGTTCCACCTTGCTCTCCTCCCAGTCGACCACTGACAACCCCTCCCAGCTGTGTTTTTAATACATCGGGCCCATCTCATTGGGAGTTAAGTACTTGGCAAAGGTCCAAGGTCCTTAACCTTTGCTGCAATTGTGCCAGTAAGCTTTGTAAGTTGTTCACAGTAAGTTATTCAAAATCTGTGTTAATTTGAGGTAACAACTGCTTTGAGGTAAGACCATTGCTCTAATCTACCTCCTTTTGGATATTCTCCTCAGTTGCAGGCATTCATACAAACCACAGGAAGATCTATGAACTTATTTCAATGAAGTCGTCGCACTTCCAGACCCGAAAGGATCTGACTTTTAAGAGGCTTGCTGTAGCCCAGTGCTCTTTAACCTCCCACAGTAGACAGCTGGGTCGGTTTTCAGAGTACAAAATAATCAAGCTTCCAGGGTCTAAGAAGGAAATAGTTTTGAAATTTATGTTGCTTTTGACTGATTGTACTTGAACTGGCATAATGGAGAATGCAGATTCTGAGTTACTGGCCCCATGCTGACTAGCAAGAATTGACATCACTGTATTACTGACTGCTTCACTCGACAGTTCCATCTTTTGATCGATATGAAGTGAACAAAGTTAAGTTTTTCCATATGTTGCATGTTAGGCACCATTTGCAATCTGTGGATGTATCTCTTTGTTTGACAACGAAAACAGATGCTCTTCGCCTTTAATGAGCTAACTTTTCCCTAGGCTTATTTTTATTTACCTATTAACATTTTTCAATGCATGGTTACCCCTTGAGGATATACAAGACATTTGTGATTTGCACAATTGCTGTGGTAGAAGGCCTGTTCTACCCATTCTGTTTTGGATACATTTGTGATTAAGCCATTACATGTTGACTTGAGGCTTCATACCAGCTGTATAAGGCTGAGTTTAACCTTAATTTTATTTCTGCTGACACTTGACTCTTTGGCAGTTTCAGCCTGTTTCACAAAGCTCAAAAACACTTACTGAAAAATTGTATGGCTGAAAGTATCCCTGTCAACAACTGTTTAATTTATTGGCAGCAAAGAAGAAATTTGGTGCTTGTTTACCACATTATAAAAAATAATTTACTGGATTTGCTTAATGTGGACATCGGTTCCACATGATTGAAATGTTTTCTGTCAAGGTGAATTACCCTCTTCAGTTTAACTCAGTTTTAATTTGTTAAAGCAACACTATTGGTTCAAGTAAATTAAATGTAATGTTTTCACATTCAGTCAACCCGATCTGTTCAAGAAACATTGGTGAATAATATAGTTTTCCAATTCTACATGACTTTTGAATTGGTGCATGAGTTCACGGAGCCAGGCCACGGAGAATTTTTTCAGGAAGCTGTAACATGCACGCAGGTTCATGCTATGTTCCCCAGATCCATCCGCCACTAATCTAGCACCCCTGTCTAGCCACTGAACTCTGTGAACTCTGCCAGTTGGATCCATGTGGACACCCGACCCAGCGGGAAGCACTGCAACCAGGATATGATTCCAGATCTCTGTGGTAGTGAATTAGCCTCTCTTCTGCTATGCTACCTGCTAGCTCGATGAATGTTTATACCCTTAATCTTATTGTCACTGCCAAAAACGCCTTCTCCTCTTCTATCTTCTTTTTCGTATTAAACATTTTCTTTCATTCAGTTTAAATTTCTCTCATTTCCTGTGCTGGTTAAATTGAACAAATTCAGCTGCTCTTAGCATGATTACAGAGGAGATTTTTCCCTTGCCAAGATTAAACGATTTCTAATAGATTAAGTCATGTTCGGAGGAAGACATGAGTTAATGAACCTCAGCTAAGTAAATTGTATGGCCCTTCATCTCTCTCTTTCTCAGTGCATGAGGGTGACCTGATTTTGTTTGTACATAGTAGATGTTAGGCTTTCCTGCGGTTCAGAAGTTGTTTGTGTGGCGATGAGCTTCCTCTGTAAGATCTCCACAAGTCATTTGAGTGCTACCTCAAGAGCTCTCCTTGGACAGGCTGAAATATACTGACTTCCTCCTAAGCAAGTCATTAAGGTTTTCATGACTTTGCTATTCCTTGATTATGTGAACAAATGTGTATGTGCTCTTTGAGCTGCTTGCTCTGAACTAGTTTTCATGAGAAATCGAACACTTTCTTTTGGACATCACTTGACAATTTCCTCAAAATGTGGGCTCGTGTCATCTGCTGAAGCTGAGTTAGTTTGCTTCTCCTTATAGTGCTGCTGTTTTTGCGGTTGCAGCACCAAAAACTATTTCAAGCTCCAGAGTGTCTTTTTGTTTTATTATTTGCTGCTTTTGTTTGACTAAAACGTGGGGGGGGGGGGGGGGGGGGGGGTTTGGTGCATGTTTCTTCTTGAGTGGTTCAATTATAGCAAAAAATAACAGCCGTTTTCCTCTGCTAAAAGTTAGACCAGTGATGCGGAAGACGCGGCTCAGCTCTTGCCAGACCCGTGACTGAATACTGAGGACACGCTGATGTAAAGCTTCCTATACAGTAATCACTGCAAAGATCTGTGCAAAACTTGTGAACTAATTAAGCACACCATGATACCTCTCAAAATTCTTTTTAACCCAGTGAATGCTGCAATTGACGACCCTGGGTACAATGATGGCATTCATGTTGCAAATGACCTGGTCTATATCCCTTCAATGGCCCAGATATTAAATGTATTAGCTTTAAAGATTTGAAAGAGGACTGTAGTTTTCCAAATCAGAATAAAATTTAGTTAAAAACCGATGAATGTATGTGAATCTTCCCACATTTTTAATAAATGATGATTACTTTTATTGTTTCTCTCTCTTTCTTTCTTTATCTTTTACTGTTTCCATTCAAATGGTAATGTATAGCATTGTTCTATTCTTGTACATGTACAGTGTGTGTCATGTGACTGTATCGCATTAATTGCCTTAGGTTGTGTCATACTGTCGTATATTTTTATATATCATTAACCCAAACTTCTCTTTTCAGGTGATAATTATGAGGCTCATTTTGATCTTTAATGTACTATTATTCTCAAAAATAAAGTCATCAAATTATGATGTTCGATACTGTGATGGAAACAGCTTGAATTAAGTAGTTCAGTTTTAGTAATACATTTATCTTCAGTATATTAAGTCCTGTAAACGCATTTAATGTACCGTTCCATCTCTGGATATCATTTTCTATTTCTCTAAGAGTTGAGGTTAGTTCATTTTATATGCTGTTTCTAATCTGTGCGTTGCTTAGACTCCAAGAAGTTTAATAGATAGCTGTGCCCACCTCCATTTAAAATGTCTTCCAAGTATTTAGTCTCAGTTAGAAACGGGCATAACCTTTATTTAAGCCCAATTAACTGTGAATGTAGAGGTGGAACTACATCTAGCATTAAGAGCATTTAATTATTAACACAGATCTGATAAAAAAAAAAAAAAAAAAGCAGACTATCATCAGCATGAACTGAGATTGAACGATATTCCTTCCCAATTTGAATCCCTGTAAAGTCATTTGACCAATGTATCTTACGGGCAATGGCTTCTATAACAACTGCAAATAGACACAGAGATGAGGAGCATCTGTTTCTTATTCCCGTTGTTAAATTAAAAAGTCTGAATACTTTTGAATAATTTTAATTAAGGCTTTTAGATTGTTACGTATAAGTATCACTCGGTATGAGAAAAAAATACCGGGCAAAAATTAAACTTGATCAGATAATCCTAATCTAAACTTTAAAAACCTTTATCTGTATCAGTTACAACCATTACTTTTGTTCCACTGGAGTCATTTAATATTGATAATACTGAAGTAATAGCATCCTTCAACTACAGTCTGCATGACCTAGTTCAAAAAGTTACAATATTTAATAGACACACATGACAATAAAAACACACACCTTATCAGTTCTTCACCCATTTTTGAGCAGTGAGATAAGAGATGAATTGAGACTCACAGGTGATTTTTGTTTTGGGGTAAATAAGCAAGCTGGTAAGGTTACTTTGGTGGCACAGTGGTTTGGATGTGATCAACCACCCCAAGAATCTGAGTAGTGAATCCAGCTCTCTGTGGTGCTTCTGGCTTGGCTGGGTATCCCCACAAACACAACTGGTGTCGTTTGGGGATGGGAGGCCAGCATCACTCACACTGGTTGATCAGGACTAGCAGATCTAACCATAGTAGGACCTGTGCATGTGTCAGGACTTCCTGATGGATAGAAGTGATAGTTGAGTCCATATGTATCAGATTAGACATGTAGAAGACTGTGCCTTCTCCAGCTTTCAGTGCACGTTGCAGAGGCCAAAGGCAACAGCGTCTATGGTGGAGCCTGGGGCAGAGCTGGGCACAGACTCATTTTCTTCAGTCTGGAAGAAAATGAGTCTGTGCCACAATTAGGATAGATGTGAACAGACTTACTGATCTGGGCCAGATTTCATGATATTTAAGGTGGAACTGGGTCGATTCTGGCCCTTGCTTTTATCAGATAATCAAAGTGGACCCATGCTGGTATTTGGCCCAGTCTGCAAAAAGACACCAGATCTGGGTCGGATTCATCGCTACATTCGGAATAGATCTGGCACAGTGTCCATTTGTTCACTGAGATGTCACAAACAGCAATGATTCCAATTTCAAGAGCGTTGTTTTTGCCTAATTGTGTGGACTTTTTCTTGAATATTCCACGTCATTCTTGATTTATGAGCAGAAATTGCAGCCGTCTTGTTGCGTTGTCTGCAAGGTTGGTTGAGTTCAAACAGTACTGGTTTTAGTTGCCCTTTTTTTTTTCTAAAATCAGTATATAACTGCTGAAATTTTGCACAACAGGTTAAGCAAAAGGAGTATGGCCTAACCATGTTAAAAAAACGAATCCACCCAAGATAGCCGCACCGTCCAACTTCTTCTTCTGGCTCTCACAGACACTTTTGGCCTGTGCAAAATATTTGAGCACAAATGAGAGGATTCATGATGTAAAACAGAATGCAAAAGTATTGAATGTAAATTACAGCTCATACATATGCTTATAAAGGACCTATAAATTCCCTCTCTCCTCCTGCCACATTGTCAAAGAGTCAACAATTAAATCCTTATGTATTCAAATGTGCGTGTGTCTCTAATGGGTCTCTGCATATGCAATGTGGTATCCAGACATCTAAAAAGATTTATCATCAAGGTCAGGATGTGAGGAGAGGAAAAAACACAGAGGAGAATTATGCTCATTTAAACCAATCAGTCCTACAGGCCTGATTGGTGTGGAGAGTGTTTAATCTTTCATGTTACATCTGGCCTCCACCAGTCTGATCCATAAGGACACAGAGATGTTGTTCATGGGAGGAACATGATTGCTAATAAACCATGCTGAATTATTCAGAGTCTGGAGGAGAGAGACCGCAGCTTCAGGGCTTGGATCAGGCAGATATGTGTAATTGTTGCTCTTAAATGGGAAATTACCCTTTGATTACAGAGAAACGTTCAAACAGGTTGTACAGTTCACATCAAAAGATGAGTATAGGCCTGGCTTAGTGAAGCATCGGTA
This sequence comes from Chanos chanos, assembly GCF_902362185.1. Classification (NCBI taxonomy): domain Eukaryota; kingdom Metazoa; phylum Chordata; class Actinopteri; order Gonorynchiformes; family Chanidae; genus Chanos; species Chanos chanos. The sequence continues at coordinate 7,041,658 of NC_044496.1, read as the reverse complement.
CAATTTATTAACCTGTGGTGATGTAAACTGGAGAGTGTTGTTTGAAAACCTAGATAGGTTAAAGCTATAATATGATCTAACCTAATTTACACCCAAACGGATTTATCTGGGAAAAACAGCCTGAGATTCAGTATGGAAGTCTGTATTTTAGTAAGCATAGTGTATTGAAATGGACGAATCACCTGAGTATTATTTGCATCATGCATTTTTAAAGTGTAGCAGAGACAGCCATTGTTGGTTATTGTAAGACAGCTCTCAAAGTTTGGTTTGAAAATGGTTTTTAGGATTGCTACACAAACCGTGGGAGAGGAAGCATGAGACACATACTGGCTCCCATTGGCTCACACAATCACACACCTTACACCCTGTCACCTGCAAAATCCACAATGTTATGTCCTGCTTCAAACAAGTTAGTGTCATTGGAAGCCAAACAAACATTTCCACTCTATGTGGACAGGAAGTTCCTGTTGTCATTAAAACCAATTTAAAAAGTGTGAAAAGGAACTTCAGGAACAGTATTTTCTTTGTGGTGGATGTGTAATGGAAGTGTTTGCCTAAATACCAACACTGATTCACTGCCTTGTTTCAACAGAGCGAAACACACTAACAGAAAGCAATCAACTCACCCGTCCTCCCGGAGAGATTTTGGATTAGAGAGGACAGTTAACCACAAAAGAACATGCCTTTACACCAGAGATATTTTTCCATTTCCAGCCTACACACTTTTTTCATGACTTTAAACTTTTATTTTTGGAACTTTTTATTTTTTTCTTTTGCTGTCACAATGGAAAAACAAAAACACATTTGTCATTTTGCACAAGTAAAAAGAAGTCTGTTCAAAGAGCGGCAAATCATTACATCTCAACAATCCAGAGGAAAACAACTGGTTTAGATTGGTCCCAGATGGTGTGTGTGTGTGTGTGTGTGTGTGTGTGTGTGTGTGTGTACGTGTGCGCGTATGCGCGTGCACGCTTTGGGTATGTGAGGCAAAGGATGAAAATGGAGCAGAGAGAATTTCTATTTGCATAGATTCCATGCTATATCAAGGATCCCAAGAACAGCACCTCATATGCCTGTGTTCAGAGATTAGGTTTTTCATATTGTTGTTTATATAATTACATTATGTTCCCTACTGTTCTAGAAAAGCTAGTCAGATCTGTTTGACTGTGTTTTGGCTGTGAAGCATGCCTACCGACTTCCATCACACTGACAGAGTTTACAATAAACCACTGTTTCAATACCGTACTGTCTTTTGTCCACGGTTTGGAAGAGATAAGTCGACGCAGTCAAAGTGAATAGAGGAGATACATGGGAAAGCAATCCTCTCACTGTTGTTTCATATCTGTATGGACATTCGTGTGCCATGTTTACATCATCCGGCTGTTCTTAAAAAACAGCATCCATCTTATGTAGCCAAAAACATGGGACAAAGTCACCCTAAAAGCAGACCAAGCAGGACCAGTGGGCGGAGACTCAGACAGAAGAAAGCCCTCAGCGGGAGAATGGAGATGAGAGAGAGAGAGTGAGAGAGAGACATAGAGAGAGAGAGAGAGAGAGAGAGAGAGAGAGAGAGAGAGTGAGAGAGAGACAGAGTGAGAGAGAGACAGAGAGAGAGAGAGAGGCTGGCTCCAAAAGTTCCATTGGTTTTTAGTAGATCATTGGGCTCTTTCTTTTTTGCAACATCAAAGGCAGCGGCATGTCTTTGAAGTGGCAGCATGCTGTTTAAGGTACAGCATGAATGGAGGGATGTCAAGCTGTAAGGTGCCTCTGTAGTTTACGCAGAGTGCTGAGCGGCTTCGCAGATGAAAGGAGCAAACAGAGTTTGATAATGAATGTCCAACAAGTAGCACCCATCTCCGCCAGCAGAAGCTCAGCAGGGGCCTGAGCTAACCTTGAACACTGCACCCAAACTCCAGCCGGGCTTTCGCTGAACGCACTCCTGTGGTACCCCCCCCCACCCCACCCCCTAAAAAAAACTCCTTAGATGTGAGCTTTAATCTTCTTGTCAATTAAAACTCGATCAGCACACACACACACACACACACGACCGTACGTGTCCCACCTCCCTCCCCTCTTGAGTCATTCACCCCTTTGACAGTGATTTTAGCTGTTTCTGCTTTTAACAGGAGATTTCTTTTGCCAGCCTCCCAAAGACCTCTGCTAATTGGTTAGCAATTTGACCAGGCTGCCAGTCAATTAGGACCGTGCTTATCAGCTTCTCGCTTTTACTCCTTTGAAGCCATTGTCCACTTCTTCTGTCAAAATGCTTTTGACATCAAAAATGTGCAGACACTTAGCCATGCTGTATCTCTAGTTCACTATTGGCTAAGTTTATTGCATAACAGAAGGTCCTGATTGTCACCTATTATGTAGCCTACTTTAGAGATGCCCGGCCTGAATTTAGCTGCCACTCTTGTGCAGAGAGACTTACAGCCAAGGTCAGAAGTCATGCATTTCTGCAAGCTTTCAGTATCCATGATCCCTTTCTTTGGATGCAGACTAATTCGATGCCTTCTTCAGAAGTCTGACATCTACAGATGTCCAGGTCTTCCCGGGCAAAGACGAACATTTCTGCTGATTCAACATGTTTTTGGAGGCGATCCAAAGGGTCTGCTTGAGATGAAAAAGTTCTTGTCCCATTCTGGATGATTACATCACCCAGCATTAAGTTCACAATCTTGTAAAAACAAACAAATAAAAAAAACAACGAATTATGAATGTGCATGATGAAAACTTGTGTACGTATGATGAAAACACTTATGCTAACTTGTCCCATAGCTTATGAACTATGAAGCTGTGAAAGAGAAGGTGAGCTGTTTATCTCTAATCATATTCTGTCATGGGACACAATGGAACTTGAATTAACCATATGCTCAGTGAAATGATTGTTATCACAAATGACATTTCATCTCAGGAATCTTGTATTAAAGTCTCAAGTTCATTTTCACATGTGTCTCAGATATCGTTAGTAATAAAATGCCTTGATTGGCACAATGCTGCAAGAATGGAACCGCGTCGTTGGTTGATGTTATGCATTATCATAAGTGTTATGAGGTTTTTGCAAAATCATGTGAAACTATGTTTATGAATCGCTGTGAAACAATTTTAGGGTGATTTTGCGAACCGAATTTAGTTCATACGGAGCAGGACTTGATCTTGGCTGTCGAATAAACCACACACCTCTTTTTTATTCAATCTGTTTTTTTGGGGTTTTTTTTCAAGAAAAGCACCAAAAACTGTGAATGTTTGCGCACAGGGGACAGTAAAGGCAGGACATTTAAGGTTTAAATACAGTTTTATTTAAAAATGACTGCCACGTTCATTTTATCAGTGGTATCAAATTTGAATGTACGAAGCCTGAATTTGCAATATCTTGACACTAACTCAGTAATCAATAAAATGGAGCCAAAATTCCTGTGGGACTGAGCTGTAGGGTAATACAAACTAACTGTCAACAGCAAGACATGGCCTCTCAGCAGAAAACCAATATTCAAACTGACACATCTTTGGGAAAAGCAAATTAGAGGGAAAGAATCCAAGTTTCCTTAAACTTGACTATTTGGCAACGCATGGGAATCTGATGCTCCCCCCCCCCCCCCCCCCCCCCCCCCCCCCTTCACTTGCAATTAGTGAACTTAAGTTTCAGCCTTCAAATCTGTCTGTGTGTGGCAAAGCTGTGAAATACATTATTACACCCTTGAGAAAGTATGAAGGAATATTTTCTGACTGCAGTGTGAATGTCCAAAAAATACACTGCCTGGCCAAAAAAAAAAAAAAAAGTTTGGATTTGCAGCCTCTGGAGGCAGGGTTATGATCTGGGGTTGCTTCAATTGGTCAAGTCTAGGCTCAGCAACGTTATGTGGCAATAAAATAAAGTCAGTGCTGAATGACCAGGTTATCCCATCAATGGATTTTTTTCATCCCTGATGGCACAGGCATATTCCAGGACGACAATGCCAAGGTTCATTGGGCTCAAATTGTGCAAGAGTGGTTCAGGGAGCATGAGGAATCATTTTCACACATGAATTGGCCACCGCAGAGCCCTGACCTTAACCCTACTGAAAGTCTTTGGGATGTGCTGGAGAGGACTTTGCGGGGTGGTTCGACTCTCCCGTCGTCAATACATGATCTCGGCCAAAAATGAATGCAACTCCGGACAGAAATAAATGTTGTGACGTTGCATAAGGTTGTCGAAACAATGCCACGGCGAATGCGTGCCCTAATCAAACCTAAAGGCGGTCCAACGAAATATAAGAGTGTGCAACTTTTTTTTTTATTTGGCCGGGAAGTGTACCTCACATGCAAGGGAAAGAATTAGCAGAATGACTCAGGAAAAAAATCTCTCCCAACACCAAGGATAGGACTTTAGCTTAAGGCACCAAATGTGCCATCTCGATGAAATAAGTGACCATTTCCAGAAGAGACTCTAAAACCTCTGAAGCTGGATGCTTAATACTTTTCAAAAGCTCTGGTTGCACCATTCTGCTGTGCAGACAAGGAAAAAAATCAACATGACACAAAGAAATAATTATCTGTTCAGGTATGAAGTTGCAATTGTAGAGTTTCTGTCTGATTAAGACGTGAACGTTAGTCTGTCTCAATCCGCTCTGTGTGACGCCAGTATTGCTGTCAGCATTTGGCTGAAAATGACAATAAAACTTCCAACTCTACTGTATTTCATTACATCTCTCTCTCTCTCTCTCTCGCTCTCTGTCTGTCTGTTTCTGTGTGAAATTTGAGGGGCTTGTGAAATGTGAGACAATAAAAAGCACAATGAACTAATCACAGCACACAGGAGGAAATAATAATGCAATTATCATAAAACAAGAGAAAGAAAAAAAAAACCCCACCACTCCCATTTTTGTTTTTCAGATCAAAGCAAGCTGGAGAGGTAGATGGCAACCTGAATGGACCACATACTCACTGCTGCTTTCTGTTCTGAGTCCTTTCAAGAACACATCAGAAATACAGTGGGCTAAACACACAAACTCTCAGTACCAACAGCTATTTTTGCTTTTCCCTGAAATACAAGTCCTATCTTTGTTCTGTTTGATAACCTTTCTCCTTTTTCTGTCTACAGCTAAACAAAAAAGCAAAAAGCAAAAAACAAAAAAACAAAAAAACAAAAAAACAAAAACAAAAACAAAAACAAAAACAAACAAACAAACGAAGAAAACAGGCATGATTAAAAAAGAGAATCAAATCAAGTGAAGTATTAAAGCACTGACTACCTAAACTTTATTGTTACACCTAGATTGCAGTATTCTCAAGAACTATAACAGTTTAAACAATGTTGTAACTTCTCATTAATAAGTATGACTCACAATAACTTTATACTTATTTGGTATTTGAGTTGAATTGCGAATGCAATGGGGAGGGTGAGATTGATTAAGGGCAGAATGTTACTTGACAATTACATTTCACAATTTGTATAACAGGAATTAGACATTAGAAACTGTTACTGGCAAATGCAAACACATCTGATGCTTTTAAAGAGCAAATTTGCTCTGATCTTTGCTGTGGCTTTTTTTCTTTTTTTTAAATCCTGTCCCTGAAATCGAAGCCTTAGATATCAATAACAGAGTACAAAGAACTGTGTGAAGTGGTCTTTCTTGTAGGCAAGGTCTTTAATTCATGCCATTTCATTTGATGCTATTGCATCCTCTTGTGGCCTGTATTTATAACTGCACCCAAAAGTCACCAAAGTTACGTTCTAAACTAGGGCTGCACAAACATTTTGGCTTGGAAATGTAATAAGTAAGTAAGCAATCAAAAATGTAGATAAATAAATAATAGCGAATAATGAAAAATGTCATATCAATATTATGATAGGTGTGAGTTCTGTTGTGATGGGGGACTTGCGATAGTATGTGTAATTGACATAATGGCAGAAAATTGGCTAAAATTAAAACAAAAAGATTCTCAGCAGCCATCATAAGGCATTTTTTTTGACAAACTTGGCGGTAGAAAACATTTTTCTTTAGTGTGTGAGCTCCTCAGTAAAGTGCTACGTTTTTGACAGGTTAGCGTTCAGGTCATTAGCCTTATTCTTTTGTGCTGACTGCTTACATTGAAGGGTGGCATGGTTTGTGTCATAATGACAGAGAATCTTATACTCTTTCAAGACAACCACAGACTGTTTGCAGAGGAGACAAACAAATAAAGTGGAGCCCTGCTTCTCTCGCTGACCCACTGGGACAGATGGATTACATCAACACAGTTATGACTGATATTATCAGATTACCCCACACGCGACATGGCAGGCACGCTAGACCGCCTGAGCTGAGACGTTCACCGCAAACTCTGTCTCACAGCATACTTACATGTATGACTAAGAAAGAGAGAGAGAGAGAGAGAGAGAGTGTGTGAGAGAGAGAGATAGAAAGAGAGGGAGAGAGAGAGAGAGAGAGAGCGAGAGAGAGAGAGAGAGAGAGAGAGAGAGTGATTTGAGACTCCATTCCTAAACCATCAGGAGATGTAGTGTATGTTGTTCCCTCATTGTTGATAACCTGATAGTTGACTCAGTTTAACCACATTACACAACCAAAAACCTCACCACTCCCATGTGCAGAGTCAATATACACTGCTGTAAATCATGTCTGAAAAAAACGGCCATAATCTTTGACCAGTTTAACAGAAGAGATCCTTTGAACTGAACTATGCTCTCTCACACACACTGTTATTGGTATGAGAAGACAACAATACAATCCTAGTGGATGTTCATCAGCTCCCAACCACACAACAGTCTGTAATATTAATTTAAAAAATAAAAACCAACCAACAAACAAACAAAAAACTTCTTACCCCACTTTTTCATGCACTGGCAAAATTTTTTCATGATAAACAACTAAAATTAGCTCTTACTAGGAAAACATCATATGGACCTGGAAAATGATAGCTTCAGCTCCTTTCCTCCTGTGGAGAAAGACATCTTGTCATCACCTCCTGCTCTGAGGAGTTTGTAAGATACACACCATGTCAAATAACTTCAATGCATGTAAAATTCCCAATAATCAGTGCGTCTCTATATCACAGTGGAGTGCAGAAGGTGCTAAGAAGTACTGAAATATTGGTAAATTGGTTCTGATCACTTCATAAGTAGCATAGTGAACTAATAGATGTAGTTACGGTCCAAATATTGATAGGCCGTATGCTTTTTAAATTTACGCAACATGGTCTCTAAACCGCTCAAACTACTGAGCTATATTTTAAATATCGCAGACCAGCTCAATACATTAATCATCTACTGAAATCTGCTGATTTTACACTCTGCTGATTTCTGCAGCGTAGGTACAAGTAAGTGAGAGATTTGCTTTTCTCTGCAAAATTGAAACATTTTGCTGCCAGGATACTTATTGCAAATATATTTCTAGAAGAAAGAGTACTTAGATTACAGTGGGATTATGTTGTTTGAAGTTTGGTATCTTGTCTAAATCAGATAGTTGGGACAGATGAGAGTGAGTTTGACTTATGGGTGCCTCTGGGTGTGCATCTATTAGCGATGACCACTGTGTTTCTAAGACAATGATTGTGTGCCTGTGTCTGGTTCATGGAAAAGTTACACACACACACACACACACACACACACACACACAATGCTCTACATTACTGACCCATCTGTTAATGGCTAGAGTCACTCACTAAAGTCATTGCTCTAAATCCGTTTCTTTATGCATAAATATTTAACCGCATTGCATTTTTCACCCAATCATCCAATTACTTTGGGAAACCACAATGCCATTCATTCATTGTCTATCATGGTCCCACAGAACACAATTCACCCTGCCAGAATGGTGCATTTAAAGTCCCTTACAATCCATGAAAAAAATTCTTTACGTTACAAAGTTACAGCTTTCTTATGGCATCTTTTCCTTATCAGAAACTGAGTTCATTGTGTTTCCTGTTCACTAATCCATCAACCAATTTTTGTACTCTATGATTAGATTTAGACTTATCATCACTGACATTCTGTGATTCATTCATATTTCTGAGCAAAAACATAACTCCTACTGACAGAAAAAAAAAAAAAAAGTAAAATCAAAGTACTCTTTCTACCCTGCTTAGCCACTTAGCCCCTACCACAATGTACTACACTGGCAGTTGACACCATAGCAGCGAAGTTAGTTTCTCTTTCTGTAGTCATCTGAACGGTTTTCAGAGTTGTAATGTAGGTTACGGAAGCTGAAGTAATAAAAACAGTCCTGGTGCTTCAAATTTGGGAGGGGAACAAGCTCTGACAACAACGAGAAAGATAGGGAAGTTGGTTCCATTAGTTCTCGTGGATACGTGGTCAAGCAGATCATAACTCGGGAGGGACCGATCGCTGAGAGTCACTTTATAGATCACGTGAGTAGCCTGTTAGCTTTCAGGCGGTTTGTTGTCTCAGAATAGGAGCTTTAAGTGTTTCACATGTCATACTGAACAGGTGCATACCGCGACAGCGAAAGCAAGAGCGAACAGCGAACAGATCAGAAGATATGGCTTTCGTTAGATTTTTCAGTTATGCTACATGCTTGGATAGTAGTTTGCCTCACTTGTAAACCGCTTTGGATATCAGCGTCTGCTAAATGAATAAATGTATGTATGAAAATGAGGAGGGAAGAAGACAGAGTAGTGTTCCCCTGTCATATTACAGGTCAGAAGGCTGTTGGAACAAGCGTTTTTCAAAGGTGAACTTAGATTAGGCTACTTAGATGAAGTCCAGGTTACATCTGGAGCTTCTCAGAGGGGGGAGAAGTAACTCTCTACAGGTACTTGATCGCTGATGTTATGAATAATGTATCAGACAGCGGTGTGTCTGTCATGAGAATAGACCATATTCATAAGATAGGTATTTTATATGTATACAAGCACATTTTATTAAGGTAAATGGAGTTTTTAAATGTTTCTTTGAATGTAAAACGGTAGTGTCTGTAAAATGTTGGTGTCCATAAAATATACAGGAAAGACAATTGCAAATAACTTAGATATCAGAGACAGTATCTGAAATAATATGCTGCATCAGAACAAGAACCAGTCATGGTATTTTACATTTACTGTAGGTTTTCAATAATGTAATGTTACATTTGTGAACCTGCGTAACCTTTGCTAAAGGAATAAATGGTAGGTCTACGTGTAATACCTTTATATATGTGTTGTATCAGGTCTGGTATTAATGATCTTCTCTTTTGTCTGCTAACAAAAATTGGACTTTTGAAGTGATTCTTTGTTAACAGAAGGTAGCCTAAAGGATGATAGAGTCTAGTAAGAGTTCATAACCACTGATGCTTCGTAACTCGGATGAAATCTGTTGCAGAGAGTTACGTTAGACATCACATGAGTAGCCATTAGGTTGCAAGTGATTGGTTAACTCTCAGTATTAGAGCTGTAAGTGTTTCAGATTTCCTGCACTGAACGGGTGCATGCCAAAATTGTGAAACCTATAAGAGCATACAGCTCAAAAGTCACAGCGTTTGTCCTGTTTTTTGTTTTTTTTTATTGTGAATGCGTTGTGTCCGGTCCATTATTAGCGGTGTATCCTCCCCCCGTCCCCCCCGAATAAGTAAATATTGACGCTTAAAAATCAATTTGGAAATTATTATTTTATATAGAGATTTCAGACTTAGCACAAAAGAGTTGGTATTTGTTTCAGGGTTTTTTTTTCAGCTGTTTGTCATTCAAAGTTTGCATCACACTTGCAAATGATTTGTCATAAATGTATTTTGTATGATTGCTCCCATTTTTAGATTAGAGAGTAAAACTCAGCTGAAGATCAGACACTCTGCTAAGATGAGGAAATGAAACTAGTTTTAGGAAGTATTCTTCCCAGTGACAACCATTTGCCCGTTTGTGTGGGACTTCACCCTAAGTAAGGCTCTGGGTCTTACAGGCAGCACAACCGCAAGGTGGAAACTTTTAGAGGATGCGGTATGAGTGCGCTACAGCTGGTCCTTAAGCAGAGGCCAGCATTACTGCGAGCACTGTGTTGTGGTGGCACCTCTGAGCCGTTTGAATGTGTGCTGGATTTACTCCTGTCCAGAGGCATACTGGTCTGGGAGGACTACCAGAGTGTGCAAATTCCCACCAGACCACTCACTTCCAATGTCCGTGACCTTCTTGACTTGGTCTACACCAAAGGAGAGGAAGCTTGCAGCTTGTTACTTGCCGCCGTCGGTCAGGTACTTCCTGAGGCCCAGAAAGCTGACCTGTCCTTTGGGAAGTTTAGCTCCATGATACTGGACTCAAGGGGGCCTTCCACCAGAAGCATCCAAACTCTGCTTGCTGACAGGCCTGCGTTGGTGCAGAATTGTAGGGAGCACATTGATGGAGCGTTGGAAGTGCTATTGGAGACAGGCTGCCTCTCCACCAAAGACTGTGATGAGATCCAGCTTCCAGTATATACACCCTCACAACAGGTAATCACACAGAGAAACAGGTTTTCCCATGTAGTAATGTATATCTTTAAACTGTGAGTGAATGAATGATTGATCTGTTTTGATGGACTGCTAATCAGCTCTTGTTAGGTTTGCTGATATTAAAGTGTGAGACTGAATGATTTGACAAACTACCTGTTGTAACACAACTATTGCTATGTATGAAAATGAGGAAGGAAGAAGACAGAGTAGTGTTTCCCTGTTATATTGTAGGTCAGAAGGCTGTTGGACCAAGTGGCTTTCAAAGGTGAACATGCTGTTCAAACGCTGTTACAATACTTAGATCAAGTCCAGGTTACATCAGGAGCTTCTCAGAAAAAGGAGAAGCAACTCTCTGCAGGTACTTGATTGTTGATGTTATGAATAATATATCAGACAGTGGTGTGTCTGTCATGAGAACAGACCACATTCATAAGGTAGGTATTTTATATGTATATACACAATTACATTTTACTAAAGATAAATGGATTTTTATGTTTGTTTAAATATAAAATGTTGGTGTTCATAAAATATACAGGCAATTACTGTTAGATGTCAGAGACAGCAGTTTCCTTCCATTATGACCGTATAAGACAGTAACAAATCTTAGACTATCCTAAAGGCAAAACTGTTAATCTGAAAGAATATGCTGCATCAGAACAATTCTATATTGATCCTGCATAACCTTTGCTGCCTCTTTCTCTGCTGCAGAATGTCTGCAATACCAGAAGAAGCTTCAAAGCTCTATTTTGGCCCAGTCTCATTTTCTCAGTACCTATGGTGGCACTGGAAGGTTCTCCCTGGATGATATCTACACAGATGGTCTCCTTGAGCTAGCACAGGACTGTGGAAAATCACCAGTGACCCTGAGCCTGGAGGATGTTTTGGGACTGGTGGGGACTCTGAACGAGGAAGCGGACACGGTTCTCATCTCAGGGAAGGCTGGTAGCGGAAAGAGCACGTTACTGCAGAGGTTACACCTTCTGTGGGCCAGGGGAACATTTCTGACTGACATCTTACTGGTGTTTCCCTTCAGCTGCCGTAAACTGAACACAGAGCGGAGAAAGCTGTCTCTGAAGGAGCTTCTATTCTTGCACTGCTGTTGGCCTGACTGCGGCCAGGACCAGATCTTTCAGTTCATCCTGGACCACCCAAATTTGGTCCTGTTCACCTTTGATGGCCTGGACGAGTTCAAACACAGTTTTTCAGATGAAGAGAGACACTGCTGCCCCACTCAGCCTGCGTCAGTGCACATGTTACTTTTCAACTTGCTCCAGGGCTCCCTAATGAAAGGAGTAAGGAAGGTAGTAACTAGCCGGACATGGGCAGTTGGACCAGCACTGATGAGATATCTTCGGAAAGAAGTCCTTCTGAAGGGTTTCTCACCGAGAGGGATTGAATGTTTTGTGAGGAAACACCACAACGACCCTAGTATGGCTGACCGTGTTCTAGAATCTCTGCAGAGTAACACAGCCTTACTGGGTTTGTGCCACGTCCCTGTACTCTGCTGGATTGTTTCTAAGTGCTCCAAAGAACTCCTGGACTGTGATAAAGGTAGTCCACAGACCATCACAGATGTTTACCTCATGATTCTACAACATTTCTTCCATCGCCAGAACCTCCAGGTTCAAGGAACTCTAAGAGCAGGCTGGTTAAAGGAACATTTTGATACGGTCATGCATCTTGGCCAGCTGGCCTTGGAAGGTTTGGAGACCTCTTGCTATGTATTTTCAGGTGCAGATCTCCAGAGGAGCAAGGTCACCCAAAAGGATGTCAGTATGGGCTTTCTTATCGTCAGCGAGGGTTTTACAGATGCCTCTAACTGCAACTGCTATGAATTCCTGCATATCACTTTACAGTGTTTTTTTGCTGCACTTTATATTGTCCTCAGTGACAGCATAGACAAATCTACCATCCTCAAGCTTTTTCAGTCCAGCTGTAAGCAGGAATCCAGTCTTAGAAAAGTGTGTCTAAAACACTGTCTGGAGTCCTCCTTAGAGAATAGAACCCTCACAGGAGAAACTCCAAACCTCCAGATCACAGCCAAATTTGTATCAGGGCTTCTTTCTCATCACCATCGTGACTTTCTTCTGCAGTCCTGTGTGCCCCAAACATTTGAGTGGAAGACAAAGCAGGTGACGAAATGTCTGTCCAAAGGTATACAGAAGCACTTTAAGTCCATCCCAAAGCCTGTGGAAGGGGAGAAGAAAAGCATGCACGCCATGCCAGGTTTCATGTGGCTCATTAAGTGCATTTATGAGATGCAAGAGAGCAGCATAGCCAAGGGAGCTGTGGCTAAGCTGGAGGTGGAACATCTGAAGCTAACCTACTGTAACATTGGCCCGGTGGAGTGCACAGCTCTGGCCTATGTTCTGCAGCACCTGCGGACCCCCGTGGGCTTTCAGCTGGACTACAACTCAGTGGGGGATGTGGGTGTCGAGCAACTCCTGCCATGCCTGCACACATGTCACTCCCTTTAGTAAGCACAGAAGTTTTCTGTTTATTGCACATTAATTATCAAGAGCAGTGAGTTTAACCAAAAATTATTTGTATTTATTTATTTATTTTAATTTTTACTACCCAAGTGTTGATTGAGGCAAAAGTTAGCTTTTCACTCACGTAGTTTATGAGCAACATAAGGAAAAAAATGAAAAAAATCGTATGTCTTTTTTATATACACTAAACAAATATTGTTAATTGTTAATGACGTCCTGCCATTACAGACTGTGAACATATTAACGGGGCAGCCATGGCCTAAAGGTAGAGAGGTTAGCTTGGTACCAGAAGGTTGGAAGGAAACCAAGTTAGCTTGGTACCAGAAGGAAAAATGCTGGTGGGGGGTGGATGAACAGTGCTTTCCCCTCCCACAATATGCCCAATATGCTGAAGTGCCTTTGAGCAAGGCACCTAACCCCAACTGCTCCCCAGGCGCTGCGACTGTGGCTGCCTACTGCTCTGTACTGTGTGGGCTCACGGCCCCTAGAGTGTGTGCATGTGTGTGCTTGTGTGTTCACCGCTACCTTGTATGGGTTAAATACAGAGATAAAATTTCCCATTGTGTGGATTAATAAAGGAAACTTAACTTATTAAAACTTTCCATTAAAATATTATATGGTATAGTCATAATAATGTCATGATGTTTATCATCTTACCATGACAGTTACTCCTACTGACAAAACTTACATAAATACAAAACCATTATTCAGAATTAAATATATTATTAAATAGCTGGTGTTGTGGAAGTTGGAAGTTTTTGTTTTTTTTTAATCATTTTTGAGCTACTGAATAATGTTTCAGTTTCATCAAATGATTTTATCGTTATGGGATGTGAAAGCAGTTTTAGCAAAATGTTTCAGCAGATATGGGTAAAATACACACTTCCAACTCTTTCAACAGTTTGAGGAACAATAACATATCAGATGAAGGTGTCCGCAAAATTGTTGAGAGAGGAATCCACTGTGACAATTTTAAGAAGATAGCGTGAGTACAGTCAGTGCTCTAATTTTTACAACATTTCTCCGTGGTTACAAAACATTTTATCTTTATAGGTGGGGCAAATCTTTTTCTTTCTTCTTTTCAGGCTTTTCAACAACAGACTAACTGATGTCTCGACACAGTACTTTGCTCACCTGTTGAAAACGAAGCAGAATTTCTTGTCTCTAAGGTAAATGGCACTTTAGTTATATAATTCATTTGCAGTCATAACACTTTAAGTACACTGTGGCAAACATTCCTATTTATGCCTGGATGACTACTGTTATGCAGACTGGGAAACAACAGCATTACCTCAGAGGGGGCAGAACAGCTGGCTGAGGGACTGAGAAACAGCCAGTCACTGCAGTACCTTGGGTGAGGTCATAAACAGTGGATGCAGTCATTATCAGTACAGTATAAATTATGGCCAGAACATTACAATATACCTGGACACCTACTACTATGTCACCTACAATTCAATCTCATACAATTTAGGAGCCATACATAAATCATATCTCTGTTTACCTTTCCAGGTTATGGGGAAATGAAATAGAGGACAAGGGTGCGGAAGCTCTGGCAAATGCTCTACAGGACAGTACTACACTGCTGTGGCTAAGGTTAAATGTACAATGCCTTGGTTGAATGAATGAACAATTACAATAACATATGATAACAAAACTCAATTTTCTGTGGTCTCTTTCACTTTGCTGCCTTTTTTTATGTTCTTCCTCTGGTCCTGTTTTGCGGTAGTCTGGTGGATAATGGTGTGGGTAATGCAGGAGCAAGGGCTTTGGCTGAGCTCGTCAAAAAAACTCGCACACTAGAAGAGCTATGGTGAGCACTTGTCTAGGACACACCTAAAGTTTGAAGCAGAGATGTCTCTCACTGGAGTGCAGTTTTCTGTAAATGTTCTGAACTTTCATTGACACTGATGCACATATCCACTGTGTCTGTAAAGATGTGGGAATCCATTCTGGAACGGTTTTGGCACAGAGGTTTGTCTGTCTCTTTTTCTCTCAGGTTAAGCAAAAACCGCATCGGCAGGGATGGTGTGGACTGTCTGATTCATGCTTTAAAGATGAACAGCAGCATTAAGTCTGTGTGGTGAGATGTCTAAAGACTACGTTTTATATTAAATAATATTTACCCATGTCTTTATTTAAACAACTTAAACGACGCAGCATGTTTACAGAACTTCACATTCATAATGAATTTAAAGAATAAAACCTGAGCTTTCAACAAAACAATCTTATAGCTCACATGTAAGATAGTTTTCTACAGAAACAACAACAACAACAACAACAACAACGAAACCCTCTCTGTTTTTTTGTAGGTTGCGTGGCAATAACCTTAGTCCTGAGGATGTGGAGGAGTTGACCAAGCAAGAAAGTCGACTAACCTTCTGACTGACAGGGTGCACCACCATTCTCTGGGTCATATGCTCATCTTCACGTTTTTCTTGTTACAAAGTTAGACACATTATTTATTGCAAGCGTCTGGTGTTTTGGATATTTATTTGATGGCTGCTACAATATTTAACCATAGTTTCCTTTAAGGGTATCAGTTCAACCATGCTGAACACTGTTTGAAAATGCCACTTGTTGTATGGTTTTAAGTTGTTAGCTATATAGATTTAATGTCTGATTTGTCCTGAAAACAAGCGAGTATGTCTTTTCAAAAGGTAATTGTATTGTGGATTACATTCCTCATTTGTCATGACTTTTAGAATGGCTGTAACAGACATGGATCTGAGGATTGCTGCACTACATTTTAGTGGGAAAGGGGAAAAAAAATGAATAATTGCTGCAGACGTTTTATGTATTCATTAACATGTACATATTGTAATAAACACAGGAAGCCTTGTACATTCACCATTTGTATGGATTTATTTCTATACACCGCACACCCTATAATAAAATGTTGTCACGTTGTAGTTCCTGCTACTAAACTTCAACCAAACTACTGGAAAGCCCCGCGAGGTGGGGCTTTAGCAACGACAAACATATAGCCCAATCAACTTGTCAATGAAAATATTCCTACCAATAGTCAGAAGGCTTTGAAGTTGTGAACAGGGTAGGCTGGTAACAACGTCCCCGCCCCCAGTAAATAATCTTAATTCGACTCTAAATAAGATACCGTTGCTTTTGTTGTAGTGTAAATTCAGCCTTATCGTGTCACAGCTTCTCTCTGTGCAGGGGTTGAACTGAATGAAGCTGTTAGATATAAACGGTCTGAGTTGCCAGTTACGAGACACTCATTTCAGGGCTTGTCAGATAGTGAGTTAGCCAGGTAGCTGGCTAGGCTAATTTCCGAAGCTGACAGAGGAGCCTGTCATTAAGCCCTTGGGGTTTTGTGTAAACACAGGAAGCTCTGCAAAGTCCGCAGATCACAGCTGTTCATGATGACATTGAAGACAGTCAAGTAATCGTATAAGGGATCATCACACATCAAGCCCCCAGGTAAGAAAGAGAGAGAAACTTACTAGCCAGCTTGTGCCTAGCTGCATGCTAATGTAATCACCTGCTTGCCTCTGTTTTCTAGTGCCATGCATTTCAACAGGAACAAGTCAGCTTAAGTTTTAGCTCGTTCACCATAATGTCAGTTGGCTACGTATTTCGGTAAAAGTACACATGTCTAAGTCAAGTCCATATGATTTTAGCCTGTACAAAATCTTAGCGCTTTTAATATTTCTGTACTCTGTCGGCCATGCATGGCTGGCTAACCAGCTGTCTTGCTAATATACAAATCACATCCAGTCAAGGCCTGTCTGTATTTCCTCTGCAGTGAGCAGTGCTAGCATAGCTAGTTGTCCAAGACATTAACGATAACATCACCGTAGCTTCCAACCCAGACCATTCGTTTTATGTGTTGGACCTCAGTCTATGCATCGGTAACTTAGTGGATGATGTCAGTGTTAATATTATTGCAGTCGATCACAGAACCAGTAATTAACATGAGTCTGTTAATAATATGTCATCCTTAGGCGCATCATTAACGCCTTGTCCAACAGATCAGTATGTCGCCTCATTGTTTTATTGGCCAGTTGAAACAGAATTTGTTGACTGGTGAGACTGGTGTAGGGTACAGTGGCTTGTGTGAGTCATATCTAGTTTACTATTGGATATGAGGAGTGAGAAGACTTGATTATTGAAGGAGCGGTTATCACAGCATTACGTATTGGATACTTGTGATAGGCAGCGATATACACCTTCACTAAAACAATTGAAACGGCACAAAACTCCTCAATCTACATATAATGTCAATCAGGTAAGGGATGACAGGAGAGCCAAAGCTCAGGCAGAGTAGAGTGAAGTGGAATTTGTGAGAAGGAAGCACTATTTGCATTCACTTTAGTTTGTGAATTTCCCCTCACAGTCAAAGCATCCTGTGTTACGCTAGGGGAAACCCAGCTATCCAGATGCAATGAGTCAGTGCGTGCATGTGCCCTGTCTGTTTAAATAAGAGCTGACACCTCTTTCTCTGCAAACTCAGCATGTGCGACACTTCAGTTTATTTTATTAAAGGACAAGGGACAGGAAGACTCTGCTTATGGGGCAGTTTCGGAAGCTAACGTATCACTCTGTGGGTTGTGTTTCTTGTCCTGGGCTATTATAAGTCAGCAAATACTACTGTTGTACCTATGTAAGGCCTTCATAGTAGCATAGTACTCCTTTATGAAAGAAACAGTCCTCATCCTCAGGTTGTTTGTTCGGATGTAAACAATACAAGGTGATAATAAGATGACTGATATCAGCAACATATGATATTTCTTCAAAGGGTTCACCTGACTGATATCATCTTCAAAGCTTTAGTGTCACTTTGTTCTACGTTAATAGATGAGATGTTTTAAAGGTATGACTTTACAAAGGAGTGTAACCTTTTCAGATCGTATCTTCACATAACTTTCCCAGCAGTTAGGCAGTTAGGCAATGTGGCTCACTCAGTTTGGTCTCATAGACATTAAGAATAAAGTCTTGAACTCTCTGGCAAACAGGGTGGTTTCACTACTGTCCATGGAGCAGACAGAGCCACAGAGTAAGTCCGGTCAAACAGAAAAGTCATGGATTTATCCTTTTTAGCTCAAAACTGCAAGCAGAAACTCTAAATGAAATCCTGATAGGTCATGTCAGTGGAAGCCCTCAGAAATGCAGAAGGCCCTTATCTTAAAAATAAATAAATCCATAAATAAAAATAAAGAGAAGACCTGCCTATGACAACTGAAAAACAACTGACAAAAGACCAGACACTGTTGCATCTGTAAGGAATTTGTATCATGAGAAAAGGATTGTTGTTGGAAGTGTAGTTTTTGGCCCGGTTGTTGGTGTTGGTATCATAATGAATGCCAGTGTGATCCAGTCAGCTGTTCTGTATGGGAAAGCAGGGTTTGTAGCCGTCTGGCTCTACTGCATTTCTCCGCACACGGATTTTCAGGAATTTCTGCATAGTAGGTCTGTTTGCTGCTATTATGTTGGAAGATGTTGATGTGTGTACTCCAACATTGTCAAGTACTGTGCTGATTGTTATCATGCAGTGATAAAGCAAAATGCATAGGCTGCATATGTCTACCAGTGGTTTGAAAACGATCGCACATGAACAGTCATCTTCAATGACTGAAATGTGACATTTTCTCCCCCCTCCCCCCTTTCTCCCTTTTTGCAGCGAAATATTGAATTTTAGAATAAATTATTTTCAGCTATTCATTTCATGTTCTATTTGGGTTATAGAAACATATAAATAAATAAATAAATAAATAGATAAATTACCTTTTCTCTGCCTTCAGCCCATGCAGATTTGAGGCACACATCTTAATTAGAGTAGTGAACACATGTTTTCATTTGGAAAATAAGACAGTATGGCAGGCAAGCTGATTTATCATAAATATTCATATCTCTTCTTTTTTGTTCTGCACCCTCAGCTCCTGAAACAAACAACATCCGCTCTACCGTCCAACCCAGATAATGCCCGCTGCCAGCTGAAAGGTCGTGAGAGGTCACCAAACCCTCTGACCTCTCCGTTCTACCCAGCTTTCATTACGGGCACGCTCCCCTACATGCTATGCCCTTGCTCCAATCATGAGCTCTACGTTGTGGAGCCAGGAGAAACCCAGCGGGGGTTACCGTGACGACTGGCGGTTCTACATCGTGGTGAAAGAATGCGTGGTGGAGAAGCCCCCTCAGAAGAGCCAGCGGATCCCTCGCGGGAGCCTGGGTCAGGCGTGCCAGGAGCGGAACAGCCTGGGCCGCACCTTACCGCCCAGCAAGGGCAAACGAAGCCTGCGTATCCTGGACCAGACCAACGTGGTGGTGAGCCTGGACGAGAGAGATGTTCGGGAGCTGGACGAGAAGCTGGCGGAGCTGCTTTTTCCCATCACTAACTGCGAGGAACGCTACGCCCTTCTGTGCAACACGCCCAGACTCGAACGAGCCCGGAACATTGACTGCGGCTCCAAGGTGCGCGTGCAGCTGCGGTCGGGGGACGACCCCCTGCCCGGAGTGGTGCGCTTTAAAGGGGCGCTGCTGCCCGACCGTGCCCTCTCTGGGATATGGTTTGGAGTGGAGCTGCTGGTGAGGGCTGCTTTTTCTACCTGCCTCTCCATTTACTGTTTAGCCGCTGACGCTGAAATAATACCGCTGCAGCTTTAGAACCTGGCGTTGTGGTTGGTTTGCCACATTTTATAGTTGATCTCATAGGCTTGTTTATATATTTACTTATTTGTTTATTTATTTATTTTAAATACCATTTAAACTGAAATGAGATTCATTTGGTTGGCCCCCTCCCAGTGTTCGTTTTAGCCGATCATGGCAGGTTAGTGCTCTTGAAAGTGCTCATTTCAGTTCGCACCATTCGATGCTGTGAACATTTCCTGAGTGCAGGTTCAGAGGAGTTACTCTGGTCTAATCACACAAGCAGCTCTTGACCTCAGGAGGAGCAGCGAGAAAGAGAGAGAGAAAGACAGAGAAACAGAGAGAGAGAGAGAGAGAGAGAGACTGACTGTTCCTGAGAGCACAATGCTTTGTTTATGTGTCTGCTGCTCTGCTGTAGGCTCTCTGAGTGGGTCAGCAGCCTGACCTTTGACCTCCACAACACACCAATGGATTCAAGGGTTTCAGATGAACACGGGCTTTTGTTTCTCTCTGTGACGCTCTGATTTAATTGCACTGCCTGAGGCGTTGCACAAGTTCTCCAGTTTTACAACACAACACTTGAACTGAACATGTCTTATTTTAGGATTCCCAGGAAACTGGTTATTGCCTCACTTTCTGAAATATCTTTTTTTGTATGCATTTATATCCCCGTACGTCAGGAATGCCCCACAGGATTTCAGGAAGAGACTGTGAAAGTTATTTATCACAACTTTTAAGAGATTTGCATTTTATGTTAATGTCAAATTCTCTCTCAGAGCGATAGGGACTACTTCCTGTTGCCTCTAATAGACAAAACTGAGTGTGGATTTCCTCTAGACTTTCAATGAGTAAACCCTCTGCTTTAAAATATTATGCTCTGTTTGACCAGGCTGGCTAAACACCAGTGAATATTGAATATCATGAATATCAGTGAACACTGAGTGTCTGATGAATATGATATTGAACAAACTTAAAGCGTATGTCAAAACTGTAACAACTGTGTTAATAAATTTTACTTATTTACCTGAAGAGGATAACAGAATATATAATATATAACAGAATTTCATGTACCTGGATTTAATGGACTAGGGTTACTCTTTTTGCTTCCAGTCAGAACATTTGAGAATTGTCTGTTTTAAAAAGTAGTTACCGTAGAATTGCACAGACCCATCTGGGATAACCTGTGGTACTTTTGCAGTGGCCTCTAACTGTTTCTCCTGTGTCTTTGTGTCTTTTCTCAGGAGGAGGGTCGCGGACAGGGCTTCACGGAGGGCTCCTACCAGGGTCAGCAGCTCTTCCGCTGTGAGGATGAGTGCGGCGTCTTCGTCGCTCTCGACAAACTGGAGCTGTGGGAGGACGACGACCTTGAGGTCGATCACGTGACACTGGATTCTAACGAGCACGATAACGAGGGCGATTTCCCGCCGTTGGAGATTAACTCTCGCGTTCTGGTGCAAACCACTGAGGGTATTGAACACGGAACCATCATCTTTTGCGATTTGTTGCCTGGCAACGAGAGCCTAGGGTACTTTGTGGGAGTTGATATGGTAAGGGTCAGGCGTGCTCGTCGTTTGTTGTGATTTTTTTTTTTTTTTTTTTCTCGACTGCTGAAAATATAGACGTGTTACAGATCTGTGCTCTTAAATGTGTTGAATATCTTTATAATCTAAAAGACCTCCTCTAAGAAATGGCCTAACATACTTTTAGCAGTAAGGTAATTGGCAGCGTTGACCAGAAAGCTGATGCAACGTGAACACACAGTAATTAATAAGAGGCTGATGTACATACTGAACAAAAATAAACGCTCGTAGAGATGATGCATGAATTAAAAATAGCAATTAGACACCAACTTCAGAGGGAAGTCTCAGAGTAGAGCAGACACGGTCGTGAATAGTGAACTTTGAGAGCCGTCCACAGTAAGCGGCAGTGACTGCCCACTCAGTGCCGGCCTGAAACAAACAGACAGTTATGTGGGGGGTTGAGATAGAGACGGCGCGCTGTGCGAACCCTACCTTGGCGCTCGACCAATGCTTGGACAAGACAACACCACTCTACCCCACCCAGCCTTGCCCTTTTACTGCCTTCCACACAGAGCTAGAGTTGGACAGACACCACACAGATCAGTTAGTGACTGCTGGTGCTTGTGTCAGACTCTTGAGGGGCTAGTTCAGGTGAAGAGCGCATGATGATGAGGTAGAAGAAGAGATGGCGTTTTTGTAGAGTGGTAAACACACAAAGTCCCTGTCGTCCTCTGACTGGTTTTTTTTTTTTGAAGCGTCGGCTCGGTGGAATTGGCTGTGTCGGAGCAGGAAATACAGGCTTTAACTCTCTTTCTTTCTCTTTCTCTTTCTCACTCTCTCTCTCTCTCTCTCTCTCTCTCTCTCTCTCTCAGGACAAACCTATTGGAGACTGGGATGGTGTTTTTGATGGCAAGCTGCTGTGTAATTTCGCCAGCCTCGAACACACTCGTCTTGTTCCCATCTGTGACGTAATGCCAGGTAATTGCTTTTCTTGTTTTTCTGTTTTATATGTTGTTTTCCCTGCTAATCAGTTGTTTTCGACGTGTGTGTGTGTGTGTGTGTGTGTTTGTGTCTGTGTGTGTTTCATGTCAAGTGTTGAGCTGTAAATTATCAGGGCTGAGCAGTACTGGGCTGTGTGTCTGAGTGCTGTTCTGTGTTGGTGTTTTGCTTCAGTGTGAAAACAGAGGCTCTTTTGTGTAGTGCCCTTGTTTTTGAAAGTCCACAGGGAAACGCTTCCACTTTCTCTCTTCTTCTTATCCATTTATTGATTACGGTTCTAGGTGATTGTGCGAGCTTCTGTGTGCTGTGTGTGTGTGTGTGTGTGTGTGTGTGTGTGTGTTTGTGTGTGTGTGTGTGTGTGTCCACCAAAGGGGGTAGATGCGGCATCTAATAACCACTTAAGAAGTGAGCTTGTTAATTTCTTGCTTGCATCACCATGTCTTTGAAAACTCCTTTTACTGTCTGAAAAACCACAGAGTCCCTTAGATTGTTGTCCTCAGCTCTTAAGACTCTGCTCTCAAGGCTTGTTGAAGTCCAGAAAGCTTTCAGTCTGTCCCAATGGAGAATGGAGCCACTTACTCACTGGCATGGGATCAGGTCCTAAATAGATACTCAAGTGAAGAGGTGCAGAATGCGCTGTATTGCTAACAGGCTCTGTGGTTAAGGTTAGCGAATGGCAAACTGCCCACAACTCAACTGCCCATAAGAGATGTTATGGACATTCTGTTCTGTCTTTGTCGTTTTCAGGGGACATTCGTTTGTTTTTATTTTGGAGACATTTAAAATGTTTTTTTTTTTCTTTTTCTTTTTCTTTTTCTTTTTCTTTTCGCGTGCCTCGTGTGACTTTGTTTGAGTAGAGTTCTGTAACTGGTTAGATGTGTATTTCTCAGTCAGTGTGTGTGTGTGGCCTGTTTTTGTCATCCACAGAGTTCTCCATGCAGGACCAGAGGCTCCCCAAACACAGCTTCGCTTCCAGAGGTGGTGGCAGTGACAAGCAGTCCTCCAGCCAGACTAAACCAAAGAGCAAAGGTACCTTAGTTAATGCTCACACACACACACACACACACACACACACACACACACACACAAACACAAACACACACTCTCTCTCTCTTTCTCACACACACACACACTCTCTCTCTCTCTCTCTCACACACACACACACACACACACACGCACACGCACACATATGCATGCATGCTTGTGCTATTGCTTAGATTTTGAGGGGAAAGTGCTGCTAAACAAAACTCCTGATCCCTTCTCACTAATCTTCTGATTTCAGGATCATTACAGTGTGACGTAAGGCAGACGCGTCAGATCTGAAAAGCCTTTTTTTTTTATATTGTAAATTTGAGATTATGTTTTTAAAACTTTATTTCTCTGGTGCCAATTTTTATTTATGACACATCAAACTGAAGTGAATATGAAGATGAATTTTTAAACGTGAATGACGGGACTTTTGAATTTTCTTCAATGTTTTATGAAAAGAAAAGTTGATACGATATGTATTAGTTATATTTTCTTCATCTTTGCAGAAACCTTCTAACCCTTTTTTTCCTCGTTTAAATACGGCTGTGTTTGGAGTTAACAGGCAATGCTGTGTGTTGTATGGTTCTAACACAGATGGACTCTCTTCTTCTCTTTCATTCTCTCTCTTTTTCTTTACCTCCACTGTGCTGAACTTGACTTCTTCCCCCCCTCTCTCTCTTTGATGATGTTCTTGATTGTCAGCATATGAATAATGGAAAAAAATATGACATCACCAGTTGAAAACATGCTAAAAGCCACTGCTTTGGAGAGAAAATTTAAGTTGTTAAATATTTGATAAGAATGTATTTATGTGACAAGTACTGATCATAGACAAATGGTTTAAGAGTTGTCATCAAATGGGTTGAGTGAATCTTTAATGATTGTCTGTAGATATGATATCGTTGGCAGACAGAATATTATAAGAAATACCCTATATTAATACATATTGCTCTTTAGAATACATAGGACTGGATGGCTTTGTAACTTTTCTGTTTGATTTTTTTTTTTACAAAGTTGGTCAGTTAACCCATACATTTAAATGAAATACAGTTAGACTGGAAACCTCATGCAAAGGAATTTCTTACTGAAGGAATGAAAAAGGGAGACAATGTCTTTTTGTAACTTCTGCTACATTTGCACTGCAGTAGTTCTACATTGACACACTGCCATGTACATCCACACACACACACACACACACACACAAACACCCTTTCTCACCCTGTGCTGAACTGTGCTGTTTGCAGGGTTAGGCATGCAGAGTGGAGGTAGAAGCAAATCAGAGTTTTATTACACTTTAAACGGCAGTTCTGTCCATCACCCTGCCCAATCCAAATCCAAAAGCACATGGTACATTGATGAAGGTAATCAATGAATATGATTGTCGAAGATGAAGACTCGAGGGATAAACAGTCTTACTTGGCAAAATGCTGTATTTCTAATCATGATTTCTCTAGTCCTTTTCCTCTATCTCATCTTACATCGATAAAAAAAAAGAAAATCAATTGGCTGCTTAACAAATGACCTTGTTAACATTGTACATTGTATTCATAAACTTGGCCTTCTTATAAGATCCTTTATCCAGAGTCTTAGCCCTTTCATCTCTTTTGTTGGTTCAAATGTGTCATCATTTTGCGTCAGTCAGCATGCAGAAGGCTTTTACCTGCCTAACCCTAGACAAGCAAACTAGATTCGACTCATTGGCGAGAGACTTGTGCTATACATTCTCTTCTATTTAAAAGAGAACCCGCTGAATGTTTGATATATATATATTAATAAAACGAACATCATGAAAATGAAAATTATGAAAGAGTATGACGTTAATTCTACACGTAACGGTTTTTAAGTGCGGTGCGTTTGAGCGCTTGCCGGTGCATGCGGTCGTAAAAGCCTTTTGTGGATGCTGGTGTTTGCAAACTGCAGTTTTTTTTTTCTCACAGTCATGTTCTCCCTTCTCATCTCACGCCGAGCTTGCGTTCGTGTGAACAGGCAGGAACGATCGCTGTTTTTTTTTTTTTGTTTTTTTTTTCATGATTATCATTGATCTCATGGGTGTTTATTGGCTGCTCAGCGCTGCTAGTTTGTGAATGGGTCTTTCTGTACCAGTATCAAGACAAGCAGGGCGTGGCCAATACACTGACTGTTCTGTGATTGGTGGAGGAAATGTTACGTTGCCCAGACTCGTACATATCTGTGGATCTCCTCGCTCATTGACATAATCAGTTCATGCTGGTTTTTCCTTGTCATATCATTGTTTTCACTGTGCTCTGTTTTTCCACACTGTGTCCCTGCCCGTGTCATCATGAATTCACCACAGCTGGTTTTCTCTGATTTGAGACAGTGTTGTCCACGTTTAAAAAAAAAAATTAGCTTTGAAATGTATTTGCTTCTTTCTGCTGTAGAATAAATAGTTTTGAAAAACGGCTCTGTTTTCAATAAAGTGTTACCACACACCACCAAATTAAAATAAATAAATAAATGAAAATGTTACAAAAAAAAGTTACCCATTGGAAAAGAACGCTGAATGATTATTTTAAGGCTAAACATTCATGGAAACACTAGATCTGTCAGTGAAAGCCTGACATTCCACTTTGCTCTCCTGTTTGTTTGTTTTTTTTAAATCCCCCAGCAACCCTGTTACAAATCTCACTGCCTTTCTCCACTCTCCTTCTCAGTTGGGGAGGATCCTGCCAAGTCCTTGACGGACACGCCCCCTGACTTCAACCAACCTTCCCCTCCCTCCAGAGCTCCGCCCGCTGCCTCCCTGTCCAATGACAACAAATTCCACTCACTACCCTTTAGCCTGAGCCGCAAAACGGGGTCCAACGGGAGCATGAGCTATGGTCCGCTCTCCCTGTCTGCCCAATCAGTGATGGGGGAACAGCAGGAGGCCACACCTCCACCCCCACCCCCAGCTGCAACGGCCCCCTCCCCAAGGCCAGCGTCTCCCCAGCGAGGAGGGCAGCCCGGACTAGAAGTTGGCTCTCTGGTTGAGGTGAAAGAGAACCCTCCCCTGTGTGGGGTCATTCGCTGGGTGGGCGTGCCCCCCGGACTACAAGAACCCCTCGCTGGGTTAGAACTGGTGAGTGTGAACAGCAAACAGTAATCCAGGCTAATCTGAATGTATGTTCTGTGGCCTGGATTATTAGACATGAGTTTTTTTTTTTTGTTTTTTTTTTTGGTTTATGTGACTGAACGTCTACCAATACGCTTGTTTAGATCCCACATCAACTATGTGCCGTGACTTGTGACTGCTGAGGTCCGTAATTCGGCACAGGTTCAGTGATTGATTAGCTTAAGGCTCTGTATGAACTCCTGGGCTGTGTGTGGGTTTTTTGTGCGTGCAGGAGGAGGAGTGTGTGGGGTGCACAGACGGCACGTTTAAAGGCACACGTTACTTCACATGCCCTCCTAAGAAAGCTCTGTTCGTCAAACTGAAGTGCTGCAGACCCGACTCGCGCTTCCCCTCTCTGCCCCATTCGCCAAATCCTATAGAGCGCTGCAACTCCATCGGTGAGACACACACACACACACACACACACTCTCAGATGTTCATCTCAGTGACGGAAGATTAGAGGAGGTTGTAGGGAACACTCGTGTGACACATTTGTCTGCTTGATGATTTCAGTTTACAACTTTGATTGTTCAATTTATTTTTAGTTTTTTGCGTGTATGTGTCACAAATGGTTTTCCCCTTGGCCTTGTAATTACTTGACTCAGCTTCTTAGGCTAATGTTTGTAGAACTGGAACGTGACACGTAGGTGTCATAGCTCCGTACATATAAACTGTCTACAGTGTTCGGTTAGTAACGCGGCTGTTTTCACGTTACAGCCTTTGGGGGCTACCTGAGTGAAGTGGTGTATGAAAACACCCCTCCGCGTACAGAGAACGATGGATTGGAAGTGATGGTGGGAAAGAAGAAAGGCATTCAGGGTCATTATAACTCCTGTTACCTGGACTCCACGCTCTTCTGGTGAGTACTCTACCATCAGGAACAGCCTTTCAACAGCACTGAACCATTCCACCAGGAGCCAAAGACTGAGTGGGTTTAAATGAAGCTGAACATTTTGTCGAGACCTACTCAAGGCTTTTTTGTCGCCCCCCCGGTAGAGCAATGCCGTCTTTGTCGTCTATAATTTCCCAGGATGTGAGTAACAGGACTGGCTGTTGTGCAGTTTGCAGAAGGAAGGGCAAGTTCCCGCTGCTTTTAGGGTTTTCCTCTTATATGCCAATAAAAATCTTCCTCTTTTCTGTTCTGTTGTGTGTCGCGCGTCCTAAATGTCGTTGTTTTGATGAAATGTTTCGGGGAAAAAATACTCATGTTCTCTCTTCTTCTTTTTCTTCTCAATCTCTCTCTCTCTCTCTCTCTCACTTATCTCTCTCCCTCTCTCTCTCTCTCTCTCTCTCTCTCTGTGTAGCATTTTTAAACATTTCTGTTGTCTTTTTTCCCAGCCTGTTTGCATTCAGCTCAGTACTGGACACAGTGCTTTTGCGGCCGAGAGCTAAAACCGACGTGGAGTACTATAGAGAAACACAGGAGCTGCTACGAACGGAGATAGTCAACCCACTGCGCATGTGAGTTCAACACACACGCACACGCACACGCACACACACGCACACAGACTTGTTCAGCACAAGTCAACGCACAGCTGAATGGTTTCTTCAGTTTTACTGAAGAACATGTTCTCATACACAAAACACACACACCATGACTCATTTATTCACACTCGTAAAAAAAAAAAATTACATCCACACACAAACATCCATAAACTGTGACACATTCACTCAAATTTAGGTTTTTTTTGTGGACTGCTGTAGCGTTTTCGCAAAAGTGAATGTGTGTATGTGTGTGTGTATTTCAGACACGGTTATGTGTGTGCCACGAAAATTATGAAACTCAGGAGAATTCTGGAGAAGGTGGAGGCAGCGTCTGGCTTTACCTCTGAGGAGAAAGGTGAGAGAGAGAGAGAGAGAGAGAGAGATAGATACTGCGCTGATACTGTGTTGTAGTGCTAAACCTGAGGTCTGCAGGACTGTGTTTGAATATTGGTTTAGTTCAGTACTCGCATCTTTTTTCTTTAATAGTTTACAGTTTTACCAGATTATCACCTCAGCGTTTTCAATATTACCGTCAGCCGCGTGTCACCGTCGACCCTTCTTTCTGTTATAATAATAAACATGATGTTGAGAGAAACTCACTCTGTTTTCCTCTCAACCGTAGATCCTGAAGAGTTCCTGAACATTCTCTTTCACCACATCCTACGAGTGGATCCCTTACTCAAGCTGAGGTGTGTTGTTCTACCCAGTGGCATTCGTCTTATTTTTGGATCAAATGCGTCTGGCTGTATGTTATGTCGTTTGTGTAGATGTGCTTTTAGTGTAAGTTGCCTTTGTTATATCATTAGAAGTCTAAATCAACTTTAAATCAAGCCTGGACAAAGTTGGCCTACAGACAATTTTGTTTTGATCACCTGGACCGTAGACTGTTGCAACTGTCATCTTGTTATAGTGCAATGCTAAACAAACTTAAGTGTTTCTGCGCTAAGGATTTTTTCCGCAATTTTCCTCGACTCCACAAGGAGTCTTTACATTTTGATTAAACTAATTTTTGACTCGCTTCTCAGAATACATTTTCGCTTGCAAGGCCCAAATGTTTGGGTACCTCTGTTTTAAATAGTTCGTAGCATGTAGACCTATCAGATATGACAAAGATATTGTATGTTTATTTTCTGGAGTGCAGGTAGTATAATGTGTTTATAGACCTCTTGGACCATCAGTTTTGTGTGTACCTTGTTCTGTAAACTGTTTAGTGCAGGGAGGATGGCTGCTCGTGCTTGGTCTGTCTCACTGTGGGAGGTCTGTGTTCTGAATATTAAGTTCTGTAGTGTGTGTGAGTGTGTGTGTGTGAGATGACTGAAATGTCAGTTTATTATTGGGAAGATTTTCTATGATGTATAGCCTTACAGTTATGAATCTGGTGTATGGTGTGTAGATAAACTGTACGCGTGTGTGTGCGTGTGTGTGCGTGTGTGTGTCGGGCAGGTCCGCAGGGCAGAAGGTTCAGGACTCGTACTTCTATCAGATCTTCATGGATAAGAATGACAAAGTACTTGTGCCCACAAGTCAGCAGCTACTGGAGTGGTCTTTCATCAACAGTGACCTCAAGTTTGCAGAGGTAAGAGTATACAGCGCACATCATTTTCAGGCGTTTAACTCACATCACATCACACAGCACAGCCGTATCTGTAACCGGCCACACGGTACTGTTTAGAGCCACAGCAGTCTGCGATCACGGAAAAGACCTCGGATCCTAATCCGTAATACTTATGTCGTTTTCATATTTTTTGAAGACAGTTCAAACGTGACCCATGTGTAAGCACACAGGAGTTACAATGCCTGGGCGAATGCAACATATACGCACGCTACCGTTTGTAAATCTGATCACACACATTGTCTGCATACGTGTGCAAGCTTAATGTTCCCAGCCGTGGTTACTGCCTGTATTTAACCATATACAGCTGTTTACGGCCGTTAGTTCTTAATTACATGATTTCATTCGGTCTAATATTTGAAAGGAAAAGAGGCGATAGGCAGTTAAGTAAAAGATGAATTGATAGGAAAATTACAATAACACTTCCATCTCAAGACCAGAGCCTAGGGCAGAGAGTTAGTAAAGAGGTCTGACTCAGACGGACATGTTTGTTTATATCTAACAGAAATAGAACTGAGACAGGAACAGGGGGACAGGGCAGCTGTTAGCAAACTCACGCAGGAAATCCACTTTAACAATAACAACAACAAAAGCCATAGATGGACAGAATCCACACGTGATCAAGACCAGGCAGGTTGAAACCTCTGGCCCTTTTGATGGTTAAAAATCAGCAGTCAGAAAAGCGCTGTCTCTTGGCCAAAGCTCTCCTGAAATGCCAAACCAGCAGTTCAGTCAGATCCATCACCAGTTTGTGTATGTTGAAACAGAATAATTAAAAACAAATGACATAAACACGAAGATGTCACCCATGTGTGTATATATATATATATATATATATATATATATATATATATAACTATATATATACAAAATATATAAACAAATATATATATATTTGTTTACCTGGACTGATTTGTCTGGCTGGAGTAACCAGTAATGACTAAACCTACATGCAAACTGAAAGGTACAGTCCTGTGAATTTTTTTTTTTCTATCCTAAAAATGTGTTATGGCTCTGTATATGTATCTTCCTGTGTGGTTCAGATGTTATAAATACCAGTTTGCCAAATGACCTGAGTTAACCTGACTGAGACGCTGATCTTGTGAAATAGGAGAAAACACCAGTTGATGTCACTACAGCCTATATTCACTGATCAACGTGCTTCCTAGTTATCTCACAAATGAAGAAAATTCTGTCTCTGGTTTTGTTTGGAAATCTTTAACGTGGCTCATAAGACTCCTTCTCTCTCTCTCTCCCTCTCTCTCTCTCTCTCTCTCTCTCTCTCTCTCTCATTTTTCTCTCTTTTCTCTCTGTCTGTCTCTAGGCTCCATCCTGCCTTATAATTCAGATGCCACGCTTTGGGAAAGAGTTCAAGATGTTTAACAAGATCTTCCCCTCTCTGGAGTTGGACATCACAGATCTGCTTGAAGACAGTGAGTAACTCTCATGCAGCCTCCATTGTGTGCCTTCTGCCTTTGTAAC
This sequence comes from Chanos chanos, assembly GCF_902362185.1. Taxonomy (NCBI): domain Eukaryota; kingdom Metazoa; phylum Chordata; class Actinopteri; order Gonorynchiformes; family Chanidae; genus Chanos; species Chanos chanos. Next base: position 7,010,930 of record NC_044496.1, on the reverse strand, counting down.
AACCCTTAAAGACACAAACAGGGCACATTAGAGAATTGGGACAGGGCTGATATCTCACAACTCCAGAACTGTATTTAACTGTAGTTCCACTTCAGTGATACATGTCCCAGTGAGAAACTAAGGCACAATGAAGTAAGCTAATGATATCTGCATTAGTTTTTGGAAGGTATTTTATGATAGTAGCTTTATTATGTTAGTATTGGGTTGCTCAGATGGTTTGGTAACTGGTCTTTGTGTGTGTGTGTTTAAGCTCCCAGGGAGTGTCGTATTTGTGGAGGTTTAGCTCTGTATGAGTGTAAGGAGTGTTATGAAGATGGTGACATCACCCCGGGCAAGATTAAACAGTTCTGTGAAAAGTGTAACACACAGGTAAGAGCGAGATCCCTGTAGAAATCGCAGTTAAACCGTTAGAAGTTAAGGAGACTGCAATACCACAACGATTCAGTAGAGGGTGCCATATCCTAAAGAATGCTGTTATTTTAATCTGCTCTGAAAGTAACCGTGCCACAGTTGAGACACAAACTCATTTGCACAGGATTCTGCATTATTGATTAAAATATTGAATACATTGTTGTGAAGCTGAGCTTTTCCTCCCACTGTTGTTTCATTAGCGGTGAATGAAGGCACACTTTCATTAAATGAATCTGTACCAACGGCAAAAACGTCGTAAAAATTGTTAACTTACGTGACTTCTTTCTTTCCTTTATGTGTTTCTCTGTCTTTATCTTTTGGCTTCTCTTGCATGCGTGCGTGTGTGTGTCTGCGTGTATATGTGTGTAGGTTCACCTCCACCCTCGGCGGAAGGCCCATCGCCACGGTAAGCTGTCGGTTCCTAAGGAGCTGCAGGAGGGGCTGTGTCGTCAGGGCTCGTTTCCACGGCAGCGGATGGAGTTGTTTGCGGTGTTGTGTATAGAGACTAGTCACTACGTGGCCTTTGTTAAGTATGGATCAGCTGACTCTGCGTGGCTGTTCTTCGACAGCATGGCAGACCGCGACGGTACGGGACAACCCCTCAGAACCCGTGTTCTCATTTTAGGCCCAGCTAGAATGGACCGTGGTGTTCTGTAGCGTTTGACTATTAAAAGACTGGAACATTTGACCCAAATTGGTGTTTAACTTTTGGGAGAGACTATATTTAGTCGGCTCAGTTTAGAAGAACATGGACGAAATTTCACCTGTGTTTAGCACGGGCATGTAGACAAACTTCATGGAAAAATCATTACATTATTTATATAAAAAAAAAATCATCATTTATGTAAATGGGACAAAATTTCAGTGTATGAAATAAAATGCTGACATGTTACTTTCTTTGAAAAATATACCAGGAACTGAAGGGGGAGATAATAATGATGATGATTACTGTTCTTGTTGTTTTAAGTTTTTATATTATTTATTCTTTCTTTTTTAATTCAAAATGTTTTTTTTTTTTTTATAATCAATTCTTCTGTTTTTACTGTCATACCAGTAGAGTATAAGGTCAGTTCTTATTGTCTTTTCATCTCTCTCTCTCTCGCTCTCTCTCTCTCTCTCTCTCTCTCTCTCGTTCTCTCTCTCTCTCTCGCTCTCTCTCTCTCTCTCTCGCTCTCTCTCGCTCTAGGAGGCCAGAATGGCTTTAACATCCCCCAGGTATCTCCGTGTCCTGAGGTGGGAGCGTACCTGAAGATGAGCCCTGAGGAGCTACATGCCCTGGACCCCAAAAACATCCAGGGTTTTGCCCGCCGTCTGCTCTGCGACGCATACATGTGCATGTACCAGAGCCCTACCATGAGCCTGTACAAATAAAAGCCCTGACAGCTAGAGCCAGGGAGAGGGCTACCTCGACCTGACTGTTCATGTGAAAAAAAAAACAAGCAAAAAAAAAAAAAACAACAAAATTCACCCCCTATCCTCATGGCCTAGCTCTCTGAGAGAGAGGGAGAAAGAGAAGGGTGGGGGGAGGGAGAAAGAGAGAGAGAGTTAGAAGTGAAGAAGGAAAAAAAAAAGCTTATTTGCACTGTGCTTAATTTGAAGTGTTGTTTTTATTTTCTTTGTGTTGTCGTCCATCGGTGAACACAAACCCTGAACGCTTGGACAGCAGTCATTGCTGTGGGGACAAGAGCAGAGCTTGGAAAGAAATGATGAATATTCATTCTGAACTGTGAGAGACAGCCAAGACACACACACTCACACACACACACACACACACACACACACACACAACGACACACACGCATCTCTTTGGTGGCTAGATCTCTTAAGCTCAAACAAAGCTCTCCTGTAGTGTGAAAGATGGTTCACTCGTTTACCTACTAAACAGAGTGGGTTAGGATTCTGTCCTCACGGACACTCAAGAGGTCTCCTCTGCGTATGATACCACATAGGAAAGGCAATGCTCCAACACCAACAGAACAATGAACCTTTACATACCTGTTATCTCCTCTGTAGGACTAATGAATGCCAACCTGTCCGCTGTACTTCAAAACTCCCCGTTTCCAGAAGTTTACATATGTGTGGTTACTGGTTTCACCTCCGTATTTTTGCTGTGAATTTCTTTGTTGTTTGTTTTCCTATGGGTGATACCGCTCTTGCTTCTTACAGCAAATCATTGAGCTGGAAGAGTTTTTGTCTGAGTGTTACGGGATATCTCTGCACTGGTGAAAAAAAAAAAAAAAAAGAACTGAAATTGAAATTCATCTTAAAAGCACACTATTTTTTTAATGGACAAACAGTTCGGAAACCAGTCGTAATTTTCAATTCGGGAAAATAACTGCGGTGCCCCTCCAGCTTCGTCACTTAGAAAAGATCTAACATAGAGCAATTTTATAAATAACCCCTCGCTTCTACTAAAGTTGTGTGTGTATACATGCTCCAGTTTAATGATTAACACAATGGCAGCTTGGTGGTTCTTATTCCTAAAGTTTGTCTCTAAACTGGCTGCAGCTAAGTCCAAGTATTTGGCTATAACTGTGGAGTTTTCAAAATCTTAAAAAAAAAACAAAACAAGAAAACAAAGAAACGATGGCCACGTACTGAAATCGAGAAGTATGCCTTCTTTATATTCCCCATAGTTGCTCATGAATAATTGCAGTTATGGCTGAAACTATATTTATTGCTCTCCAAATTGTAATTATGTATGGAGTGGAGATTCTGTAGATAATCTGATGCGGCCTATTCTCTCCATGTGTAGAGACTGCAGAGTTATTGGAGATAAATCGTATCTTTATTGTTAAACACTGAAACCAGCAAAGCTGAGGGAGTGGATGGGTAATCTACTGTAGTGAAGGTTGGTTAGGAGGAGGTTTGATGTGTCTTTTACGTCAGAGCTCGGGTACGGAAGACGCACGATCGCCATGGTAATGACCATAGAGCTCTGTGCGGGGCCTGTGTGTGTTCCAGTGTTGTAGGGTTTTTTTTTTTTTGTCTGTTGGTTGACATGCTCGGTTGGAGACTCTGTAGTACAAACTGACAATGACTTGATTACCTGTATTTGAACGGTGGCAGATGGAGTTTGATATTTCAGTGCTGTCGTCTTAAATGTTAACTAAATTAAAAACCCCATTTTGAAAAAAAAAGAAGTGTGCGTTCCGTAATGATGTAAAATGTTTGTCTTGGGAACGGGAATGTGAATATTTATGGATTTAGGAATGGTAAGCATTATGGGTAAGCACAACTTAAGAGTTTGTGAGTTGGGTGTTTGAAATTTTTTTTTTGTTTTTGTTTTTGGGCTATGTGTCCTGAACACGTTCAGTCTGGAGTGTTGACAGACGTGTTATGGTACTGAAGTGTCCACTTCAGGCAGCACTGTTCTCACCTGTCAATCAGGTGTGTGTCTTATTAGCATGGTGTCACAGCTAGGGCACAGGAGGGTCTCAGCAACCTGTCTCTCTGTCTCAGACACAAACAAACACTCACACACACACACACACACACACAGAGTGCATGGATGGGTCAGATGTGTCCAAAAGGGCTGAGATCCAGTCATGGTTCAGATAAGTCCAACCACAGCCCTCTAACTTTAACTTCGGTCCAGCAGAAGTCCAAGACTCAGGATGTCTACATCATGGGATTACTTGTATGAATGTGTAATGTGTTATTTGGTACCGTTTCACCTCTTTACAGGATTTGAGCGTAGGATACTCGCTAGTATATATGTGAAACGTATTTTTTTTTTTTTTTGTTTGTCAGCTCCTCACAGTGTCAATAGAGTATACAGAGCACATACCATGGCTTATGTGATTGGGTTATTCTCGTTGACCTATCAAGCCAAGCAAATTGTCCTATTAAATCAACCTGTAGCAGCGACATAAAATAAACTGACAGGCTCTAAAGTGGGTTAATCTATCCAAAGTCAAGAAACAAATATGTTGGCTGCCTATCCGTCTTAAGCTCCACGCCGATTACACCGTATTCCTCTGACTCACAGCAACAAAAGGGAGGTTGGCAGTGATAAATCAGAGATGTTTAGCATGCATGTGCCCCTCAGGAGCCCTTTCACACACCTACCTCCATTTAGCATCCCCGTCAAGCCAAAGGAACTCCGCACGCTGACTTTACAAGTGCCACACAAGTATTTGTCAACACAACAGCTGGCACACAATGCCTTCTCCTAGCTTAATACTATGGCATATGCCCGCCACGCCTAGCGCGTTCTAATTTAGCAGAGGCAGACACTGCAGCAGCAGATGGGCTACTGTATTGTTATTCACGCCCCACCTCTGAACCCCCTGGGGTACGTTCACTAAATAAAATTAAAGCAGATGGACCTCTCTTTGGACTGGGTCTTGTTTATCATAAACATGTAGAGCATCTTTATGTTCCGGGAACAGGCTGCAGGGGCTGAAGAGTCAGGGATTAGGGGCTGAATTAGATTTACATAGGTAGAGGAAGGTAGGCAGGAGCAGGTAAGTGCCAAAAATAAAGGAAACATCGAAGTAACTCGAGCGCGCAAGGTGTAACCCGTGCAGTCGCCTACACGCAGGTATGGTGCCCCGAGTTAACTGAGCACTTTGCATCCCACCGCGTTAAGTACAAACATTCTTAACAGGCAGAATGTGCTCATTATTTTGGCCATAGTGACCAGCTGAAGAGATCTCAGCGACTTTGGAAGAGAGGTGGTTAGAGGGGGGGGGGGGGCATGTTTTCAGGAACCTCAATCACAAAAACTCTTTTAACTTGATGTTGATGTTTCATGAAAACGGTTAAATTGTCATAGAAGTCTGGGCGGGGAAAGGAATCAGCAAGGGTCGTTTGAGGTCAAAAGCACCGATTTCTCGAATGCGACGTCCAGTGGAAAGCAGGACAGGTGAGCAACTTGAAATCAGTTGACTACAAATATCAGTCTTGGGCGGAACGGGCAACGTTCTCTGAAATGCAGCCTGTTGAGAACTTTACAGAGAGGAATATTATGACGGGGTTGGAGTACACAAACCCCTTATTGCACCTAAAAATGCACACATGGCAGTAAAACTGTGCCAGAAACACAGACAGTGGTCTACAAAGCAGTAGGAAAATGTTGTATGGTCAGATGAGTCATTCTTCAGGCTATTCTCAACAAACAGGCGAGCGCATATGTGGCACACACCAAAAGAAGCGTTCTGGCCTGAAAGCTTGTTTCCCATGGTGAAGAGTTCTGGAGGCTCTGTTGTGGTGTGAAGTGCATATTTTCTAGCATGATTGAAGTCCACTCAACTCCCATAGTGGCCAGAGTAAGTGTCAATTAGAGCAAAGCACTGCTGAGTTGTCACCTTCATCCCATTGTGAGGCATTTCTACTTGGATGGGAATGATCTTTTTTTTTTTTTTTTTCCCCCAGGATGACACTGCCTCCCGTCCGCAGGCGGTATAAATGATCCGCCGTGACAGTCCGAAGTTTCAGGTCCCAACCCGACTGAACACGTTTGAGAGACTCTGAAACGGGGACTGTCACCGGAGTCTGCGTCAATGTATGTGAAGGCCGCCCTGGTAGCTCAGGGCCCAGGGCCCTATTAAAATGCTGTATGTGTGTGTTTCCTTTATTTTGACAGTTACTAGATACTTACGGTGTTGGTCCCACTGGGTCATTGGTGTGAGGAGAGATTGAAAGTCAGCGGTTGCAATTCTGCATGCCGGGTATTGAGGAACGACTACCTTTTGTGTTCCACAGCTACCTAATGATAGCCGATAAAGAGAAAAATATACCATCAATGCCATGAGCTTTGTCACTGCACAAATAGTATTTTCATAGGAGCCACAAGTCATGAATGGAGATGTGAGTATGGAGTCTCATTTTCTGGCATTCAATAGCATCAAATGAGACTTTGATTAAAAGGCATGGTATCTGAGCAAAACTTCCTACAAATAGTAATTTTTTTTTCTCTCTCTCTCTCTTCAGGGGGGGTGAATAGGGGTTGAGCTCATGCTCAGTGTTAAACTCCAAAAGTGCTTTTCATTTGTTCCCATGGGAAAGACTAGGGTAAACAAAACAAGCCTATCAGACTTCAGGCCAAGGTGAATGTTTTTAAGTCCCCCCTCAGACAACAGGAAAACAGTGATTTCCGACAATACAGATGAAAAAGAAGATGAGAGGGAATCATTTCAAGCCAATCAGTGCTAACTCAATGTACCACTTAGTGGCTGTTTTAACTCTGTCATGATAGCAGCCCTTATTTTGTGCCTTCAAAGAACCAAATGCTCATGTAGAAAACATTTGAATTGATGCTCGCTGATAACATTAAGTAAATTGTTATTCAATCGCCGTTAGCCATTTTCCAAATGTGTGACTTTGTCTCTCTTTCTGAGAATATTGTCCAAAGTTGGTCACTCAGGCCGACGCATGCGCGCTTTTGTTTTAACTTACTTTGTAGTTTCAACTATGAAACTACATTTCGAATACAAATCTCTTTATTGAAGCTTCTCCTTGTCTTAAATTCTTTTGTGCGCTTAGCAAAAGCGTAATACTTTTCGGTCATTCTCAAACTGCACATTTTTACATGCATACTTCGTGATATGCAACATCATTTTAGAAAACAGGATAATAAACCATTACTGAACTGTTAAATGATTTGGGCTTTCAGCATGTCCGTGGTATACGTGGGAAAAAGATACACAGATCCTTGCGTGCTACAGTAATGTTTTGTGTAATTACGGGGGCAGAGATTGTACAGCTCTGAGAATCCACCGTAATTATAAACTGATGTCTTGTGTAGTTTGTTCTGTGGCGGCACTTTGTGCAGCTTTGTGGACAGTGATTGTACAGCTATGTGTAGCGTCATTTCTTTATTGTGACATTTTAGTGATGCTGACCCATATGTAAGAACCTCTTTTTCAGAGAGCGCAAACTGATAAACATACATTACGGACAAACCCACCACAGTTCTAAAAGAATCGTGTAAAAAAAATCCTCTGTAAAACAATGCGGTTGTCATTTCAGTCAGACACTAGTAGTGTGCTTTTTTCTTCTTGATTATTCTTAATTTCAGCATCCCCGTAGTGTTGGTAACGATAGTGTACAGTGCAGCAACATCAGTGTTTTGTTTTCTCTCCAAACTTTTCTGTGTTACATAGCAAACATCATATTCTTTTCATCTGCACATTTACCTGAACCTCCAAGCACCTCACGCACATTTCTTCATTTCCTATTACATTCAGAGGGAGGAGGAGAGTCTGGAAGATGAAGAATTAATGGGCTCTAAAGCAACTACCAACAGATGCTGTTCGCTCCATGTGCCAGGTGTGGGCAGATTACATATGCAGCATATGCGTAAAATATTTAAAGTTATATCTATCACTTGTGCAGAGTGCTTTTATTACCTATCACTGAAGAAGAAGGGGAGGTCTCCAAATCTTCCAATACACACTCACACGCGCACACACACACACACACACACACTCCCTGGTGTTGTTTAAGTGCTAAGAGCAGCGAGAGTTGGGGGGTGTGACTTGTAGTGGGACTGGTATGTTAGACCTGTGCACCTGTGCAGTCTACCTCCAACCCCCCTTGCTCTCGTCTGTCTCCTCTAACACTGCATTATTTACAGGTGCTCTGGATCACAGCGCAAGCTGCTCTCCAGATAGAGTGTGTGTTAGAGAGACAGAGAAAGGAAGAAGAGAGAGAGAGAGGAGTGTGTGTCTGTGTGTGTGTGTGTGTGTGTGTGTGAGTGAGAGAGGGAGAGAGAGAGAGAGAGAGAGAGAGAGAGAGAGTATAAACAAAATAGGGCCTCTCTTCCTCTCTTCTGTTCAGCATATGATGATGAGAGATCTGAAAGTATTTTTTCTCCTTCATCTCATATTTAAATGTTTATTTCTAATAACAATAATATGTAGATCCAAAGAAATTTGGTCAGGACACATACAGCTAAAAAAGTTATTCTACCATTTTTATTCCTCTTTTGACATTTTTTTTTTTGACATTTTTTTTTAGCATCCACTAAATTCAAGGGAGGGGGCACTGTTCCCCAGATCACTGGTCCCTAAAGGAAGACAGAAAACAACCAACACATTCAAAGAGAGAGAGAGAGAGAGAGAGAGAAAGAATCATGTCAAAAAAAAAAAAAAAAAGCTTTCATTTCTCTACAGAGATGAAGCGGGGTCCTACCCTACCGTGCACAGATAAAACTCATAAACACGTCTTGTACCCAGACAAAAGCATCAGACGGGTGTTTCATCAGCTCTATTGTGTGATATGGCAGGCCGCTGCTGGGAATGTATTTATTAGTTTGCGATACATCCTTTTTCCCGTTGTCTGAGGCGCGGAGAAGAATGGCGGTTTTGTGCGAGGCCCAGTGTGTGTGGTGCATGGGGCTGGCAGCTGTCAGGACTGATACCGTGTCCTTTTCGCGTTCCCAGCCCGCTTGCTGAATGGCTAATTAGATTTGCCATTTTCAATCCACTGATTGCCATACGTAACGGCACAAAGAACCTGACAGCGTGTGGTCCGCCAAGTCCAAACTGTAACAATTAATAACGGCGTTCGTTAAAATGCACGTTCGGGCCACCATTGATTATGACATTACCTGACTTAACGTATAACCTGCCCGAGCAATTTCATTAAGGGTTCCAGCTATAGATTGATATTAATAAACTGCTTCCTCCTGTGGAACGGAGGTTATTAATTACTCAAATTAGCGGGTGCCGGGGTAATCAAGTTAAACCCTGTTTCGCTTGTAATAATTGATCTAATTTTTACTGACCGTTCCTGTTAGGCCCTTGTCGGATTGCCCCCCTCCGTGGAAGAGAAATCACCTCATTAGCAAAAGTTTAATCCTAATCATAGTTTATGAATCGCCCCACTTTAAGGTCATATCTGAATGTCAGAATCATTCGAAATTGATTGGTGTTAAATTGAATCAATGTGACGTTTGAAAAGAACAATATCAGTTAATGGATGAGACGGGAAGCATTCAAAACAAACATGTTTGTGAAGCAGTGGGGCTCACTCATAATTCATCTGATCTGATGAGACGTCAAGATGGGGGTAATTAGCAGCGTCACCTGTTAGCTTCCGCAATGAGGAGGGGGGGGGGAGAGAGAGAGAGAGAGAGAGAGAGAGAGAGAGAGAGAGAGAGAGAGAGAGAGAGAGGCGGGGGGGGGGGGGGGGGGGGGGGGGGGGTTGGGGGGGGGGGGGGGATCTGTATTGTAAAGACTAAGTAGCAGAACAGCTACGCTGCAACTCTTCGTTAATGTCAAGAGGCTTTATTTTTTTTCTTTTTATATATTCATTTATTAATTCTTTTTGAATTCATTAAAAACAAACTACTCTAAAATGAGCATTTTTGTTTTTCTGTACAACTCCGGTGTCATTACTGCTTCCCTAATGCAATTTCTCTGTTTCCCCCAAAAGGGCTGTGTGGGAAATTTCCACTGATTTGGGACTGCACTTGTACATGGCATAATTACTATATTCTTGAGTTTTTGTACCCTCTCTCTCTTCCTCATTCTGTATTTCTTTCTCTCCCTTCTCTCTCTTTGTTTCAGGTGACTGGAAGTTTGCCAGCTGCTACAAATCCTCCTGATCCTTACAAAGCTGGAGAACATGCAGAGAAAGGCCAGTTTCCATCTCTCCTGACCCACTGTGGAGACTACACAATCAACCTGGCCTCTCTCTCTCTCTCTCTCTCTCTCTCTCTTTCTCTCTCTCTCTCTCTCTCTCTCTCTCTCTCTTTCTCTCTCTCTCTCTCTTTCTCTCTCTCTTTCTCTCTCTCTCTTTCTCTCTCTCTCTGTTTCTCATACAAACTTACACACACACATACACACACTCACTCTGTCTCTCTGCCTGTGTATTAGCATTATATTTCCTCCCCTCCACCTGGAAAAACAGCAGCCGTTTTCATCCAGAAGCGTGTGAAATTTCACACTCGTTTTTCACAACACATCTTTTAATATGCACTGTGCCCCCCCCCCTCCTTCTCTACCCTTCTTTGCCCCACTCTGTGTATGAAATGCTTTCATTCCTCACAGTGCCAAAAACACCAACACACTGCCAATCATTCCTCAGAGACGACAATCACAATTTTCTGCCAACAATTTGTTCCCCTAAGAGGAAAATTGCTTTCTATATAACCTATCTCTCAAAAAAAAAAAAAAAAAAAAAACCCCTATGACTGTAATGTTCTTTCTCCTGTCAGCTCTTAGCTTTGACCAGCTCTCTAGGAATTCTCCGGCCGGAGGAGAACACGGTTCTTTAACAAACTCTGCCCTGTAATATCAGCACCTGTGTAGCAGGCCCCTGCGAATGAATCTTACTCTAAATGTCACAGACTGGCATTGTCCTAAAATGACTGTTATAAGAGGCTGTTGTCAGATCTGCTCTCACCGTTGCGGTTTTGTATTGTCATTTATTATATGTTGTGCCTTCTCCTGTCAGAGGCTGTTGACTCGCTGTATTGATTTGCAAGCGCTGGGAGATGCAAAGGTCACTTTGATCAGGCTTCCGCGGCGCACGGGAATTGGAGAGAGCTGACATTCCATTACCCGAGAAAAAAGGCCTCAAAATAAAGAGGAATATGTTTAAGGACAACAGACTTCAACAACGCGATATGACTATAATTAACAGGAGAGATGCCTGGCTGCAGCTGAAAGGAGCACCCGTTCTATGCTTCAGGGAGCTATTGTCTGCCCAAGGCAAGTGTGATGTTTCCCTGATACTACATGCTTGACCTTTCCCCGCTACCCTTCTCTCTCTCTCTCTCTCTCTCTCTCTCTCTCTCTCTCTCTCTCTCTCTCTCTGTCTCTCTCCGACTCCCACACACACACACGCACACGCGCACGCGCACACACACACACACACACACACACATTGAGCGCACTAGCTTTATGCATGCTTGCACAATTTCCTCAAATCACATTCAATCTCATTCAGTGGTTAAATGCAGTGATTGTCTGAAACTGATTTCTAGATTATGAACAGTTTCAGAGAAGGAGGTTGTGTGGCAATTCCCCCCCCCCCCCCCAGATTTTTTTTTTTTTTTTTTTGAGTTTTTGACTTCTCCCAGGCGTCTAGCATTACATGAACTTTTTCCAGGTGAAAAAAGCACTCCTCCGCATCCCTCCCTTTCCCGTCCTTTCCTTTCCGTTCGGAATCTGGTCCAACGTTTCTAAATGATTGAAGCGTTTTAATGTAAGTTTTGTATCCTCACCAAAAAGTCTCATTTTGCAGGAAAGACGTCGTATTGCGTTCGCCTTCATTTTGCTCGTATCATGAGCGAGTGAACTGTCTCAGAAAGACAGTTTATTTTGCTATGGTTCCAAAAAAAAAAAAAAAAACCCCAGAAAAACAAAAGGCAGAAAAGGCACCTTCCGTTCTTTAATAAAGCATAAGGTCCTGATGCAGTAGAGGCTGCAGGCAGTCTGGCAATCTCAGATTCGACGACAGCCGGTGTGTGCGATTTGACGGCAGGCAGTGTGTGTGATTTGACCGTAGGTAGTGTGTGTGTGTGTGTGTGTGTGTGTGTGTGTGTGTGTGTGTGTGTGTGTATGTGTGTGTGTGATTTGACGGCAGGCAGCGTTGCAGTCATCTGCAGTCTTAGATTTGATGGTAGGCAGTGTGTGTGTGTGTGTGTGTGTAAAATGTGTGGCTGTCCGCTGACAGGAGCCCTGACTTTATTAGGGAGGCGTTTTGAGTCCCCTGCGTTTCCACTGCCTGTCACACTCATAACACGAGCACTTTATCATCGTTCGTCTGTCTGTGGGTCCCACTGCAGAGAAG
>NC_044496.1:6968771-6993771 GCF_902362185.1 Chanos chanos | reverse complement strand
TTTAGTTGTTTATCATGAAAAAACTTATGCCGGTGCATAAAAAAGTGGGGTAAGAAGTTTTTTGTTTGTTGGTTGGTTGGTTTTTATTTTTTAAATTAATATTACAGACTGTTGCGTGGTTGAGAGCTGATGAACATCCACTAGGATTGTGTTGTTGTCTTCTCATACCAATAACAGTGTGTGTGAGAGAGCATAGTTCAGCTCAAAGGATCTCTTCTGTTAAACTGGTCAAAGATTATGCCCGTTTTTTTCAGACATGATTTACAGCAGTGTATATTGACTCTGCACATGTTAGTGGTGAGGTTTTTGGTTGTGTAATGTGGTTAAACTGAGTCAACTATCAGGTAATCAACAATGAGGGAATAACATACACTACATCTCCTGATGGTTTAGGAATGGAGTCTCAAATCAGTCTCTCTCTCTCTCTCTCTCTCTCTCTCTCAGTCATACATGTAAGTATGCTGTGAGACAGAGTTTGCGGTGAACATCTCAGCTCAGGCGGTCTAGCGTGCCTGCCATGTCGCGTGTGGGGTAATTTGATAATATCAATCATAATTGTGTTAGATGTAATCCATCTGTCCCTCAGTGTACTGGGGTCAAAGAGAGAAGCAGGGCCCCACTTGCCATCAATTACCAGACAGAGGAGAGAGGAAGATGGAACTCACCCCAGCTATAAATAACAGAAGGAGGCCCCTGGCAGCCCGATCGATGGAGTACAGTTCCACTGTCATGGCTTTAATGGCAGCCAGCTCTGGTGGAGTGGCAGATCAATAGTGCGTCTCCTCTGGGTTCAGTCTGGGCCCCCAGGCTGGCCCACTGAGGGTGGGGGGCAGAAGGAGAGTAAATGACACCTCTGTTGTGATTGGGAAATCACAGACCCTTTCACTTATTTACTCTGACTCTACTGAGCCCCCCATCCCCCCCCCCGCTTGCCTGCCACCCCCCCCCGTTCTCCCACACCACCACACCCCACGCTCCCACTGCCCCCCCAACTCCTGAGCCATCTCCCTTTGGACAACACACAGGGAACACCTGTAATGTGAAAAAAGGCCAAAGCTGATGCTTCTGCTAACTGATGCTGCTACTTAAAGTTCTCTCTCTCTCTCTCTCTCACACACACACTCGCTCCCACACACACAGCATTTTCCCAAAGCTCTGTGAGGTCACCCACTCTCCATCTTTCCCAATTTTACGAGTGCCGGCTGTGTTTTTGCCAAGCAGTAATGCAGTGATTACGGGGGAACCCAGTGAAGTTGTGCCAGTATGTAAAGCTGGGGTTTCTCCTGGCCAGTCTCAGTCTCTGCTTCGCTTCAGTCCTCTCACTGCAGAGGGAACTGCACTTTGTCCCGCTTTAGCACCCAGCTAAAGAGCATGATTCAAAAAGAGTCTCCTTTTGTAAGTGTCAGTAAATAGGGACATAATGCAAGCAACACATAATGTGAGGCACATGTAAAGAGCGAACCACTGAGACTGATTGGCTCGGCAGTTCCCCGAGTCTAAACAAAGGCTGAGCATTCACATCAGTGAATTCAACAAAGTCTTTCATTAAATTCACACATGTCCCAGGACCAATATTTTACATATTCTAGTGTCACCCTGCCCTTTAATTCTCACATAGTCTCTGAGTAGCTCACGGTGCCTCAAGACCCCCCCCACACCCCCCCCCCCCCCCCGCCACCCCCGTCTGAATTTCAATAGATGTCCTAATGACAGACAAACACAGCAGGGCTACGAGTGAAAGCGAACTGCGTTCTGTTGACAGGAGAGAGAGGCGAACGAACAAAGTGACACACACATTTGCACGCACACACACTTCAGCAGACGGCAAGGGAAGCTGACACACAGATACACTTATAGGGGAACAAGGAGAATGGCCAGACAACAAAGCAACACACACACATACACACACACACACACACACACACATACACACACACACGGACACATACACACATGGACACATATGCACACACACACACACACACACACACACACACAGACACATACATACACACACACAGATACATACACACACACACACACACACACACACACACACACACATGGACACACACACACGGACACATACACACACACACATACACACACACACGCCCACACATACTCACTCTCAGACAATCTCACAGACACTCTTCTACTAAGACATTTCTCCTCATAAATCTTTCATCTCTCACTGAAATGTAAATAAATCAAAGCGAGAAATAAATTTAAATCATTACTCAGATTTTTTTATTCAGTTAGTAACATTTTGCAACAGGATGTCTAATGGTAAATTACCTCTGCGCTCTAGATCTACAACAGTCCGAAAATTCTAAGGTCATTTTGGAGTCCTCTTGCTGGGGTCATGGAAGATTTACATCTGATTCGGATCTAGATTCATTTGAGACCTCTCTGTGGCGGAAGCGGTCCGGACAGGAAGAGCTAAAGGTGTATGAAGAATATAACATGTATGTCATTAATAGAGTTATGTGTCAGTAGATTACAATAGGTTGGTTAACTCCAGCACCTCGTCTTTGCTGTTCAGTCTTTTCCTGTGTTATTCTAGACGAAGGCAACATTCTGGACCATGTGAGACCTTTTAATGAAAAAAAAAAATGTAGAAATGTAGTTATGGAGTTTGTTTTCTTATGAAGTGATTTTTTCTTTTGATGTTTTTATTATTATTATTATTATTATTATTGTTGTTGTTGTTGTTGTTGTTGTGTTAGTATTAGTCTTTGTATTACAGTAATATTAGTTTTAGCATTAGTATTGCAGTCGTTATTCATGTGGGAAGCGGTGTTTTAACTGTGGTTATTGACTGAATAGTGATATACCCATAATAATCAAGTCTTCCTCTGACCATTCAAGTCAGGAGCAGAAATGTGTGAACAAAGTCTTGTGTCTCTGTATCCAGACATTAAACAGTGATCCCATTAAAATGTAACCCTGGTGCCTTTAGTGTCTGTGAATTCCCAGAATAACTGGCTAATTGGAAGGAAATCTACTTAGGCCATTCAGGGTGGAGGCAATTTCTTCTGCTACCTTTTTCTGAAACTTTTATCTGGCTATTTATACCCCAGACAGAGCTGTCCTGCCAAAATTCATTATGAGGAGCACATAACTAAGAATTCACAGCTGACTCTGACATGCCGAGAGTATAGGAAACCGCAGCTAAAATTAAATATCATGTACAGGACTGCTTTTACAATGGACTACAAGGAAACGGATATAAAGCAAATGGTTCAGATATTTTGAATATGTTACGGATTATTTAGTCAACTTAAATATTTACAGATTTATAAATGTGATAAGTAGCAACGAATATAGAATATATTTATCATCCCGGGTTGTGGGAAAACATGAACAATTCCTTTTACTGTGAGTTCAGAGATTTTAAAATTCCATCATGCTGAAGCGGTTAAGAAACTGACCACTTTTCTTCAGTAATTTACGTACACTAAACAGCCAGAGCCAATGTCAAATAAATCCAGATATTCTTTCGTTAGAAACGAGAGATCATAAGCCAAAGTCTGTGAGTGTGAAATTGAGTAACAAGAATATTTGTGTGTGTGTGTGTGTCTGTGTGTGTGTGTGTGTGTGTGTGTGCGCGCGCGTGTGCGTTTGTATGTGTGTGTGTGTGTGTGCGCGCGCGTATGTGTGTGTGTGTGTGTGTGTGTGTGTGTGTGCTAGTGAAAGAGAAAAAGACTGAATGGGTGCGTAATGTTTTGCTCCGTCGCTGTTCCGGCCCACACAGATTGTCCTGCCCCTGGAACAACCAGTGGAGCTTCCTCTACTTTCACCTTCCTCTGCTTTCTACCTCAGTGGGCCTACCACACACACACACACACACACACACACACACACACACACACACACCTAATGCCATCCTGCACTGAGTGCCCCCCCCTCCCCCAAGTCACACTCCTTACTGCACTCACTCATGCCTCACAGCTCCACTAACACTGTACACCAGGGAAGTGTCAGTGAGTGTGTGAGGTAAGGGGTCTGTCACTCTCCCGGCTAAGTGTGGACCACCACAGTGCATGCAGGCAGTCTGGTGGGGGCGGTGGATGGGGTGCCTACTGCAGGTTCTCCTCATTCATGTTCAACAGGTCCACATACAGCGAGCAAATTGGCAAGGGCATTTAACTCTACTGTCTAATGAGCTCTGAGTACAGAGAGTGTGTGCTCTGTGTGTGTGTGTGTGTGTGTGTAAGTGAGTGAGTGAGTAACAAATGGTGTCTGTGTGTTTGCAAGAGCACAGTGTGTGTGTGTGTGTGTGTGTGTGTGTGTGTGTGTTTGTGGGGGTAGATGTGTGAGTGACAAATGGCGTATGTGTGTTTGCAGGAGCACAGCATGCATGTGTGTGTGTGTGTGTGTGTGTGTGTGTGTGTGTAAAATAGCAGAGGGTGGGCTGCCCTTTGATAAGTCCCTGTGGATTGCCCCTGTGGCCTGCACTGAGGCTGTGAAACAAGTTCCTCTACTCCTCTGACTTTTTACATACCATGTGAGACAAAGTGCCAAAAAGAGAGGTCTGCTTTGCATCATAAAAACACTATAAAGACGCTATTAAGATGCCGCATAAAGGCGTTTGATCTTTTCAGCGTACATTCCTGCCTCAGCCTTACATGAGAGGGGAAGCTTGACGTTAGCATGTCTCTAAACAGAGAGAATACAGGATCTGGAGACATTGACTGGGAGGGACTGGGAGACACAGGTAAATATTTAAAGTAACAGATTAATTTAATCATAGGAAAATTAGCTTATGTACCTATCTTTTGTATGCTAATTTCCAACGTGCTTGTTTTAAGCTCCATGAATGTGTCTCTGATTAACTGTTACCATCCAGGGAGCATTCCAGAATCTTGCCTTAGAGATACTGTATTGATTATGTAAATCTATCTCATCAAAACTTAACTGTAATCATTAAAAAAAGTACATCACCTTGTTTGAAATACTGAGTACACCAAATGTGTCCCTGAAGAAGAATTTTTCCTTACTTTTTCTGAGTCATAAAAAATGATCCTCTTTGGAACTCAGTGGGGCTATATATTATTTTTCATTGGACACACTTTCACCTACAATAACACAATCTCATAGTTTTCCCTGCCACTTACAGAGTGTGACAGACTGTATGTGCATGTGCGTCTGCATGTTTGTGTGGATTAATGTGCATGCGTATGTTTGTTTGTTTGTTTGTGTGCATGGGAGCAGGTTAAAAAAGTGTACTTCCACATTATGAAACTTGTAAAAACATAGCAAGCCAACGCCCTCCGCGGCCACACACCACGATCAAATTAGAACTCTTATCTGCTATTTACGTTCCTCACACATCTACATTCCAGAAAGAGAGAGAGTGAGGTGGGAGAGAGAGAGAGAGAGAGAGAGAGAGAGAGAGAGAGAGAGAGAGAGAGAGAGAGAGAGAGAGAGAGAGAGAGAGAGAGGTGCCGTCGTTTGTAATGGGAAATAAGTTTGAATGGATGAGATTGCTCCGTAATTGCAGCTGAACTCCTTCGTGGGTCCTTGGGCTTGGAAACTGTGTAACGTTAGATTTATATTAACAGACATATTAAAATGATATCAATCATTCTTTTATGTAAAATTAATGACTATTATATCAATATTACATTAATCAATGCTGATCAAATGAAAAGGAGTGTCAATTATCCTCATCTTTTTCCACCTCTGTGAAAATGTGTTGTTCACTTCTGAAGGAGAGTTTGTCATTAAGAAACAAGGAGGAGCTGATGCCACTAGCCACCACTGTGGGGCGCTGTGCTCCAGTTGACCGTTAATCTCCCTTAGTGTAATGGAAAAGTGTTCACTACACACACACACACACACACAGATTATGGCAAAGGTCACGCACACGCTATAGCTTACACATATACACATATAGGCACACACACACACACGCACACACACATTAGTGTATACACTAATACAAAGACATTACATACCAGCAGTAAAAAAATTATCGAGAGTTCAAGGGCAGAAGCAATAACAGTAGAAAAGGGGACATTAACAGAACCAACAGGTCTATATAGCATGTTCACATTCATATCTAAAGCACTTGCTGAGTACCTCTGGTTAATATGATTTCAGTAAGTGGAGACCGGGCCGGGACTGGAATGTGCATAACTCCGACAGAAAAAGAAATGTAATAACTAGAAACAGAGCCAGGTCTGTGTGACCCAAACTGCCATAACTGGGCCCTGTCACTCTGACGCTTAGCACTGCACCATACAACCACAAACATCCTCTCCTCTATGTCTTCCAGAACCTGGGCATGAAGGTGACGAATTTTAGACCACCCTGCTGTAAAAAAAAAAAAAAAAAAAAAAAAGACCATACCAACTCACTATTGGAATGCACAATCTGTTTGAGTGGTGACTATGTATGTTTTACAGAGTAACACATAAAAAAAAGGAGAGCACCAAATCACATGCACTATAGTGGAAGGTTATTTCTTTAAATCTAGTTTTACTGCCTGATATCTGTCTAAAATCACACACACACACACACACACACACACACACACACACATACACACACACACACACACACAACAGTTCCATTTTACTTTTTCTAAGCAATCAAACAAACAAAAAAAAGTCCCATTTCTCAGAAAAGGAGTTAATGAAAGTATAGCATGAGTGTTAGGAAATGATACATTTCTTTTTTTTTCTTCTTTTTTTTTTTCCTTCAGATACCCTTCACTTTCATTCAGTGCCATGCATACACTAATGGTGCAGGAATGGGAGTCCGGATACATGGTCAATTTGAGCACAATTACACACGATGACCTTTCCTGCAGGGTGACTTACAATGTTCTCAGAATGTGTGCATGTGTTTGTGCAACCCGTCAACAACATGCCCAACAGGGTGGGTACTCTCCTCCCAAACAGTGTGTCTTACGCGAAGGCTTTCCCACTGAGGAAAAAAAGTCACGAGACTCATGTTTAAAAAAAAAAAAGAGGAAGCATTTTGTTGTAAATCTCATTCAAAAATTTTTAAAGCTGTTTATTTAAACATCTCTGATTCAAAAACAGTGAAGCACCTTAAGATATTTTTTTTTGTATAATACCATGTTACAATGGTTATATAATTATTATACAAATTAAAACATTCATATTCTTCTCAGTCTGAAAAACAGACCACATTTCACTGAAATTAAAAGTGGAATATACTGATGGAATATTTCTGATTTATGTAATTCACCTAAAAAGTTGAATATTCTAACGTTCTTGTTTGGTCAGAGAAACAATGAACCTAAATACCATGACTAGACTACAAACAGAATTAACAGATCTTACAGCGTAAAGTATGAGTATGAAGTTTTTCAGAAATTAAAGCTTCTTTATCCCACAAAATGAGCTGATGTTTTTTATATTACTGATCTCATTTTGTGTAATGTATTCCCATCTATAGCATAAATACTAATTAATCATTAAAATGAAATATTCTTATTTTCTAATATTAGCAGAAATCTGTTTGTATTGTTCACGTAATACATTTGACTTCTTTATTGCGGACACGATATCTGTAAATGATTTTTAAAGATGGACATTTTTAGTTCCATATTAAGGAGAACTATTATGCTGGGGGGAATTCTAAGTGTATAAAAACAACTATAAATAAATAAATTAATTAGTTAATTCAATTAAACATTTCAAAGCGGAAAAAAAGTAATTTCATCCTTTAAAATCAGAGAACAAGCCCCTACAGAGAGAGAGGAGGATAAAGGTGTTTTTTTTTTTTTCTTTTTTTCTCAGAAAACCTGAAAGTAGACAAATAACACGCTAACACAGGCACTCAAAATTCCGTTCTGCATTGTAATCCTGTAAAAGCTAATGTCCCTCTTCCTCCCTTTGCGATGCTCTAAACGAGAGATGATGTTTGAAAACAATACGATGAAAATGATTGGCTGAGGGCATGGTCGAGATGGAGAGCTCTTGAAACTCAAGTGCAGGAAACACGCTGTGGTGCTCCTGGAGTTCCCACACGTACCAGGCCTACTGGCACGGGCTCCAGACCTGCCTTTCCCCAACGCCAGCCCTCCTAAAGCCGCTTATTAAATAACTCCAGGGTGCAAAATAATTTCACTGTAAATGTAATCATGCAATTATTGCCATCATCCGTCTCTGTATTTATTGTACAGGGAGAGGTACATACATTTCCAGATTATGTTATAATATTACAGTGCTTATCAATAGTTGTAATGTAATCTTTATTGACATTAATGGTAAAGCATTTCATCTATGGCTTATGGTTAAACACTGAATCCCCAGGGAAATTCTTGCACTTCCTCCGTCTCTTTCTGCTCTGTTTGATTGCTCACTGGAGAGGACAAAGCATTCTGCATGACTTCAGTCCTTGTAGGTGTCCCTGCTGTCCAGTCTAAAAGGGCTACAATGAAGGACATTCTTTGGGGCTATGTTAATCACAGGTGGCTGTTTTGTAAATGTGGCCTGGCAATTGTTAATTGGTGAGTTAATTGACCTGAATCCCTTTGGTAATGAAAGCGAACCATGGCACACATATGGCTGCGCTAAGCATTCTGGGGATTGTAGTCTGTAGCACGCTTGAACGAGACAAGAGATGAGAGCGTGACTGTTTTTAATGGTGCTGATGTCAGTTTATTAGCATTGATTTTATTTTTATGTATGTTTGTCACTGCTAATGCTATCCATTTTAGACAACATGTGAAGTTCCTTTTTTAAGTTTTAATAGATTATTCTTTTGTTTCAACGGTGCTTTTTAGCTCTTACTGCTTGTAAATGGGTATCCTTGCATCAAGTGTCAGGAACATTTGTTAGTTGGAGAGAATGATAAAATTAGCTGTGCTACGTGGTTTGACTGAAAGTCTTTCTAGCAAATTAAACAGATTTCTCAGTTTACAGTTTATTTCTTTGAAAATGTTTTTAATAGAAGTCTTAATGGCTACAAAGAGGTTTTATGATTTTGACTGAAATTCAGAAACCTCAGTTTTCCACATCTTTCCCAAAAGCCTTTGGATATACACAAAGCTAATTTTTACAGTTTTACAGAAGATACGCGGCTTGCAAACTTTTATCCCGTCCTCTGTGATTTAACTTTTATCTTTCAACTTTTCATCTGTCACTAAGAACAGACAGGAACAGCCTCAACAGGAAAGGATGAAACAAACAGATGAACAGAGAGAGCAAATGTAAGGCAAGTTTGAAGAGTCGTTTCTCTCGTCTTTCCTTTGTACCTCAGATTTTCTTCTCTCTCTTTCAGCCTCACACACTGACAGCAGCAGGAGAAACAGCATGTCTGTTCTGATAGAGATCGAACCAGGGCCGCAGCGTGCGCCCTCCATCTTAAACAGTCGCCTCACTAAAGCCATAGAATACCAATTAACGTGCTAACGCTATCCTGAACACAAACTGCTGCCTCATGACCAACTACTGCCTCATGACCTGAAACCGCAGATTAACAACAAATTCCTAGCAGCTTTGGCCATGTTTGTTGGGCCCGAGGGCTGAAAACGATGTTTTGAGCATAAGAATTTTTTTTTTTTTTTTTCAGAATCGCAAACATAGTAGCGCGGTGGTCCAAATGGTATAAATCAAAATTTAGGCATTAAATGCAAGTTCCGAGTTATATCCGTTTATGTGTGTGTGGGTGTGTGTGTGTGTGTGTGTGAGATGGCTGGTGAGTGTCTAATTTTCAATGTGTGTGTTAGTGTGTTCGTGTGTGTGTGTGAGAGAGAGAGAGAGAGAGAGAGAGAGAGAGAAAGGAAGAAAGAAAGACAGCATGTGTGTCTGTTGAAATGCCCAGAGAGGGGCAGCTGACAGATACTGACATAGCCTGCGTGTCACCTGACACCTGCCAATAGCGGTGAGGGGGGTCCACCCACCCATCCATCCACCCACCCACCCACACACGCACACACACACACACACACACACACACACACACACACACACCTGATAATGATCGAATTATACACACAGAACGCCTTTTTCACTAACCTCTGCACTCCTGGGACCCAGCTGCTCCCCAAATACCTCCCAGTAAGGAGACAGAGGAGGGGAGAGAGGGAGCTAAACATCACGCCTCACTGCCTCCCAATACCACACAACGTTTTTTTAAACACAGCCAAAGTGAAAAGATACAATTTCAGCCAGTGTGGCGGGTGGCAGAACCAGGGACAAAAGAGACAAGATACTGCAATCTGGAGGTCAGTGACACAGCCCCCTGCTGTAATTACTACAATTTCTTTAATGCTTCTCTGCAGTCAAATCTTCTCTGCATCCCTTAAAGCAGCATCCCTTAAACCAACCATTAACAAGAACAAGTCTTCAGGGCTGTAGCTGAACTGTGATTTTGAGTCTAGCTATATTTCTCAGAGATCATTTTTTTCTTTTCTTTTTTTTTTCTTTTTCTTTTGAAATGGTTTAATGATAAAACAACATTCAGTCTTCCTTATGTCTCTCTTAGCAATGAAATAGCAAGAGAGAGAGAGAGAGAGAGAGAGAGAGAGAGAGAGAGAGAGAGAGAGTGCTTACGCAGTGTCTCTCTGCTTGATTCTGAAGTAGCGTCTCATTTATGTGTCAAAGACACTGTGAAAGGCCATAAGTCATGATCTTGATTGAACACAATTGCAGAAATGAATGACCAGGCCTGTGTCCGGCCACCCAAATGAAAATAAGCTCCCGGCCTACTACATCACCTGAGCCACAAAATGATTGACTTGCTCCTTCCTGCCTCCAATCAACCATGAATACTGAACTATCCTCAGCCTTAGCAAAACTACGGATATCATTTCCCCCCAATAATATGGTTGGTGAACATACAAATTGTGATGGCATTCTGTGTGTGTGTGTGTGTGTGTGTGTGTGTGTGTGTTTGTTTGCGTATTTGTGTGTGTGACTGCAGCTGTTCTTATATCTTAAGTGAAAATAAGTTTGGCAAAACAGTAATACAGCACGCTGAATCAAAAACCCATAAGTCTTTCCCACAGAGAAATTCTGATGTGTTTGTTTTTGTGCGCTCTCCCAGAATTGTTAGTCAGGGCAAGAAAAAAAAAAAGGTGCTGCTGTTTACAAGAAGAAAAAAAAAAAAAAGCCATTATGGATACTGCACCAGAACATCCACTTAAGATATCTTTGAAGATGAATCAATTTCTATATTACAGAGAGAGCCCCGAAGGTTCCTGACTGTTGATCGAATGCAGCGCTGGCACTTCATAGCAGTCGGCAGGCATTGATGAGCTGATTGATCACTGAATGAAAGTGACTGGAAAGGAAAAAAAAAAAAAAGGATTACGCTTGTCAAACGCAGTCAATACGCTGAGGTGGACGGTCAAATGTTTGCAGTAAATCCTAGATAGTGTCTACAAAGCTAAAACGGGAATCTGCATCAAGAAACGAAAAGGAAAGAAAAGAAAAGAAAAGAAAAGAAAAGAGAGAGGCCTTGTGTTTTTGCCTCCTCTAACACTCAGAGAGTGACAGGAGAGCAAACCTTACCGATGGTCTGCCTATCGAAGGTTTAAGAGCTTAGGTACACTTTCAGTATCTGTCCTGAATCTCTGTAATCAGAACTATTGACACGGCTTAGGGACAATGCCCCAACACTGACCATAATATGTCTAAAACGAGCTATCTGTCTTACCAAATCCGATTAGATTAATCTGAACTTTTCTTATCATAGGCCACTGGGCGTGTGCTAATGTTTTACCTCATAGCGAATAATCTGATCTCCGTGTTGAACCAATGGTGAATGTGAGTGTACATGTCTCTCTGAGTAAAATGCCTCTATCAGTGGAGACAGGTATGTCTAAAATCACAGTTATTCTTTTAGCAGGTTGCCTCACCTCACAATGTTCTATATCAACGGTGCTTATGGATTTATTAGCAGTGTCTCAAGAAATAGTATGATTTCCAGTGAGAAAGTGAAGTAGCAGTAGTTACACGTGATGAAGGACTGAGCACAGACCCGGAAAAGGCAGCAGCCCGGTCGACCACAGACGACATAGTTTCGCTTGGGAGTAATAGCTAACGTTCTGTATTCAGACCGACCGTTGGGTCCTGTGTGTTATTTACAGCTGGCTTTTCTTTTATGGAAAAATCAAGACGTGATTGATTCAGGTTAATGTGACGGCGAGGCAGCACGGAGCTGCGTTTGAGTGCTCAGGTTAACAGAAAACACTAACTTCCATAAACCACTATGGAGATAAATCACAGTTATTCTGCCGGTGCTGACAGCCGTTTAAGCAATGGCAATCATCGCAAGCACCTCTGGAACCCTCTGCGCTCCACAAAATGTCAGGAAGGAGGGATGGGGGTGGGGGGGGGGGGGGGCTGCGCTGGGAAAGCCAAACGATCCTGGGTGAGATGGTTATATCAGCACACCATCAACAAGCAGGTTCTTTACATAAACATCTCAGTAAGCAGTAAGCAAATTCTGTTGATGGAGAAATGCAATAAAACAAAGAGGGGTTTGAGAGGCGGGATGTCCCCAGTGTATTCCTCTCTCTTGCTCTCTCCCTCTTTCACACACACACACACACACACACACACACACACACACACACACACACACTGCCTGTCTCTCTCTCTCTCTCTTTGAGCTTCTCTGAGAGTGAGATTATAGTGTTTGCTTTTATCTGTCAAAGATCAATATTTCAGACGTCCGATAAAAGAGGAAATTGAACTGGGAATAGACTGAAGTGCTGTAAAAGTACAAAGCACAATTATCAAAAAGCACTTAAAGAGCTTAATAGGATACACATATTAAAAATACCCAAATGGATGTCTCTGGACCATAATGAGCACAGTCCCTCATCTCAACTCCTCTGTACACACACACACACACACACACACACACATACACATGCGAACACACATACATACCCATCAGACAGCCTTTGATCATAATAGCTTTTGAATGCAAGCACAGTGGTCAATGCATAGCGAATGGTATATGGTCCCCAGGAGGCGAGGGTCTTCACGTTTTAACACAACACCATTATGTGTGACAGGTTGCCTTCTCTGTTTATGGCAGACACATTACACATGTTAACTCTGGATCAGAGACAGTGCTGGAGGACAAGGACATCTGAAAGGTGTACGTGGAGCCAACAGAGCATGGGGAAACCATAGCCCTGTCTTCTTCTCATCACTGTTTGCTAAAAGAGTTGGCTCTCTCTTGAATTTTATCCTGCAACCAAAAGTTCCTCAGACAGCTCACTTACTAGCAAGCTATGGTTGGATCACTGAAAGTATACAGCTCAACTGACTGATCCAAATTTAAGTAACACAGTTTTTAAGTGCTTTCGGGTATGTGGCCACTCTGTTGTCAGTAATGGGTTTGCTAGTGGAGTTTCTATTTCTGATGGCAGATATCCAGACTCAATTCAATATTGGGACACACATATTGTCACAGAGTAAGGATAATTCTTTGCTAAATCTCCTAGACTTTGAAACTGTAGATACCAACATGACAGAGATGGAGTATCTTTGATCCACATAAGTGAGAATTTTTAACAAGATGGGAATCATCCTAGATTCAACAGATCACTACAGCTATAATGGAAACTCTCTGAGATATGTTTCTCACCCATCTTCAACCTTGCATTTTCCCTCCCTGGGAGAGAGAATAGGATACATAATGTGACCGCCCCATTGAGGTTCCCTCCTCCCGTTGTGCTCTCTGATGCCCATCTAAGACCTAGTGCTTGCTGGATAGGGTTGCTTCACACCTGCTCCACTGTAGATATCATGTTTAGTGTGGAGACCAGACGCTAGTCTGCTACACGCCCTTCAGCACCATGTGCAGAGTGTCAACTGCTGTCTCCCTCCCCACTGGGACCTCCGCCACACTGTTCCGATGACAGACAGGAAACCCAGCCTTGTTTTTGGGCCAATAGGAACATGCTGGAAAACAAAGGCCACGCTGCTTATAGCTTTTGTGCAGTCAAAACAAAACACCACCGGAAAAAAAAAAAAGGATCAATGAGCTAAGGGGGTATTCAATGAAATGGGGTTTTTCAGTCAGCTGGTTAACTAAAACTCAACTGTCCAATAGAAATGCTCTTAAGTGGTTTTCCCATTGGCCAGTTTTGAATTTTGGTCGGAGTCATCTGGTTAACTGAGAAATCCCTCTATGTCCACACCTAAACTCAAGTGGGAATGCATAAAAAGAAACTAAACAAAACATTTCAACTGAAAAGCTGTCTCTTGGGACAAAAATGTTGCTTTGGGAAACTCTCGTTCAACTATTACAACCGACTGAGATGTGTAAAACTTTTATAGGCATAATAAAAATGGGAGTCCCAAGCAATAGTTTTCAAACTTGCAATTATGGAATGAATTTTCCATTTGCATGAGGACTATTAAGCAAAGGTTTTAAGGAAAATAATGTCACAGTGTATTATAAGTTATTCTTTGTCTTTTACTGGTTAGTGTAATTTCGTGAGAGAACAATATCGCATTTTAAAAGCAGGCATACCCTCAGTCTAATCAGTCCTGAAAAACTGAAATTCCTCCTGCAAATTATGTTGTCTTTCCAGCCAGTAAACCAACCAGAGTGCTTAGCCACATAACCAACATATGTGAAAGGCCTGTTGATGGAGTCAAATTCGCTGTGGTGACAATGGCTTGACAGATCTCCTCAGACTAGACAGGTTAGCAAAATGGTTCTACTTGTCCTAATTAGGAAGCGTCTCACAAAAATGAAACCTAAATATGGTCTTTTCTTCACGGATCAGTCTGACAAAATTCAGTTAGAGTGAGAGGAGCAAGCCAGAATAGCACACTGTTTAAAACTGTTATCTCAAGAGCTTGCAGCACAAAGTTGATGGCTCTCAGATTGAACCTTGGTGCACTATTTTCCTATTCCACGTTTACATTCAGGCCCATACAGACCACTTCTACTTCTATTAATGGTTTATCTGTATGACACTTCAGATGTCACAGATAAATATAACTTGAGCAGTCCCATAAAGGTGATTTACATCTGTGTATCACGTTTTGTTTGAGACAGCCAAACTGTGTACTGTAGAAGAGGTATTGTTTAAGCTAGCATGTTATAGAAGCCACTTTGACATGGATATGTGTGTCTACCTCTGAAGTGAGTGGGAGGCAGCACTGTGTACCATGTGACAATTTAAAGTGTAACCAGCAATTTTCCAGACACAGATATATTTGATATATATTACGAAAACTTTTAAGGTAAAAAGTCAAAATAAATGAACATAAATAACCAGATAAACTCTATATTTGCTTTGCACAACCATTCATAACTGTACATGTTCTTTATCCTGATGCTCAAACAGCTTTATAAGCAAGAACACCCACAAAAAGTTCAATAAAGAAAACAGCAGTTACAGATCAGTGCAAGTCTTGCAAAAAATAAATAAGTAAATAAATAAATAAAATAAAGACTATAATGATCTTTCTGAGCAGATAAAATAAGGTTGTAGCTATAATAGAGGAGATATCATGGGAATCTCTTGATTGAAACATCCTATTACCTCTTAGCTAGCTATGATACGGCAGTCCATTCATTTCATCCATATCTTAATGGCTCATCATTACTCATCTGATCAATAAAGCCTTTTGATTAAGAGCGCTCAAGTGGGTACATTTCATTTTCAAGCATTTTTTTTTTTTTTTTACAGATCGATGGCAAGATTATCTTGCAAGTGACAGAGATGCAAGGAGTGAATTCTGCACTGACTGGCATCTTATCAAAACACACACACCAGACACACACACACACACACACACACACACACACATTGCAAGTAAATCATGAAACACTGTGATCTGTGGGCTAGCATAATTGGGCACAGAGCTTTTAATCTGTGATGGTAAGACATTAACTAAATTAGTTTTTAAAGATTTAAGATGGTTGAAGATTTCATTTGCAGATAAGTCTGATGTTTGGTGGCTTTGAAATATCCGTAAATTTAAACTGATGGATGGTGTTAAACAGAGCAGCTCCTTAATGAATCAATGCAGTTTGTACCTGGAGCACAAAGAAAAAAAAACTAATAAATGAACATTTAAATGACCAAATTAAAACTTTTTGACAAACCACTTTGTCTGTTCACATCTCAAGTCAACAGTAATATCATTCAAAATGAACCTAATTTTTGTAGCATCCATGTGCATTTTTAATTTACCAATTCCTCACCCATTTCTGCCATCTCTTTTGAAATTCATTTTTTCTCATTGTTCAGATTTGATATCAAGGTTTATCAAATACTTTTACCTTAATAACATTCTAAAATTCCTCTTCAAAGGGCATTCGCAATGAAAAAGCTTGACCATGTAATACATTTTTTTGCTCCCTATTGCAGAGCAGAATCAAACATTTATAGGTCATCTTGTTAAAGCCATGTCACTTGAGTCACTTGTGGGACTTCAATTAACCTTCAGGGTTGTTATCCTGCTGTTTGAAGTCATGCTGCTCTCTCTCTCTCTCTCTTTCCCTCTCTCTCACTAGGATCAGGGGACATCAGTGGGGAGAACAGAGTGAGAATCCGAGATGTCTGAATGATTCCCATAGAACACAAATGAACAGAATGTTGCATCTGTCTCACCACACTATACCTCCTTGTCATGTCCTTCAGGGATAATTTTCCCTACAATTCAAATCACATTTCTGATATTTACTTTGTATGATAGAAAATTGGAATGAAACATCAGTAGGAATGCATTGGAAGGCTTCTTCACCCCTAGAGAAGGCTCCTGGGGAGTTTAGACTCATTTATAAGAGAAGAAAAGGTCTAGATGGTGTTATCATAATTTGTGCTGGTGCATTTTGACACCACAAGGCCCTCAGAGTTTGAGCAAACATACTTCGTAAAGGACAGATATTATGCTCACGATCTCCGTGTATATCCACCAATGTCTCAGTTCAAAGCATCTCCAAGGACCTTTCTCTCTCTCTCTCTCTCTCTCTCTCTCTCTCATCCACCTGAACACTATGCTTTTAGACATCATACTTCAAGCGTATCCTCACACTGGCTCGCTGAGCAGCCTGAAACACTGTTTCAAGAAGTGCAACAACTTATGCGAATTAACTTACCACAAACTTGAGGGGTGAGGATTTATAGCCCACAGCTATTAATCTGCTTATTACTCTACATAATTCCCTAATATGGAACTGCTGTGGGAAAATGGATCAAATAACATTCATTGTCAAGACATTCAAAACTGGCTCTCTCAAACGATGAGATGCTCAAACACAAAGGGGCTCAAGCATAGCATCCCGTGAAAGGGAGATTGTATGTACCAAGCATGAGGCTCAGTGTTAATGAGCTGAGAAATACATTTTGAACACAGCTTATGCTTGCCTGCAAGTGCGGTGGGATGAGAACGGCTCGATAAAATATACACAGGAGGTCGAAACAGGGGGGAAATAAAAACCCTTTTTGACAATGTTAAGCCTTGCAGCTGCTTTGAGGCAACCAAGGGGTTTTTATCAGTTCTTCAGATGTTGGATCATGGGGCGAAGGGAGCTTTCCAAGGGTAAGCAAAGTCAGAGCATCCAGTACTGTAACCGTCATATTTCCAGCCCATTTTATGAGCCGAACCAGTGAAACAGCTTCGTTCACGAGCATCTCACGGATCAGATGTCGCCACTGCAAACCAAAGCAGTCTCGACTTGTTTCTTTTTCGTGTCATGGAAGTCGTGGAAGACAACATGTTTTGGCCTTGGGTCATTTCTTTTTGTTTCTGACAATGATTTATGCTACAAACGCTGAGCCTTAAATGAGCTGTGATTGGAATTGGTTGTGGAATATGTATCGCCAGGTGTACGTGGAACAATTATATCATCTCTATCTGCTGTGCTTGGTTTTTTTGTTTTTGTATTCGGGAAGTCTGATTTAGAAAATTGGCCTGAATAGTTTGATAAATATCTACTGCAGAAAAAGATAAAGAGCGGTCATAAAATACAGAGTCTGAAAACATATTCAATTATCATAAATTAACAAAGAATAGCATCTATTATCGACATGCAAGAACCACGCATGCGCCATCTTTTCTGTCTTTCATCGCAGTCATCGACAAAAATGATAACGTGATTCAATAAGTAAAGCCCATGTGGACAGTGGGGTCTTAAATATGACAATTCAATTGCAAATCCATGCGCAGCACAACTTTAAAACAATGTAGGAGGCTGAAGTCAGACACAGACTGCAATACAGTTAAACATGCATTCTTCAGCTCCGAGGCAGCTGCACCTACAGAGAGGAAATGAGTTTATTGATGCATGCCAGTGTCTGTGGAGCACGTAATAAAGGACAGGTCAAGTAACAAAAGCTGCTCTCACTCAAACCAAGAGGTTCCTCCATCCCATAATGACCTTGCTCTCACAACATGGCTTAGGTTAATGATTCCACACCTGGCCTTAGCCAAGCGGTAAGATATTTTACACAGGGAGGAAGAGAGTGATATATGAAGCCCACACTTGTTTTGGGGGTGTATAAATTAAACGAATAGCCCACGGTGATGCTCTGGATGATGGAATAAGAGCCACTTTAGGTAATTTCTCTGATAAAACAGCTCGACCCCGTTCTCAGGGAGAGGATGATGGAATCAAAAGTGCTGGTGCGGGTCGCGGTCGAGATCATCCGTCTAGCCGGTCTTTATCAGCAGAGCACAACACTCAGCCACCTGCCACGGGAAAGAAGAGCGGCTCTCCTGGCCCACGATACAGCCCCTTCCATCCAGCAGGGAAAGGAACAGGGATATCAGTCACCTCTCCAAACAAGCGCACGGGAAACCACTTAGCTACCTCTTCACAGAGAAGACTGGGTGTTATATTATCAAAATGCAAAATGCAACAATGATGTTTCAACACATATTTATTTATATATATATATATATACAATAAATATATATAAATATACAATATATATATTTAGCGTCACCATAAACTCAGAGAGAAACCAGAAACGGTTTGGGGTGCCATAGCAAAGACAATATTCAGTGCCAACTTGCGTTGGTCTAAAAGTATATAAAAAATGCAGTAGATTAATTTAAATTAATGGTGGTGATTAAAATGAAATAAATTTTTGTAGCAAATATTTTAAGTCTCCCGAAAAGGATGGTATCCAATAAGAATAAACATTGATTTCTAATGTTTTAATAAACTCCATCAGTATTAAATCTTGGCGTCAACCGAGGGATTATTTCTCTTGAGCCTCTTCTCTCCTTCCTGTGCGTGAGCGGCCGAGGGTTCAGCGGAAGGTAAAGTGTGAGTGCTAGGAGGTCCGGCATTTAACATTAAAAATGATGATATTGCATCAGAGTGATAAATAAATGAATAAATATATGGACAGAAGCTAGAAGACAAATGTCAGCACTTCAGACGCTCCATTAGTTGTTGACAGCTCCTCCTCTGCAGGCATATATTGCTGGGGTGGGGAGGGCTGCTGTATTTCTGTCTAATTATGGCCCCTGTCCACACTTCTTCCTCTGCTCCTTAATTCATCTCTTATAGTTTGTCCTGTCCCCGGCTCTTGTTTTATTGCTAACTAACGCGCACGCGTTATGGTACTGATTTATGGCGGGCATTGAGCGGCAGCAAATCATGGAATATTTTCATTGATTACCACAAATTGTCCAATCTGCTGTATGTTCTTCGGTCCTGATTGGGTGGTACTTACCGATTGCCTCCTTCTAACTTAAAAATCAATCAAGAGCAACAACGAGAGAGAGGCCGGATGGATCCGGGCCGGGCTGACTGACTCATCCTCAATCAAATTTGTGGCAAAATTAAATCCATAAGCCATCAAATGAATTCTAATTTGTATGATGCCTACATATGCAGTTTTTCAGACCTTACTGCAAGGGGGAAAATCTATGGCTTGAACAGTGCACACTTAAATGAAACTTTAATGCAATGCGGAAACGAATACTGCCTATTGTATCTTAAGGATCTTTATCGGGTACTTCATAAACAGAGTGCAGTGCTGTTGTGTTCATCCAGTAGCTGTGGTTTAATATCAGTCTGTCTTTCAATCCTTGTATACCGACAACACAACACATTAAACTGCCTTGGACAACAGGTATATAGACGCAACAGCATTTTGAAGAAAAAAAAAAAAAAAGGACCCTCTTGTGGTGAAAGGCATTTTGTGTCAGCGTGTTGTTTTATTTACACTGCATGCTGAATTGTTTGCGTTCTGCATCTTACATAGTCTTTCTGACAGAAGGTGACACGTGTAATTATAGAACTCAGTCCAGTGGTCACCTGACCTGTACCGTGATCCAACTCAATAAAACACAGTCAAATCTGCTCACAATCTCAGCCATGCAGAGCAACACACGTGACTGCAGGGTAAAGAAAAAAAGAAGAAGAAAAAAAAAACCACAACAAATTTACAAAGATACGCCCTTGTAGAACCACATACGTTTAGGCGTTTTATGTACCACTGTCACCTTGGTAGAGAAAGTACGGTTTAAAAAGAAAAAAAGAAAAAAAAAAACAAAGAGCTCCTTCTTGGTGGATGAGCGAAGGATCTGTGTCTTTGATACCGGGCGACGATGACAAGTGGTGACTTTTATTGAGGGTGACGCAGAGGTATCCAAGCCCGAGGCCAGTTCACCTAGTCACACATTACCATCACTGTCAGACAGGGAGAAAGCTTCCATTTCACCACCTTGGGCTGAGTGACAATATGGCAAAAGGATTTAAACAAAAGAGCCAACGGTGACCTGAGTTTCTGCTTTCAACTTTAAAGTCAGACAACAGTATGGCAACTGTAAATATTTAAATTTGGCATCACGCTGGCTTATGAGTGCTGTACCCCGTGAAGTCGCTGAGGAGGAAAAAGTATGGAGATGTACCCTGCGTGTGAGATTTGCGGTTTAACCACCTGCTGTGACTCACTAACTGGCTTTAACTGGGAGCCCATGGGAATATCGCTCAGATTAGTCCATAAGCACAGGTAAAGTGGCCAGAGTCCCTCTATTGTCCAGTGCTGGATACTAAAGGTCAAGTTCCTATATAGATCGAGGCAGGGTCGGTCATCGCTGCCCAGTGCTTCAGTAATGCAGCGTGGAGTATGGAAAAATGAATGATTTCTGAGTAATTGTTTTCATAGGTGACAAAGAAAGTGTTGCAGTGTCTTTCACCTTGCATGAAGTGACTGTTTTGTGAGTGAGAAACCTCCAAAATGGAATGTACGTTCCAAATTAGACACAAAACAAAACCAAAAAGAAAAAAGTGGTGGTGTTGGGGAGGAGAAGCAGCGTATTTATCCATCAGCATTAGATGTATCAGATCTCATATCCTCAGGAAAACAGCAGCGTAATACATTTTTATTCAGTCACTCTAACCAGCACATTGTATTTTAGAAAGCACAAAATGGACGCTGACCTTGTGGAAACTTTTGGAGCACAAAAGAAACAGCTATGCAAAATCTCATGTTTAAGGCAGGGTGTGATAGATTAACGTGACCTCAACAACTGATCTCGAAAGAGAAGAAGGAGGGAAGGATGAGGAGAGAGCGAGGGAAGGTGGGGGAGAGAGAGAGAGAGAGAGAGAGAGAGAGAGAGAGAAATGTAAGTGTTAATTGGAGAAGAGGGAGTAATTGCCATTCAGTAATTTCATTCCCCTGGCACGCAGATTGTGGGGCCGTTTTAAAACTCCAGGTCTGAGATGGGAATTTTTTAACTTGGTCATTAAAAAGTAAGAATTCATATAACTTTCTCTATTGAGAGGTTTATAGATTCCAGGTTACAAATGACCTTGAAAGAGAAGAAACAGACAGAAAAAAATGATTAAATGAAAAAAAGAAAAAAAAAAAAAAGAAAAAAAAAAGTACTTGTCAGGGATGGAGTTTCTGTGGAAGGGAAAATGGTTTGAATAGTTTATATACTGAGAAGAGAAGAAACGTTCTAGCGCAGGAATCAGCATAACACAGAACCAACCAGTTCTAAAACAGGACTTTTTACTTACACCAAACATGTAAATATGAATGGCAATGTTGCCCAAAAGACCGACTTTGTTTACTAGGGAGCAAGTCAGCTAAACTAAATGCGGAGCTAATTTCTAACACTACCTGACCACAGTGCGTCTGGATGAAGTGATGAAAAACATCTTATGTTCAAATCATAACATACATCCTATTTTTATGCCCATCAGTATTACAACAGCTGCAGTGTCTAAAACACAAGACAAAAACACAAACAAACAAAGCCCCCCTCCCAAAAAAGAAGATGGAAAATAATCTCACAAAAAAAAAACAAAAAAACAAAAAGCTTGGACCCAATCAGCTTGTGACAAGCTTTCCATTTTCAGCTGATTAAAAGCATATTTATAATGAATTTCCTGTTTTGTCTGCTCCATATCCCTATCTGGGAAGAATGTTATGTTCTTTTGAAGTACTCACTAAAATATTTACAGACCTCTATAACCAAGTTCTCCTCCATCAGGGTTTTCCTGTCACATGACACCTCCTCATATCCAATCAGGAAACCTCATTACTGTATTTGGGTTGACTGGACTTGAACTTTGTGTGTTAAACATTCCCCCTTGAGTGTCTATGATACCTGTGATATTGTGGCCTTTGATCATTGTAAACAAACTGACTTTTGTTCATAAGGCAAAGAAAAAAAAAACTCTTAGAAAAAAAAAAACCCCTCAAGTTCATGGAAATGTTTCAAACTTAACATGAGGCCATGTGTTTTAACCTACTCTATGGCAGAATCCATCAAACTAAGTGTGGAGTGTGGACAGGTACCCTAAGCCTTCTGTCTGTCAAGGCCTCGCATGGGTAGCTCTCACCGGTGTCTGTGCACATACAAGCACCCCTTTAGTTGTTCCACACGTCAATAAATCCATCCAGACGATCAATGCCTCAACCAATCGCTAAAACTTATCAGCTGGGGCTTCGGTGCAATCTGCAAACCCAATCAGTATGTAAATCCATCTTCAGATCTGCCTTCAAACACAAGCTCAGCCATGATGCTGCTAAACAGAGCTCTTAACAAACTGCTCTCTCTCTCTCTCTCTCTCTGTCTCTCTCTCTCTCTCCACAGGCCCGAGCAGTAGATTTAAATGCACCATACTGGCAGTGAAGGCTAAACTCTTCAACCGCAGAGTATTAAAGTATATGGAACAGAACCTAGTTTACAAATAAGGGCTAGTTTTCAAGGGAACCACATTTTCTCACATAATAAATCTGTTGTGAACTGAAAAAAAAAAACAAAACTAAAACTCAAAAAAAAAACCAAAAAAAAAAACACCCTCCCAGCTACTCCGAGCTGCCTGGCCATAGATCTCGCGTATGTTGCTGGATGCCAAGATTCCATTCTGTATTGAGTGCCCATCTTAACTGTATTTAGATGTTTACTTCAGCAGTAGCGAGCCATTGTGTCGTGAACATACCAGCTGAGTCGAGCGTTTTGCACCTCAAACGTGCATATTTACACTATGTAGTTTACATAAGAGTAAACTGTAAGGGCCACCTGAGCACAGCCATTCAGTCATTTCAGAAAAGTGCAGTTCTTTGGAGTACGTCCTAATAGTCTTGCCTGTAATAGTCTTTTGCACCTTTATTTATGTCTACGCCTACCCTTGCGCTGTGTTTGGGTTGCGTGTTCGCAGTGAGAATGCCAAGGGCTGCTCACCTCTATGCCAAGATTAAGCTCATGCCCTGACATCTGTGTTTTTCTGTCAAGCACGTTACTGCCATACCCCACACTCACATCACCCCCCCACCCTCCCTACTCTCCCACTCCCCCCCCCCCCCCACCACCCGCCTCCTTCCTTCTCACCATCTATCTCTCCATCTCATAGCTGCAGGCTTCCCCTCTCTACCATCACTCTCTCTTGGACGGTCTCGACACCGAGCCCACACTGAGGAGGGGACTGGACTGCTGATGGAATAGAGAGAGGCAGTTGTTCCCTCAGCCTCAGGGTCATTATTTAAAAAGTGACAGAGACTCCAACCAGTGAACGTGAGGGAGGTAAAGATAGAGAGGGGGAGAGACAGAGAGAAAGAGAAGGAGGGAGAGGAGAGAGAGGAGGGGAGGGGGGGGGGGGGGGGGGTCTGTGTCATGCAGGTGCATTGTCCAGCGGAGGGAGAGGGTGCCGGGAGACAAATGAATGGAGCAGGCGTTTGGTACACAGCGGAGATTGCTTATCGATCGGGATGGCAGTATTCAGGCCGGCCCAGGAGAGGCAGGAGAATTTTCTGAAGGAGTTAATAACCTGGCAGCGCAGCTGTCTTGTCCAATTCACCAAAGGCAGTGGCCTAATCAGGCCAGGATTCCTTTTTCTGTCTGAGGAGGGGGGGGTGGGGTGGGGGGGCTCCCCTTCCCTCCCCACCCCTCCCCTCCCCTCTGCACTGCCTTTCAGCCTTTCACTGCTCCATCTCTCTCGCTCTGTCTTTCTTTCTCTCTCTCTCTCTCTCGCTCGCTCGCTCGCTCACCGTCCCTCCCTCTGCTCCCTTCTCTTCCACTCCATCGGAGCCCTGAGAGTGATTGAAATGACAGGCTATAGAAAGAGGCTAATCAAATTGTTTATTATCAGTCTGAATCAATATGTATGGATTGTTAAAACATCAAAGTCAGCCCCTGGAAAAGTAATAGCCATGGACCACTAGCAGCAGCTGCTAAGACTGGGGCCAGACCCCCGGACCAGCGTTCCATTATAAGCGACTTTCACTCTTACTTAAGTCGTGTCGACCCATTGGGGTCAGCTGGCTGTAGTACTGTGGACGCGGACGGACTGGCTTAACCCCCCCAACACCACCACCAACACCCCCCCAAACTCTTGCTTTCCAGCTCCAAATAAGTGTCAGTCTCAGCTGAATGATAAACAACCCATCAATCACATTATGGAGCGGACAGCAGAACTGAAACGCAAAGCACATAATCGGCATTGGCTGCACGGGTCATGCGTCTGAGTATTGTTTCTCAAAATGTGGGAAACTTGGACGACAGAATGATCTGGTCTGCTCTCTGTCCTAAAAAAAAAAAAAAAGAATAAAGAAAAAAAAAAG
>NC_044496.1:6953771-6963771 GCF_902362185.1 Chanos chanos | reverse complement strand
ACAAAACAAAAAAGTCCTGATTGGCCCCCGTGGCTCTGTTTATGACCTCTGACCTCGGTGCTGTGCCCTGTTTAATGGAGCGTTCCGTCCCTGGGTCCAAAGGAAAGAGTTGCATTATTGAAAGCTATCAGAGTCCTTCATCTTCTGTGCCAATCGGATCCATTCCGTGAGCCCAGACGACTGATATTACATCACTCGGGGTTACATGGATACAGGTGACATTCGGAGATTTGGAGGACATGAGGATGGGCATTTAAGCACCTATTGGTGACTCTGGTATCACAGAAGATGAATAAGCATCGCAGAGAAACTAAAAGGTTTCTGGAGAATTAGTTGGTTTTCTTTTTTTGAAACTACTAGCTTCCATGATTTAACATGTATATATATATATATGTATTCATCTTATACACATTCCTGGCTGTATTTAGGTCTTTCAGCTATTGCTTGAGCTCCAACAGCCTCCCATATAAGGCTCCATCATGAAAAAATATGAATGTTAATTAGTGAAAAGTGAAACATACACTTATACAAACACATACACACACACACATACACACTCAGACAGCAGACAGACATACACACAAAGATATCTCTCTGACTCTGCCCAGGCGGTAAAATACATTCAGTGATGTTGTCCATAAGTGTAGAAGGACCCAGAACAGTGAAAGACCCGATACGTGTGGACTCCTCAACGCTGAGCGAACAGATGGTGAGCACTCAATGACCATATTGATCATAGCAGCTCGCAGATGAATGTCAGGGGAGAGAGAGAAGAGACAGAGACAGAGACCGAGACCACCAATACTGACTGGCGATGACACTGCCTAAAATGAACACATAACAGACTCGCTCGCGAATCAGAAAACGCTTAAATGGGTGGATTGTGTTAGGAAAGGCACCGAAAGTCCTACGGCAATCAAACAGAAACCAACTTAATTAGAAGCTATCTGGGCAAAGTCCTGCAGCTCTTTTGGTAAGACTGGAAGCACAACTCTTGAAAGAAAAGAGATCTAAGCTGTATACATAGACAGCACTACTGTAAATCGTATGCCAGATGAACTAAGCTGAAGACAGAGTCGTCTGTGCTAGCTAAATCATGTGTGCGCTAATTGTCTAAGTGTTGAGCGAGATGTGGTTCCGTGACTCATACACAGGCAGACCAGCTGTTTGCCATTCTCCACTCTGCTCCTCTCATCTGATTGGACAGGTAGATGTGAGGGCGTGTTGCTTTCCTTCGTAATTTTCCACAGATTCAGCAAAAAATATTTTATTGTGCAATTTTTTTCCCCCCCAACAAAATTATTCCATGCACATTGGCTCCATTCGCACCATGACAAGAGTTTCTCTCAGCTCTTTTTGTTTTTGTTTTTTTCTTTCGTTGTTGTTGTTTTTTCTTTCCTTTCTTTTCTTTTTTTTTTTTTAATTTTACAGAGGCAATAAGCAAATACACCTCTAAGATACTGCAGAATTTGGTAGATGAGGTACAAATGCAAAAAAAAAAACCCTCTAATGTCTAAAAAAGAGAAAAGAGAAAAGGATGGAAAGAGAGAGAGAAAGAGAGGAGAGAGGGATGATTTCTTTTCTCATAGACATGCTTGAGTCTCCTCCGCCTGCTTCTCGGAATGAAGCACACACACTCACACACACACACACACACACACACACACACACACATTCACACAAACATTCACATACACACAGCACATCTCCAAATTACACAGCGGCCTGCTGCAAAGCAACCCAGCCAAAACAACAATCACGTTTCCTTTCATTCTCAAATCATACTAAAACAAATCCAGTTTGGCCCGCCTCCCGGGACCACGCCCACCTTCAGGCCTTTGCTACGTTTACTTTCCTTTCCATTCCTCTCTCTGTCCATCTGGCCCTTCATTTTCTCTTGTTCTCTTTTTTTTTCCATTCATGAAAACTCCACCCCCTCCCCTCCCCTCCCCCTGTCCCCTCCCCCTGTCCCCTCCTCCCTGCTTCTCTTTCAGAGCTGTGTGTGACACACTTAGCAGCTGTTTTGCTTTAAGTACTCCGCTCCAGCGGTTGGTTTGTGACCGCCAGTTCCTTCTCCAAGCCAGCCTGCACCGCAGCGTCTGCCCTTGTTCAGAGAGCGCTCACAAAGTTAAATATAGGCCCTGCTTGCTTGTTGCAACACATTTATTCAATTCTTCCTCAAGCGTTCGTATTTTAACAAGGCCTTCTTTTTAAAAGACCAAGAGTCCCCCCCCCCCCGTTTGTTATTTCCAGTGCCTTTTGGAAGATTTCTGGCTGTTAGGGATGTAGCGTTTCTTAGCTCATTTGCTCGACACTGGCCCAAGTGATCAATAAAGTTTATAGCATTTCTGTCTGAAAACTGATGCCTCCCACTAAGCTTGCATGTGGGAGAATGAACGCCAAACAGAAGGAGGGAAAAAAAAGAGAGAAGGAGAAAAAAAAAGAACATCTTTATCATCTTTTTATAGAAGTAACAACAAAAGCCACACAGAAAGTCATAATGGACGGGTAAACGTTGTTAAGTTTTCATCAGTGTCACAGCGAGTGACATGTCGCCCCATGTCGCTTATTTATGAGTGCAGAGATGAGATTGGAATGTGTTTTGGGGTAAAAACAACATCGCCACCAGTGTAAACGATAACAACAACACATGGAACAGCGACAGAGGCGGCAACAGACGTCATGCCTGCAGACAGCAGCCGGGAACGCCAGCAGCATCCAGCAACAATATGTGAACCAGCTGTGTGTGCGAGTGTTCGTGTGTGTCTGTGTGTTTGTTTGTGTGTGGATTTGTGTTTGTGCGCATATAAGTGTGTGTCTCTCTCTCTCTCTCTCTGTGGTCTTCGTGTGTGTGTGTGTGTGTGTGTGTGTGTGTGCACGTGTGTGTGTGTGGTTGTCTGTGTATATCTGCATTTCTGTGTCTTTCTCCTGTGTTTCTTTTCCTCTGTGTGGGTGCATGCATGCATGTCTGTCCGTGTTCTTTATTTGTGTATGTGTATATATGTGTGGTCTGTATGTGCATGTATGTGTGTGTGTGTGTGTGTCAGTGTGTGTGTGTGTGTGTGTGTGCTCACGTGTATGTGTGCGTATGTGTGTGTCAGTGCGTGTGTGTGTGTGTGTGTGTACGTGCATGTGAATGTGCATGTGTGTGTATTTGTAGTCTATCTCACAGCAGCCCTGAGCCTGTCTGTGTTGAAGGTCCTGAGAAAGCTGGTGTTCTCTGGCTGAATATAATCAGAGAGAGATAAACACTATGGAAAGAGTGAGGCGTACAAGCCAAAAGGCTTTTCACGCTATCAGAGGAAAGACCTGTATTTCTCCGTTCCAAATGGTGTCCACGGAGACCAGTAACCACACAGAAAAGGTCCTAAGATCCTGCCGGTAAGATGACTAGGTCTGCCAGACTGATAAAAAAAAAAACTACACATGGCTTTCACTGTATCATTCTCATACTGTAATAATACATTTAAATATGGTTTTGTCCCTTTGAATTTTGTCATGACAAAACTGCTACATTTTTCGGGGAAACTTATGCCCATTTACGTTCCCATATTACCGACTCCAAAAATAAGAATATTATTCAGTTTAAAGTGAAGTTTCAGGAGGTTAGCATCCTCCTGGCCTCGAAGAAATGGATGGTCACATCGTGGTCTTTGGCATTTGATAAGATCAGTCAACTGTTAACAAAAAATGAACAAACAATCCAAAAAAAAAAAAAAACAGTAACGTCCCTTTGCCGGCTCTGGTTAGGCTTATCCGCCTGACTCCCACTCAAGAAATACTGTAGATGTTCAGAAGACTAAGAGAAATTCCCAACAGTTCACTCGCATTCAAAGACTGAAGACTGCTCAGTCCCAAGTTTCTCTATCAAAGAAACACCTGTTGTGTCTCTTAAATGACACTGGCCAAAAAGGAGTCCTGTCAAATGGTTAAGAGAATAAAACAAAGCACAAGGTGATGACATCATAGAGGAAGCAGGAGACACTTGCCTGCGTAGCTGCAAAAGCCGCGGTTTAAGAATCATAGGCGGCCTTCACTTACGGTTACTATGCTCGCAGAATTCCGGCTCTTTCCTCGTTCAGCTCGTTGTCTCATATTTGAACCAAATGTAAATGATTTAAATCAAACTCACACACACAAGACGTTACAGATGTGATTGTATTCTCTCTTCCCACGAGCTATGAATCAGTGACTCATAGCCTCAGTAATGAGATCACCACATGCTCAATCAGAGATTATAGTCAATCGTTACTGTACACAGCTGTCTTTAAAGAGGTCAGATAGACTCGTTCAACAGCTAAATGCCATTTATAGACAACTGATTTTTTTCATTCTTCTTTTTTTTTTCTTTTTTGTTTATATCAGCTGTCAGAGAACTTTTCCCAAATACTTTTAAATAGCATCTGAGGCCTTGTAAACCTGAATGAAATGTCTTTGGCACGACAAAAAAGCGGGAAAAAAAAAATCTTTCTTCGATATCTAAGATGTAACAACTCAGTATCTGCACTTTCAATTATTTCAAATGGCCTTTTGATCAAATTAAATTAAAGACGAGCAATTACCAGGCCGAAATTAGCGGAATTTAAATGCCGTCCATTTACTTGATTAAAGTTACATGATGAAACTGAGGTAAGCGAGGCCCGGTACGGGCTCAGATGAAAGGACACGGATGAGATATTGGGTGTCAGCCGGAGAACACTACGGGCTACACGGAGTGAAGCCATGCGACGCGTTACAAAAAAAAAAAAAAAAAGCCACAGGTAAATAAATGACGAGCAAAGTTGCCATGACACTTCCTGACGGTTGAGCTCGGTTGGGTATCGTGTAAAGCTCACGGCATTACCCTCCGCGTCACACGGTCGAGCGTTCTCCATTGCCACAGATACTGCATCCTCTAGTTACCGAGCTCAGAAACCACGCTCGTGTTCTCCGTCTCTATGGCTAGAACATGGCACACGTGCTCCTCCTGTTTGAATACGATTTATGGGCCTTCGACATGTTAAAAAAAAAAGGAAAAAAAAGTCCATGACAGGTTACAAAATGAGATACCTTACAGGATACGCGATCACCCAATTAACAAAGGATGTAAAGGGACCACACAAAGGTACTGCTGGAATATCCCACGTTCTGGACAGGACACTCTACCTTCATATAACCTTATACACAGTGTAACTGATGCTCTAAGAGGTTTCGTTCCATTATGCTTCATCATGCCCTCATGTTTTATAAATATTATTGTTAAAATAAATTATAGTCGAAGTGGATACGGATAGGGGGGAGCTCTTGACGTTGTTTGCTTTGGTTTGAATTAAGATTTGTGGCCGAATCTCGTCTGAATAACCCAGCTTTTGTCAGGATGTGCCTGCATTCATTTCAGCAGGGACATTTGATTTGACTGAAAATATCTGGTATAAATAGGCTTGGCTGTAATCACGAGATTTGTGTGATGGCAATCCAAGGGTGTGAAAACGAAATGGGGAGGGGGGAGGGGGGGCAAGTTGACAACCTTTCAAATGAAAAGATCTGAGCAAATTTAAGCCAAATGGCAAAATAATGAGTTCAGGACACGTTTTACAAAAGAAACCTCGCCCAACTCTTGACTATTTCTCACCTACTGGTGATGAAGAATATCAGATCTCTGCCTAACTCTTTGCTCATGACCTGGACTCAGGGATCAAGTATTACACAGACATGACATCTTCCAGATGTCCTGCACCAGACACTAATGTGGGTGTACAGTGAGAGTCATACCACACTGGCACTGCACTGCCACAGAAGTTCTCTGTGTGTGTGTGTGTGCATGTGTGTGTGTGTGTGTGTGTGTGTGTACTTGTGTGTATGTGTGTGTGTGTATGTGTGTGTGTGTGTATGCTGCTGCTGGCTAGAGAGAGCAGGTTTTTATCGCTGTGTTTCTTCAACAGAACACTATGCGGCTCACAGTCCTCTGTCCCAACTGCATTCTCACAAGTCATATGTACCCCCCCCCAACCCCACCCTTTTTGCATTCATACCATCAATAAAATCTGGCATAGACGCCAC
Organism: Chanos chanos; assembly: GCF_902362185.1. Lineage (NCBI taxonomy): Eukaryota > Metazoa > Chordata > Actinopteri > Gonorynchiformes > Chanidae > Chanos > Chanos chanos. The sequence goes on along the minus strand of NC_044496.1, from coordinate 6,957,732 downwards.
CCCTGACAAATAATTAGATCAAATTTATCTGTTTCTTACCCCTTCTCTCCGTCTCTCTGTCTCTCTTTCTCTTTCTTTCTCCCTCTCTCTCTCTCTCTCTCTCTCTCTCTCTTTTGGTCGTTTTCCTCGGCAGGAGAGGGATATGAATAATGAGACATGAGGTTAACTGCAGGTCACCCTTGGCTCCCTATCTCTGTGCTTATTTATTCAGCCCCAATGAGAAATTGATCACATTATTGCGTTAAGAGGGCCCAGATTCGTTATAATCAGGCAGGTATTGGCAGCTCAGGCCTGCAGGCTCAGCCACTGCATTAGCTATGCTCGGACAACCATAGGTCAAGACGACTAAGGCCATTTTACAACTTCACATCAGCCCCTATGACCTTTTGATGACCACTTTGCAAAATGGAGGGGTGGCCGCGAACAAAAGAAAAAGCAATAAAAAGAGACTGAGATATTATTCACTGGATGCACACCGTACGTCATGACAAACGGATGCGGAATTCCACAGAGGTGAAGTAATGATTGTACCTTTTTAAAATCCTCCAGAGAATTGTTACAGACATTCAACCGGCTAGCCACAAATATGTAACAAATAACTATAAGTTATGTCTCAGAAGAAAAAAAGAGAGGAAAAAAAAAGGGGAAGAAGTCCATTGTGAATAATAGTGTTGTTATTTTTGAAGTCTTGTGTTCAGTTTCTGATGATTTCTGTATCATCTGGTTTTATTTTTTGTTTTGGAATACATTTGGCTACTTTAAGCTATGCTTCTTACTATTCACAAGCATTTAATTAAATTATCATTTAAAGAATTCCATCTGTTTTCATGCATTCTTCTTATGTCTGTGGCGTATCTAAATGGTAACAAAAAAACAAAAAAACATCGACACTAGTTATGCCTCTAACACTAGATGGAAACAATTACATCAGACTAAACAAATTAAGGAGTGTTAGGGACAGGAGAGATCGAACACAATGTAAAATAAAATCTTCCAACAACAACACAACAAAAACTCAACTGGGGAAATCTCTGCATTAAAACTGTTCGTGCAACTTTTCTCGAATTGTATATAATAGAAGGACAACCCAAAACATGTGAGTTAAAAGATATTTTTACTTACGCTTTTTTGCAGTTTTTAGTAAATTAAAAAGATATTTGTAGAAATATAATTTGCTTTGTTGCACAAAATCTGAGTATAAAACGACAGCACTTTAAATGATTTTCTATCTCAGAAACAAGGACATTTAACAGAATGTTCTCGCATCTCAAACTGCAGAAAAATCCTATTTACAAAATGAACTTCACAACAATATGTATCGTTGTTAAGAAACAGCCAAATAATTATTATAAATGACGATAATGAAAATACCTGCATGTATTTATATCTAAAACCGTAGAAAAACTTTTGAGTTTGTTTGTTTTTAATACTTTATTCATCCTATATTTTAGCTTTCTCGCTCACTAGCAAACAGGTTGAGTATAAGCAATTCTGTATGGCTCTCCTGGGTCTATATAACACAACCATTCATGTCGTCTGTCTGCTACACAGTCGCACTGAATCGTGTACGCCTGTTTAGAGTGAAAAACATCTGCATTTAAATTATTCACTTCCTCAGGCTGGAATAAAATCACCCTGTTCAAAACAACAACAGGAAGGGAGCCATTTTTACAATAGCAGCACTTAAATATTTGAAAGAATTCAACAATGGTAGTGTGTGAATAGATACTCGAAGAAAAACAACACACTGTTTGCATATGAAAAAAGGATGTTTTAAACAAACAATTAATTCATTTTCGAATTCTTATCTGAAGTTACCAGAGGAACTGTTTTAGCAATGCATTTTTATAAGGCTGTTATCACACTGAAGCTTCGCAAGTTTCACGACTTGTGACAAAGCATAAACAAGTTTAAACTTGTTAACTGTACAGCTGCCATTATACTAATATTACTGGTATTCGAAAGTTGTTTATAATGAGAAGGACATTTTGTAACAGCATGTTAGTTCGGTGTTTTGGGGGTTTTTCATGAGACAGAGGAAGAGGAGGTAGATATAGGCATTTGTAAATAAATGATCATCAATAAATTATCAATGAAAGTCGTGTTTTTATACTAAAAATTTAGATTTGCAGTGTTTTATTGTGTATTGTCTGCCCTCTTTCTTTTTTTGCTTCTTTCTCTCTCTCTCTCTCTCTCTCTCTCTGCCTGGTTAATCATTAGCTGTAAGCAGCCGTGGCCCAGGTCTCGGGTTAAGACAGTTAAAATGTCCAGCATAACAGGTCATGTGTTCTGCTCGGCAGCCTTCACATCAGGCATGAGGAAATTGCGGCTATAAACAAACAGGTAGCTGAGCGCGGTAACGAACCCCATCACAAACATTCCCCTGGGATTTTGATCATATATCTTGTCTCAGTTTTATTCTGTAATGACGTTTGTGGGTCTTTTAAAGATTTTTCGAAGTAGGTCAGGTGCGTCGCATTTGTGCGAGAAATGCTCATGGTCTGTGATGACTGATGGTACCACTATCATATTTATACACTGATCTCTTCTGGATATTTTGCAACAACACGAAAATAAGTGTTGCAAAAGAGAAACCGTATCTAGTATCTGCAATGTAATGACAATATGATATTGTTGTGTACATTTTAACAGTGTACTCATTGACATTTATGTCTGTTCATAGGTGAAGTTGTTGAAAGGAAGGGAGGAAGACAGAGAGAGAGCGCACGCGCGAGAGAGCGAGGGAGCTAGAGAGAGAGAGAGAGAGAGAGAGCGAGCGAGAGAGAGAGTGAAGAAAATAACAGAAAAGAAAAGAAACTGATAGGCGTACACAGGTTGAACAAGCTCTGATTTAATCTCAGGGTCTCTTGATTGCCATACTGAGAAATTTCCTCTGACAGGGAACGAGCCAGTGACCTCATGACCCTTAAACAGTAGTCAGTGTGAAGTGTGTGTATACAAACCTCCCGTGGTTCCTCAGGAGCCGTAAACTGTATAACTAAAGCTTAGGCCCCATTCATAAGCAGTTTGCTTTGTCGATAAATCACTATGTCCCTGGTGGGACAGGGAGTGACAGACAGCTTGGAAATATGGCTGAGCGCAGAGTGAGAGAGAGACTATAGGCCTTTTCATTGGTCTGGCTGTAGAGAAAGAGAGAAAGAGAGTGAGAGGGCTAAATACTCCCTCCTCACTTACATGGCTTCAGACTATAAAGTGCTGAAGCAGTGTCTCCAAGTCAAATGACAGCTGGGGGAAAAGGTTCAGCAGACATTCTGTTCATTCGTTCATTCTGTTTTTAATTGTTTTGTTGTTGTTGTTGTTGTTGTTGTTAATTCTGTTGCATTTGTTTCTACTCTTTACGAGCTTGTATCAGCCTCGTCATTATTATCCGCCGTTCTTCCGAACGCTCAGTGCGCCTCTGGTGAGCCACGCCACCGCTGACGCTGAGTAAAACATTTCACTTTCCTTCTGTCTTTTCTCTTCTTTACTTTTCTCCTCTCCTTTTCTTGTTTCCTCTCCTGTTCCCCTTGTTCTTCTCTCCCAAACAAGACTTCAAGACTTCTCTTCTCTTCTCTTCTCTTCTCTTCTCTTCTCTTCTCTTCTCTCCTCTTCTCATCTCTTCTCTTCTCTTCTCTTCTCTTCTCTTCTCTTCTCTTCTCTTCTCTTCTCTTCTCCACTAAATGATCACCCAAGTCCTGACAGTGCATTTTAAAACAGAATTGCTGCAGGTGAGTTCATTTGTCTCTGACCCCCCCCCTCCCTCTCTGATCAATGGTGCCTGAATGAATGCATCCCAGGGTGAGTCTTCAGTAAAATGTGGTTAGGATGATCTTTGAATCTAACTCTGACGCTCTGTGCTGTGACATCGGTGAAGAGCAGACCTGAGGCTCTCTTCCGTCACCCATGCATATTGACCTGATGATGTTATACTGGCTGGGATGCACTGTAATATGGTAGGTGT
>NC_044496.1:6916271-6948771 GCF_902362185.1 Chanos chanos | reverse complement strand
TGGACTTTTTTTTTTTTCTTTTAAAGTATCTTAAAACTCTTACCATTTCTTAAAATGTATGTGCATGTACGTGATCATACTCAATGAGGATAAAATAATAAAACAGACAAATGATTTGAAAAATAGGAAAATATACATCCCCGCACGCACACACTGTATGAATATCATTAAATATGCTGCAGTTTTAGAAAGACCTAATAAACTCTCCATTAAAATGTATCTTATAAGGAAGATGACTAACTACTAATTAAGTAACATTTAGTAACATTTAGTCAGTAAGTAACATTTAGTCATTTGTGATTCTTCCTCTTCTTGTAGTTTAGTATGTATTAAACAGTTCTACTCAAGCATTTCAATTTGTATGTTTTTTTTAAACATGTGAGAAAAAAAACCTTGTGGAAAAGGGGAGGTCACTGGTCTTGGCAGATGTAGAACAAAAGAGAAACTACATACATATTTTATTAGTACTTCATTAGTTTGTATATTACATAGATGTGTTATGTATACAAACTAATGAAATTGTAATGCATTTATATATAAATACAAGGACCTCTTCACATCTTCTACACTACAGGTGATCAAAACACTCAGGGCTTCATTCAGAGTGCTTGAGTGTGAAATGTGTGTGAGATTTATATGAGTGTAGATATTTGTATTTATATATTTGTGTTACATTCACCATCCTTGATTCTTTCCATGTTTTATAACTTTCAAACCCAACATTTCATTTAATTATTCACTGATTCACTGTTGTATAAAATGTGCCACATCTCTAGTTTTATTGTTTTGAAAAAAAAAATTATATTTAAAGAACATTTCCTCACTTCAACTGCCATCTTTTGTTCTCAGCTATTTTTCAGTATTAAATAGAATGTACCAACACTCAATGATTTACAGCTGTTGTATAATATATGGTGAGAAAAATTTCACTTCTCTCACACACACACACACGCACATACACATACACACACATACACACACACGCACATACACACACACACACACACACACACACACACACACAGGCAGAAAAAGAAAGCAAGTGTTGGAAGACAACAGGAAGTCTTCGCAGAGACAGAGAGAAAGAAAGAAAGAAAGGAAGAAAGAAAGAAAGAAAGAAAGAAAGAAAGAAAGAAAGAAACCCTTAGGAAAACTGATCCCACATCAGTACCTTTGTGAACCGACATGTTGCTTAAACCGTCTGCGGATCAGACCGGGACAACAACCATGTACCCTATGAGCAGCAGCTGCCACAGTGTGGATACAGAGACGTGAAACTGACAGGAAGCCAAGACACTTATGGGCTGAGCCGTAACTACTGGTTTACAAAACACCTCCCCCCCCCCTCACCCCCCTCCTTTTTTGTTCCACCACTTCTCAAAACATGATAAACTTCCTTTACAGAACAGAACACCACAGTTTCTGGTCAACTTACCCTGGTAACTGACACTATCAAAAAGCCAGGTGCTGGCATGGTTTAAAAAAACAACAAAAAAAAACCCCAATTCACCAATGTTCTCTAGAACAACAAACAAAAAATATTTCTGAAAATCCCCGGCCATTCCCAGACATATAGATAACAACGTTACTACATTCTTTGCCATTTAACTACCCCTTTCTCATGCATGTTTTTACATTGGGTGAACTTTTACAGAGCTGGTGTCACCAGGAGAGAGCTGGTTATGAGTCTCTTCTCAAGCCGCTAAAGCCAAACATTCCTCTTTACAGTGTAGAAGAATTCCAGTTGACCCATCCAAATGAAAATACCTCTCCTTTTGGGAGGCTAATTACAGGCCTACTCTATCTGAATGGAAGCAAGAGGAGTTAGCCAATTAACTGCCTTTACAGAACACTACGCATTTCCTGCCTATTTGCTCTATTCAACTCAATCTCATCTTATGATTCATGTTTTTTTTTCTCCAGGAAGAAAAGGATTAAAAAAAAGAGAGGGGGGGGGGGGGTTGGTTAGAGAAAGCTTGAGAAAAGTTTATTTCTGTCACTCCCTGCAGTATCGAAACCACAAATGCCTATGTTTAAAATGACTTTGTTGAAAAAAAAAAAAAAAAAAACAAAAACAAAAAAACTGCTTGGCCATAGGAGCAGAGTGGGTAAGGATGAACAATCTTTCAACTGGCGCTTTTCTTAATACTTCTGTTCTTCCCTTACTGTCCTCGTCTGCACGTTCACGTTTAAAAAAGTTCTTTTTACCACATCTGTCCTCTTTGTGCGGACTGTTATTCACCTGACTCGCACAAGAGATTACCTTTTTTCTTAAAAAGGTCATTTCATTCAGTCTGGCACCAAACAGAATTGAATATAAACTGTCTAATCTTTCCCTTGCAAAAATTCATGCTTGAATTCACTCAAATAAAAAAAAGGAGAACTTCAACCCGACAGGGGAATGAACTCTATTGAGAATGCTCATCCTATCGTACAGTTCCACTTAAAACCCGGCGTTTTTATTTAATGACGCTGAACATATTAACCCTGGTCAACACCCAATTACTCAGAATAAGTGAATTATCTGCTCCAGAATGTAATTTGAAAATGTTGTCATGCAATATGAGGCAGGAGGGACAGGGACAGAGAGAGAGAGAGAGAGAGAGAGAGCTTTTTTCATTAATCTTGCTCTCATTAAAGTGCTGGTCTCTGGCTTATTTTAAATCCATTAGGTTTGAAAACAGGTGATTCTCACTGTGCTACTGAGATTGGCCATCCGGCAACGCTCGGGTTTAGAATGACATGCACAGGAAAAAAAAAAAACTGATTTGTTTCCTAGGTCGGCTCTGTACCAAACCAACAGGTAGGGGAAATGTTCTGATCCTTCGTTCATATTTAATTACAACCCACTTACGTCACCGTCGGATAAAGTTACAGAGCTAAGTCAGCTGGAGTACAGTTACATTAATATGCACTCCGTATAGAATGAGTGATTTTTAAGCAGCGTAGATGGACTGATGGGTGTCAGACACTCTTGAGATTCAAAATGTGAGGCTATAATGATTCAAAACATCAAACTGAACGCTGTTTAAACACTGACGTTCGACAGGATCATCTCATAGTTAATGGTATGAAACAGATACCAGGTGGTGAATATTAAATATCCAGGATGTTCTTGAGTGGTCTGAGTCACGTGACCCTGTGCGAGAGTTCGAGGAACCGTCCGTCGTGTTTGAGGTGACGACAGAGAGAGAGAGAGAGAGAGAGAGGGAGAGACAGAGAGAGAGAGAGAGAGAGAGAGAGAGAGAGATGTGAGTTTTGTTGTGAGAGGATAAATTATCACATCAGATTATCTTACTCAGCCTGAACTTAACCTGCCTCTGCTGCCAGGAAAGATGACACCTTGCTCCACTGACACTACCAGTTTTTGACGTGGAGAGATGTAGGATGTACCATAAGCTGGTACATGCACTCAGCTGCACGGTTACATAGTTCTTAAAAAGCTTCCAGAAGGTGACCTACAAATTCACACTCACCAACCAAGAAACTAGAGAAATAAGTTGAGCGAATCTATCTATCTATCTATCTATCTATCTATCTATCTATCTATCTATCTATCTATCTATCTATCTATCTATCTGTCTGTCATTTAATCAAATACTTTTTTGACATATAGGCAAAAGATGTTTTGACATCTTCAGAGGAGAAGTGTGTCTCTCCTCTCCAGCCTGTGGACTTAAAAATTTCAGACATATTTCTTCAAAATTGTCACTTTTAATCCTTTAGTGAAGAATCAAGAATGGACAACAATGGATCAACAATCCATTCATTTTTAACAAACTTTAGTTACCTTATTGTTTTATATCCAGACAACTGTAGCAGTTATTTCAACCATATTTAGTTCACACTTTTTAATATTTTTAAACATGTCTATAGAAGCCAGCTAAAATAAATCAGACCGTTCAGTATTATGAGAAAAGTGAATTACAGTCTGAAGGTCAGGACATCCCTGTCATGAGAACTGAACATCCCTGCAACATCACTTTATGTTAGCTGGACAGATACAGTGTGTACCACATCACTTTATGTTAGCTGTAGAGATACAGTGCGTACCATATCACTTTATGTTAGCTGTAGAGATATAGTGTGTACCATATCACTTTATGTTAGCTGTAGAGATATAGTGTGTATCACAAGAAGGTAAATGCACTGTTAGCAGGGTTAGCATTATTCAACATCTCCTATTTGCTAGCCTTAACCATGAGGGTTTACTTAAAAATTTCGCACGTATTTCTTCAAAATGAACATAGACTGCTCTATGTCATTAGCATTCAAACAATAAATGAGCTCTACAAAAACAATTTAATGAAATCAATTTTCAACTGATGTAAATTTAATTCACTGTCCTTCATTTTTGGAACACAAACAGTTTATGACCGTTAAGGTCAGCGGAGCTGTCACGTATTTTTCTACGCCTGTCCTCGACTCACTTGGCTGTGCCACCATTGCACCACGCTATACCTCCCTCTGAAATCTCCCAGGATTCCGTGTCAGCATCAGGGTGTGAGAGACACACTGCAGATGGGCTTACAGCTCATCTCACCCCAGCAGAAATAACTACCTCTCCAAATTACTCCTCTGCTCCTGAAGCAAGTAATCTACCCAGTGGTCTGGCCTACACACTCAGTAGCGTAACTCTGACATGCTCTTGGCTGGGAATGAACACTTGGCTCCAAAACACCATTTCCAAGAGCCAGGCAACCCAGAGACTGCACAGGGTGTTCAATTGTAGCATCTCTGAGTGCTCGGGGGAACTGTCACAGTGCATATCAGCCAAAGAGAAGTGAACCAAAACACACACACACACACACACACACACACACACACACACACACACAGACGCAAGCATGGATGTGCACACAGGTGTGTGTCTGCTAAAGGCACAATTTAGATGCATACAGTCTTCACTCTTTTGGAGAAAACATGCAGTCCTAGGGAAGTCCAAACACTTTTTCATACCTGACCTCCTCTGATTGTGAGGAGGGAATTTAGAAGTTAATCTTTGACCCCAATGTGTCTAGGGGAGACCAGTTACCTTCACACGTTCTTGTTGTTCTTCCAGATTTATCACTACACATTACCACCAGGTTTGATTCTGAACTACATAACTGTCCCTGAATACGTTGTTTCCCGTGTTTTTTGGTAGGTTCTGTTATACCATGTTCATTGTCAACTTAATGCCCTGATGTCATAACTGCTGTGAACATGTAATCCACAATGTGAGTGCAACTTTCAAACTCCTAACCCACCTGGGAAAAAAAAGATCTAAACCATTTAGTGAAGGACAAGGATATTGTTACAGAATTTGTATTGTGTAGAATCAAGACAAAATCATACGTTTTACTTCATACTCTCCGTAGTCTGATTAAAGTGTCAGTCCATCTAGCAACCTGCTAAGAATCCTAACAATAAATGAATTACAACGAACAGCTGAACAAATAAATAAATAATGATTCAAATGTCTAAAGAGCCTTCAGGTTCGTTTTGCTCTGCTGTCGTAAACGTCCTCTGCCGACGGTTCATAAAGGCTTGAAGAGTTAACATTGATTAGACAGTTAAGCAGCTCCACGGAGGGTTGACTCTACGGGCGATAGCATGCGATCAGCAGGTCAGCGTTGGGCTTCAGGCTCCCTACGCTGAGAAATGACTATCTCAGCATGCTTCTGGGTAGATCCATATGACAGGAATTACACAGCATAATCAAATTGTTTGTGCAACCATTTAGCCTCTCATTCCGCAGTCCGGTACCCCTACCCCCCCCCCCTCCCCCTCCCCCTCCCTGTCTGAGCACAGGAGATTTGCCAGCTAAAGCAGTTACAAAGTACAGCAATAACTAAAGGAGATTAGAGGGATATTGATGACCTGTGACACACAGTATCCTGAAAAATGTTTCTTGGTCAAGTAGCTGCAATAATTAAGTATATGAGGGTCAGTCAATTTATTCTGGTGTTTTTTATGCGGATTGATTGTCCAGTAAAGAACCTGGGCTGCGCAAGAAGCTTAACGCTGGAGCGTAGAGTCATTCGGTCCTGGAAGGCCGTGTAGAGGATTTTTTTTTTTTTTTCCGACACACATTCAGGATACGCATATTATTCCATGTCAGATATACTAAACCTCAACTTGCGATAAACAGTGGTCTACTGATTAAAGATAAACATGTCGCTGTACCCAAGGTTTTTTTTTGGCACCTTTGAAATGTTAATGCACCACAACAGTTAAAATTCAACTTTCCCACGAGTTGATTGATTGAACATTAACTGGTCGGATCTGGGATATTTTTTATTAATGGCAGGTGTCATGGACAGAGCAGAATGTTCCACACAGTAACTTTATTATTCAGTGAGCTTAGTCTATGAAAAGGCTTATTGTAGCTATAGCGAAGACTAAAGACACATATTTATCTGATTCAGTTTCACAGTGCCCAGAGGAAGCAGTCACCCTTGTTGAATCTGTATGTGTCTGTTTGTGCTGCAGGTGAGGGACAGATTCCAGGCTGGGAGGTTACAAACAGAACTGCAGGTGCTTTAGAACATTTACTCTGCGTCAAGATCAGTATCACGGCCAGAAAAGAACTGATATCAAGGTCAAAGACCACAAAGTTTCAGGGTTTGAAATGTTACTGGCCCCCGTATGAGGGGAGCATATACATGTCCCAAGAGGCAATAATCAAAACATATTTGAGAGGCCAAATATTAAAGATTAAAGTGATTGATATATATATACATACACACACACACACACACACACACACACACACATATATATATTTGGGCTGACAAAGTTAATGTGATTTTTTTAACGCCACAAATTCTTTTTAATGCTGTTAACACAAATCCTAATATGACCCTCTGAATCACCCGTAGCTCAAGGAAAGCTAGGTTAGCTGGCTAGCTGACTGTCACCTGCCACATCAGTAGCTTGTGAGAGGTTGTTTTCCATCTCTGGGCATGCTGAACAGTAAGTGAACTGCCTTATCATCTGAAAATGTAACCAGACTTGTATGTCTAAGCAACTGGCTCGGTGCAAAGCAATAGGAAAAGTATATCTGCAATATCTGAGAGCAGTATTTAAAATTTCGGAACCAGTCGAAATGCACAAAATCCAAAATGGCCAACCAGCTGCTGGGTGAAGTTAATAAATGTGATTGGGAAAGTTGTTCACTTTGACTAGACAAATGATGCTGGCATCTTGATTTTGAACTGTCTTATGTTAATCTGCTGTTGTAAACTCCTGCTGGTGGGGTGGGCTTTGTGTGAATTGCTGAAAAACAGCAAATACATTTGGATGAAGCATATTTTGGCCACTCATATTTATAGACATATTGCACTTGAATAATCCTTCATTAGAGTAAAATTAGAGCAGATAAAAAATGTGCAGTTAATCACAATTAACTACACAAACTCATCCGATTCATTATTTTAATCGTTATATATATATGAACGGTGTGTAAATGACTTTTTAATAAACTGGTAACAAACGTGTACTTTGGGAACTTTTGTTTTTGTGTGTGTGAGAGAGTGACTGGAGGTGAATCATTTAGAACTTTCATTATCGGTTTCCTCATCTTTTTTTCCCACAGTTCAGAAATGCAAAACGAGACCTTACGTGCATTTACACACCATCCATCCATATTCATGCAGTCAAGGTTTTAGTACTGCCCAGAACGCTCTTTATTAGTGTTGGGTTAATAATAAAACTGCTCTGACGCTTGGAAGCCCAAACTAGAGCTATAAAAATTCTGTGTGATTACTAGGTCTGTTTGGAGACTGTTAGATTTATCTAGAATTGATTCTACTTTATTAGAACGCTACACGTGGCTCTTTCATCAGACTTTCACATGAAACTTCAGTCAATTAATTCTTTGGGAAGGAAATATTAGATCTGGTTAGTCTATCCTTGTAAATAGTGATAATAATTAAATAATAATTCTTCTTTATGAAAACAAAAAGGACGATGAGAGTTTTGGTTTTGTTTTGTTTTTGAACCTGTTTTTGTTCTTCATCTGCCGCAGGGCGATAGATGTGCATCAGCTGTCAGTCACCGATGCCAGTCCAGAGGGCCACATCACCTCGCAAGTGCCCTTTCCACTTCCCACACAGAAATGACAAATTCAATTAAAGTCAGGCATCTTCCTGGCGCGCCCGCGGAGATAGACACACCTGACAAGTGACCAGAACATCCCCTCGAGGAAAGCAGAGCGGCACATGAATGAAGAAAAACCAAAGCAACCGCAACACAAGTCAAATGTTTTTGTTTTTTTTTTCACAGAATTCACAAATTTTATGATGTTGTGTAACCGTTTACAGGTGAAGAATGCAGGTTCTTACAGTTGGTCTTAAGGTTAGAATAGGCACAAGGGAAATTTAATCTTGGAGATGACATTAACGGTGTGTCTGTGAGTCTCAGTGTATCTAAGGTCTGTGGCAGACACCTCTGGCTAAGGTTTCAACCCGTAATTCTGATGGTGAAAGGGACACAATCAACCTACTTAATCTCCCAGCTCTCTTAAAGAACAGAAAGCTGATATGTCTCCCATTCTACTTCCCCACACAAGACTGCATGTGATTCATCTTAAAATGGAAGTGCACATTAAATTACTCCCAACCACTAGATGCAGAGCACAGATGGCCTGAAATGCAGAGAAAAAAAAGGAAGAGAAAGAGAGAGAGAGAGAGACAGAGAGAGAGAGAGAGAGAGAGAGAGAGAGAGAGCGCTGTTTCTGTTTTCATAACGAACCATCTCACCAACCAAGCTGCTTTGAAAAAGAGTAAACTCAGACTGCTAAAATTTAAGACATTAGCATTACAAAGACGTAAATGCCCCTGGTGCAATAAAACTCCACTAAAAGGAGCTCAGCAATTTCAGCAGTGATGATAAACCTGGAGACGCAGACAGCGAAGGCTCTGTGAGCCAGACAAGAACTTACTGTACACCGTTCTGGCGGCCCAGAGAGGAGCAGTCGCCACAGCATTGTGGAGGTTCTGCAAGCTTGAGTGCTTTATTAAAGTATGGCCCAAATGTCTGCTGTCTGCTCCGGGCCTAAAGGACCCCACATTAAGATTCCCACCTGTTCCTCAGAGCACAAAGAGCCCACGAAACGCAATATCTAACTCCTCCTCAGTTTCTCACAGGACAAAAGCAGGGGAATGGATGAACGGAAAGATAAATGACCTCCACACTTGGACTGCATCCAGATCGCCAAGCCACTTAAATAAACCATGTAAATAGTATCTGAAGACCACGCAGGTTCTAAATGCCCAAATCAGGGAGAGAAGGAGAGAGAGGGAGAGGGGATTGCTTTAACTGAATTAGGTGGATGGCGGTTTCCATGGCTTTGATTACTCTGCTGTGATAAGTGCACACACACACACACACACACATACACACACACACACACACACACACACTTAGACATTCAGTCCTGTGTTTGCACTCACAATCCAGAGCTGCTCTTCCAACCAGCTGTGTACACGTTGTAGAGAGTGCCTTCCCTTTCCACAGGAAACCACACCATGAGAATCCACACTTCACAGGAAGAGAGATGGCTGAGGGACAGAGGAGGGTAGAAAAAGAGAGAAACACATCAAAGGAGAAAGAGAAAGAGAGAGAGAGAGAGAGAGAGAGAGAGAGAGAGAGAGAGAGAGAGAGAGAGAGAGAGAGAGAGAGAGAGAGAGAGAGAAGTAAAGAGACTCAGGAGAATAAATGAGTATCACCTTAATGCTAAATGAACCCAGCTCAAACACAGAGACAAGAGAGGCCACTTTTCTAATTTCCCTAACTTGCTTTCTACTTCTCTCTCAGTGGGTGGATGAGGGCACCTTTCAGGGGCTTGAACCCAAGGGCTGTCACCTGGGCCCCTGATTGACTGGCAGTGCAGGTGTGGTTGTGGTTGTAAGGATGGTGGAGCATGGCTCTCCATTGTTACCGCCGTCTCTTTGATCTGCCGTGCAGTGGCCAGCAGGGAGCCTGTACCAGCCCCCACACTACATTCACTCCTGACTCTGTAAGGATGACTGTGTATTGGGCTCTACAGATAGGGTCTCCAGGGCGGAGGGTTACGGACACGGCTATGCAACCCCTGGGAATCTAACGGAAACCTGGACTCAGTCAAACTCCGTCATGATCCTCTTTGACCAGCTGTTCTATTGGTTTCTTTTAGAAAACTGTACTTTATTTTCTGTTACAATGAAAAAGAATCCCTTTTAACTCCAGGTGTTAAATTCAGAAATGTTTTTGAAAGAAAAAGGAATACAAAACGATACCTCTTGGAAATTCAAATCTGAAGTCCTCCTTGGTCAATAAGAATGACAATTCGTTTTTTACATGTCGCAGTTTCATGTTTTGAAAACAAAGCACTATTTATAGACTTTTACCATAGACAAAAATATTAAATAGGAAATTAAAAAAAAAACACTAATCTAATCTGAACATGCTGCATCCTGCTTAAAAGCAGAGCAAGACAAAACAAACAAACAAACAAACAAACAAAAACTCCTTACAAGTACATCATACAGAAAAAAAAAATCTATGTTAAATAATGGATATTGTAAATAACAGATTACAGGGTCTATTGCGGTGTTGTGTTCACGGTGTTTTGCTTTTTCAAATACACACCACAGATAGAGTCTGGCCCATACAGAGATTTTCTGCTGTGTCTGTGAGCTTTGTACTACCTTTGCCCCAGTGCTGTGCTGGTGTAGGCTAAGAGTGAGTTGGATCAAGTGCAGTGGAAAAGATCAATTGTACATTTGTATCCCCAGAGATTCAACTGTTTCTATAATACTCAGCTCAGCTCAATCAATACCAGCCCAAACTCAGACCACAGGAGAAAACACAGCCTGCTGAGATCCCAGATATGCATCACCCTACAGCTGTAATACAAGCAAACATCTGTCCCTACTCTCTCTCTCTCTCTCTCTTTCTCTCTCTCTTTCTCTCTATCTATCCATCTATCTATCTACCTATCTCAGCCAATCTGTCTATCTCTTTCTCTATCGATTCCAAATTTAAACAAAAAAAAATCAAAATGTTCCTCTTACTCCACTTCATATCAGTTCATAATGCTTTGACTGTGTAATATTCACATCAGTCAAGGGATTACTAATCTAGTAATCTATGCTCAAACCGATTCAATCATTCGGTGATTTAGGTTCAAAAAGAAATGGAACATAGGAACAGCCGTCAACAATAGAATAATTATATGAACTTACTTATTGTATTTCAGAGATACAGACAGCCTACAGGAAAAATAGCACAACAAATATTCAGTATGAACACTGAGATTCGTGCTAGTTATTAATATTTTGAAATAAAGTAAATGAATGAAAAAGATCAAATAAGAGAATAAGAGAATTGTGTAAAGCACTTATTTTGCAACAGGAATAGATTTTTTTCAAAATCGCGTTCCGAAATTGAAGCCCAAACGTTCATTGTTTGTTGACTGTAAAGTGATTTCGAAAAGAGTGATAAGATGAAGGACAGATTTATCAAACCATTAAAAATGACTGAAAGATTCCCTCATTCACGTTCATATGAAATTTACTCGCACATCCTCATTAAACCATAATCAATAATTAAGAAAAAAAAAAAGAAACAAAAAGGTACTTCCATTTTCCGACTTAAAGTCGTATTTATATAATGTAGCACAAGCAATGTGTATAATGAACAAACGTAAAGATAAAAGAAAAAATAGCACATTATTAAATCTTGCAATTATTTCGTTTCAGACTATGATCTGTAAAACTTTATGATAGTGTTGTACAACGTGACAAAACGGCACAACACCCAGCTGTAGTGAACTGACAGCGTTACTCTGTGTGAACGAAAGATTGCAAAGGGACGCAAATGGATGACTGATCGAAATGATAACGGTGATTATTGTGATTATTGTGATTATTGTGATTATTATTATTATTATTATTATTATTATCATCATCATCATCATCATCATCACTGACTCGTTTATTTTATAGCCTTATTTGAATAAGATTGAGTCATTAGATTTAAATATCAAATAAGAAATTGTTACAACTTGTCGATATTGTCGG
This sequence comes from Chanos chanos, assembly GCF_902362185.1. Taxonomy (NCBI): domain Eukaryota; kingdom Metazoa; phylum Chordata; class Actinopteri; order Gonorynchiformes; family Chanidae; genus Chanos; species Chanos chanos. Next base: position 6,936,724 of record NC_044496.1, on the reverse strand, counting down.
CATTGCAAAGACTATGAAAATTAAAAACAAAACGAAATTCAGAAAGGACAGGATTCGGAGTTACAATATACAGTTCAAACCAAAATATAATACGAGATATAAATTCAAATTTACAAATAATTTAATGAATCGTATTTTCTTACGTGTTTTATTGACCTTTTTTATTTACTTAAGCAATTCATCAAACGAAAAGCCCCAGGATCTGAAGACTTTTGTGTAGCTGTTAAGTCAATAAACAATAGTTAGTCAGGTATTCGTCTCTGTAATAAAAGAATCCGGAAGCTGATGCGCAGTACAAACAAAGCTCTATCGGGGGACCAGATGTGCCCGTCAAAGAGAAAACAGGCGCGAGGGGCGGGGACTCATCGTCGGTCCCGGGGTTCTTTGCAAGGATCATTTAGCATCGAGATCTTGTAAATATTGGGGAATTTAGCCAGCTATAAAATCCGACGAGGAGGGGGGGGAGAGGGGGTCTAAAGAGAGAGGATACTGGGTTCAAATTAACAGATCCTGCATTGCAGGAAGTGCAATGATGTGTTAAATTAAATGCAGCTGGTGCAAAGTAAAAAAAAAGAGGGGGAAATATCACTTCAAGTAAAAGTAAAGAAACCAAATACCTACGATTCCATCAATGAACCGTCTTTTAGACTTTTGTCAAGAAAGATTGAGGAAAACGTGCGGAGGTGACAACGAGCATAATTCACAGTAAAGCTAAAAAATGGGAAATACAATTTACTTACATCTCGGCCCAAAACCATATGTTAGCAAAGCGCTGTCTTGCTTTTGAACGCAAAGCAACACAGCGTAAAAATAATGGCTGGAGGTGACAATTTCGGGAGTCCTACGTGTGCCTCGACAACTGTTGTTCGGGTGAAGAAGTTAAACACAAACATACTAGAATATTGGTTTATGGCTTGCGCAAACTATTTTTTTTCTTGTGTGGTCCGGACTGATACGTTGGCCGACTCAGCTTCTATTAATCCATTACTTTGGACTACCTAAGGGAAATCTCCATTAACGGAGTTAGACGGGGAGAAATTATAATTATTGAAAAAAAAAACGTTGCCTCTTCAAGAACGACAAACCTGAAAATCCTTCCAAATAAACGCCGAAAGACAGAGGGTTTTAAACCGATCGATGCTTTAATTAAATATTCAGAAGCTTGACAACAGCTAGAAAGATTAACTAAGAAATCTGACTTGTACTGCAGTATGGTTTTAATGACCAGTTACTCACGCACAGTGAGTGCTGTATGTAATTGCATTTATACCCAAGCTGAGATTGCCCGACAGGTCACTGTATGAATACATATGTAGTCCGCACATCTAACCACTCACAACATGCATCTCCTCAATACGGTTTACCAACCGTATACCGTGGACTGGAGAGCAATACTCCGTCAGTCATCGCGAACTTCAATTCATAGAATGTTTTTCAACAATAGGTATTTTGTTCAGATGTACACGAAGTACGAAGACTCACTTGTTACAAGCTATGTCTGTTATGCTCACAGAAGAACACGGGTGAAATAAAAACAAAACGTCCACACACTTTTTTTTTTCTTTTGGAAAACAGATGTATTTGAGTATTAGAGTAAAGAATTACAGTATCTTAGTTGTTAGTAGGTATTAAAGTGTAGAGAAACTGGACCCTTAAAGATCTTCCAACTTTCCAAGAAAGTGCATGTAACAGTCCAATGGTTTTCAAACCTAATATATATTTATATTTTATAAAAACACTATCATTTCTCCCCTGGCCAAGATGGACTAGGTCTTCTGAGTGATATATGTACATTTGTTGTTGTGATGTAATTGTTTGTTCCACGTCAGACAATATTTACACATTTAGTATTTGATGTCAACTGAAGATGCTGGGACATAGCAGCAATAGGAAACCCAAGCATCGTCCGCTAAACAAGAATTACACCCACTAGCCTTTCAGATTTGTTGTCTTAGTTTGAACCAGGATATGGACCTCTCTTGGAAACCTTTCCTCTAACAACTGTCCTGGCATTTAACATCTGTAGTCTATAAGACAAATAAGGAAAGAAAGAAAAGGAAGAAAAAAAAACACAATATCAAGAGGGGAAAAATAGAGAGAAAGTAAAAAGTACAATACAGGAACGTTTAGAAACAAAAAAAAAAATATTAATTTCTAAAAGAAACACCTGACGCAAACGGAACAGAAGAACAGAACCTCTTTTTTTTTCTTCTTCTTTCTTTTTTTTTTTCTTAAATAAAAGTTTGAGAGCGATTGATAAAAGGACTTTAGTCCCTTGCCTGAATTTCAGATTTTTTGTTTTCTTCCATGGAGAAAAGTTAATAAACAGCTGGTCAACCACTTAGCACAGATCAGTGTACATTATTTACAGCCTTTTTGTTTTGCTTATTCAAGATCTAATGCATTACATGAACATTGACAGTTGTTATACATACTACAGATAGAAAATAATTTAATGCCAAGGTAAAGTCTTCTAGTCAGATATGCTAAGTTCCAAAAGCACACTTTTAAACACTCATACAGATCCATTCTGGCGATAAAACAGAAAGAAAACAAAAACTAAGTAACTGTTAATGCTTCCACTTTGTTTCCGAGCAAGGTTATAATCACTAATAAATAAGCTCCTTAAAACTATAACGTGTTGTACATTGTACAAAAAGCAAGTCCTCTTCAAACTCATGTTTGTAAAGTCTCAATGGCAAGCAAGAGCTGTTTTTTTTCCTTCCTTCTCTTGTTCTCTATCTTCTTCGCGTGTAAGAGTGTGTATGTGTGTATGCACGTATCCATCTATGTAACAGACAGAAACAAATAGAGGAGAGAGAGAGAGAGAGTGCGTCTGCGCGCGCATGTGTGTGTGTGTGTGTGTGTACATGTGTGTGTGTGTGTGTGAGAGAGAGAGAGAGAGAGAGAGAGAGAGAGAGTGTGTATGTCTCTGTCTGTACGTGTCGGGAAAAACACCGTTCCTTCAGTTAGTGACAATCTCTTTATTGTCCTCCATGAAACGCGTGAAACGGAAATGAGTGCCATTCTCTGTGCTGGTCATCTTCTCAAGTCCAGCTAGAGCAGCGTTGGGCTCTGAGCTGTGCAGTTTCTCCAGACTACCTGTCAGACCTCCAATGGGAGAGCTGCCTCCATTCCCCACACTACCAGACAGCGGAGGGGGCAGACCTCCATTCTGAATGACCGAGATTTCATTGGTCTTCATGGCCAGACCATTGGAGAATGCAGCAGCATATTGGTTCCAGAAACTGGCTGGGTCTCCGTTGCCAGCCCGGCCTGCCATTTCCTTCTGGAAGATCTCTGGGAACTTGACCGCGTTAGTGCCCAGAAATGCCATAGGGCCATCCACAGATAGCCTGCGGCCACGCCTGGCAGGGACGCTGTTCCACATGTGTGTGCCCATATGTACCTAGACAGTGATTGTCAATGAACGAGCAAGAGAGAGAGAAAGAAAGTAAGAGAGAGAGAGAGAGAGAGAGAGAGAGAGGAGGAGGAGGAGGAGGGGGGGGGGGGGGTTAGAGAGAGAGACAGAGAGAAATAATCAACAAATTAGTAATGTTTACAAACCACAAACTGTGCTGCAAAACATATGAGATGATGCAATGGAAAAACAGAAAAAATGGACTAGTTGGTATTAAAACCACTTTTTTTTTCTCTGAATGCAGTCTTGGATAGACAGAATATCTATGAGAAAAAAAATTGTAAAATCTCTCTAATTTCAATGGGGATCATGATCTCTCACTAGGAGTGAGAGACCGTTTGCAGTGGCCGTTCTCACTGTTCAGTAGATGAAGGTGTCAGACATTTACATCTGATTTGCTTTCCACTAATGCAATGCACACTGAGAGAAGGAATCTTGGATATGATCATTTCTCTTTCAGAACTGCATAAAAGAGAAGGTTAAGTTTTCATTTTTGTTCTCTAAAGGCTCATTTTTACCGATTGTGCCGTATCTCTAATGAACGTAATATGAACGCTTGGTTCTCTTTTGTAATTAAAATCAATATTTCTGGACAGGAAAGAGTATGTGACTAAATATGTATGCAACGTTTTAAATAATACATTGATGGAATTCTAAAAGCAAGATGTGAAAACCAGCTGCAAACATTGTACATATTGTTCCATTTTTTCTGCCTCAAAAAATAAGAACACTACAATTACAGATTAATTCAGGAGGAATTTGAATCTAGTTTAACATTTACATTCCTTCCTGAAAATTAAGCCTCTGTTGTGTCTGATTTATCTGCTTCTTCACAGTTGAGTAGTGTGATCATGTGTGTCCACATAAAGGCTTTCCTGTTCCTGTTTATCTCTTGAACTGGACCTTTTTCTTTAAGATCAAAGGGAACATCACGCTTTTCGCAAGATAAACTCTGGAAAAATACAGTGCATGCGGTTGCCAAGGGTCGTTGCCTCTGGTAACTGTAGTTAAAGCTGTTAACTGAACCATTCCCTGCTGTGCTCTGTTCATCACATTCTCAGGTTGCCACCCAATATTCATATTAATGGGGTGACTCAACCTTTCCACCAAGACACCTTTATTTTGCTGGAGCTCTCATTTTTCCACCCCTCCATTTTTATTCATCAATTTTATCACTGGTCGTGTAAGATTTTTGTTTTTTGTTTGTTTGTTTGTTAAAGACAGAATAGTTGATCTCATAGTTTCGAAAAAAAAACCCCCACAAAACACTACCATATTTTTGCAATGATTATAACACTGCTTACCTTGAGATTTCCTTTGGTGGTAAATGCACGGCCACAAATTGTGCAGGCGAAGGGTTTCTCCCCAGTGTGAGTTCGCTCATGGATCTGAAGGGCACTAGAAGAAGAGAAGGTCTTCCCACAAGTGTTACAGATGTGCTGTTTAGGTGTCCGACGTGGAGGGGCGGCGGACAGCACTGGAGATGTGGAGGCTGAGGATGTCACCAGCCCCGGGGGCAACTCTTTGCCATCCTGGTGAAGGCTGTGCAGAAAGCCGTTGACCTCACCCTTTATCAGTGAAGGCAGGGATCCAACAGAGAGAAGAGAGGGAGTTGGACTTGAGGCCAAGCTGGAATTGGATGGCTCGAAGAGCTGCGATGGAAGGTCTCGCATCTGGTGTGTCAGCATGTGCTGCTTAAGGTTCCCCTTAGTGGAGAATCCACGGTTGCATGCTGTGCAAATGAACGGTCTCTCTTTGGTATGGCTTCGGTAGTGAATATCCAAGGCACTCTGACAAGCAAACGTCTTACCGCAGATGTCACATGCCGTGTTCTTGGAGGAGCCCCTCTCACGGAAGGGGAAGAGCATGCCCAGTGGGTCTTTAGATGGGTTCACAGATGTTAGATCCAGAGCTCCCATGCTGGTGGGCTGGGACTGCATGAGGCCTATACCTGCGTGCTCCAGTGACAAAGCCCTTTGCTGTCGCTCATCTAGTGTAGGAGACTTGCGCTGAAGTGGAGCCCCGCCAGAGGGGGATGGAGCTTGCATGGAAGAGGTAGATTCAGAGACAGCTGGACTTCCTGCGCTTTGGCTCTCCATGTCTCCACCTAGAGACGATGAGTCATTGGTGAGACGGTCTCCTTCCATTGACCCATTCTCCACCTTCATTCTACTACTAGCTTGCAGTTCCTCTCCCAGCCCCTGGTGGGCGCTCCTCTCCTGGTTCTCCATATTTGCCTGCTCCTGTGGGGTGGGGGAGGAGCAGACGCTGTCTTGGGATGCATCTGCTGATTTGGGTGTGTCAGGGATGCTACTATCAGGCCCATCTTCCATACCCTCTATGTTGTCATCAGAGAAATTGTCCAGGTCATCGAAGTTCCTCTCATCAAAAGAACCTGCATCAGAGCCCATGGATTCAGGGTAGCTGTCAGGCAGAGGAGTGTTAGGGATCTGGCCACCCATGTGCATGCGGATGTGCTGCTGCAACACCACAGCATTGGTGAACTTCTTCTGGCAAATGGGACATGAGTGCTGGACTCTTAGCGGAGGCATGGCCCGATGGACACTGTAGTGGGTCTTCAGGTTCCCCTTGGTGGTGAAGGCACGTCCGCACACCTTACATTTGAAGGGTCTCTCGCCAGTGTGGGTGCGGTAGTGCATTTTGAGAGCGCTCTGGCAGCTGAGTACTCGGTGACAGATGACACACTCATTGGGATCTGTTACTTTACGATCAATGTTCTCCACCAGTTGCTGCAATTTGGATGTCTCAGAGCCCTGAAGAGGATCTAGAAGTCCCCCAAAGGGAAACTTGGCCTTGAACTGTTCTGACATAAGGGGTATTAGCGGATTGGTGGCCATAGGAGGACTGTTGGATGTTCTATACTCAGTGTTGGTCTCAGCTGAAGAGCTGATGCTAGTCAAGAAACTAGAGGACTGGCTGTTCTCTTCAGTTTTCCCATTTGAGGTAGGCAGAGTTGCACTATCACCTTCTTCAGACACACCATCATTGCTTTTTGTGGATGGTTCAGCCCCACCAGAGTCACTTTTAGCAGAAGAAGGACTTGTTATGGAGACTGAGTGATTCTCCTCCTTTTTGATGAATGGCGGCAGGCTTGGTATAGTTGGTGGAAGCAACATTCCCACTGAGGAAGTCAGGGTGGACAGGACAGGCTTGCTATCCAACCAACTAGTGACAGGTTTTTCTGGTGGCATAGACATGCCATAGGGAATGCCGGTACTTGTTGGTATATTGTCCAAATGTTCTGGGACGGGGTAAGGGTTCATCTGAATGTGTGGATACTTTTCTTTGTGCCGCTGGAAGTGAACTTTCAAGTTGCCCCTAGTTGAGAAGCGGTTGCCACAGATGTTGCACTTGTACGGTCTCTCTCCAGTGTGAGATCGCAGGTGGATCTGCAAGGCACTGTCACTCCCAAACACCTTGGCACAAAACCTGCACTTATGCTTGAAGAACGTATCCTCTGAGCTACTTTTCGGCTCAAAGGAAGAGACATTGGGAGGTTTGCCTTTCCTCTGCTGGGCCAATGCAGCTAGGGAGTTGAGGTCTTCAACTGTGGTGCCCACACTGGGCAGAGCACTGGAGAACATGGGATTGCCAGGTGGGGGTTGAGGTAGAAGTGGATTAGCCACAGGATTCAACAAGCTACCTATCCCAAAGGCTGGCGTGGATGACTTTGCTAAAGACTGACTGCCGAGCTGTGGGTGCAAGCTGCCAGCGTGACTAGGCTTCTTGTCAGATGGCTGGGCACTCACTGCTGTCATCCCCAGTGTTCCAATACTGTGAGACGATTCTCCCACGCTGGAGTTGTTCTGAGGTAGCTGCGCTGCTGTGGCCAGTTGCTTCAGGCTGCTGATGTTTGCAGATTGACTAGCCAGACTCTGTGCTAACCCTGCTGCAGCTGCTAGCTGCTGAGAAAGATGGGAGCTGAGTGTTGTAAGTGGGCTGGCAGATGACCCCAGTGTCCCAGGAGAGGAACAAGGGGGCACCTGCATTTCTGGGGACTGTGAGGCAAGCAGCAGAATCTGGTGACGAATCTGCTCGATGAGCTGCAGCTGGTGGATTTGCTGCTGTTGCAGGGCCAGAAGCTGCTCCATTAGGGCAGGCACAGCTACCCTCGGTGCCCCAGGTGACCGCGTCTCCTGGGAGAACTGAGCCACAGCCACCTTGGTGCTCTGCAGGTTTTCAATAATAACATTGCTGTTGATCATGGAGAAGTTACCCAGCTCAGTCAGGTTGCCTAGCTGAGGTAGAGATGCAGAGATTGCAGAGCTGCCTAGAGTGGAGCCAACACTGCTTTGGGCTCCATGGCTGCTGCCACTACCACTGATAGGACTGCCACCCTCGATGTGTCTGCTTCCGTTGTCATGGGTAGCAGAGATTCCTGAAACATCCATGTCCATGGACTCGTCTTTGTCAAGCATGTTATGGTCCAAAAGGTCGCCGCACTCCACTTGATCTGTGTTATTAACCATGTCATTCACCTGCTCATCAGGATTATGGGGAGAAGAGCTGGGAGAGAAGGTTCCGGAAGGAGAGGCTGGATTTTCATTCACAATCAGAACTAATTGATTCTTAGTGCAATTCTTCTGGTGTTGTTCAAGATCTGATAGTTCAAAGAACTCTGCGCAGCATCTGCCACAGACGTGGGCATCTGAGTCCTTGCAGGGGAGGTCTTCTGAGCCAGGCTCTGTGTCGCCTGGAAAAAAAAAAAAGAGGGGGAGGGGTGACAGGGGGATTAGTGATTAGAAATGTTTTGCAGCTGAAGAAGCAGCTTTATCTATTAAAATTCTTTTGTTGTTAATCTTTGGTTAATCAGTTTAACACTTATCCTCTTGATGCGTTCAAAAAACAGCCATGCCAAAAAAAAAAAAAAGGGAAGAATAAAACCAAATAGAAGGCAGAAAGGCAGTTCATCACTGTGCGCTGAGAATGGGGAGAGAATCAACTAGATCAATAGCACTTCTAAAATGTTGCTTAAAACTGATCTTTCAAGGTGTGTACCTGTCATTCATCAACCCAACCATTTTAGGTAATCATGTTCTCTCAGATAATCCATCAAAACATAAAATTCTATGAACTGAGGACAATAGGCCCTAATGAAATTTCATAGCGGAGCATTGATTTCCAATATTTCATACTCCTCAATGTCTACATGTCCACTCAGAGCAAATCAACCATTTGAAGGACTTATTAGACTTTCAATTTGCTGTCAACTTTGCTCATTTTCAACCGGCTACAGGCATCTTGGACGGGTTAGCCCTGTCACTAAACTAATTTGTATCCAGTCAAGCTACAATCAGGGCCTGACAAGAAACACCAAGCCTTTGGCATTCAGATTGGTCTCAGCAGAGATTCGGACACCAAAACTCATTAAGTTTGCTATAGCAAACAGCGTACAAATCATCACCGCTGAAACATTGCACAGCAATATCTTTAGGAGTCTCTTGAAAATTTAATTTATGATATATTTTCATTGACCTGTATTATACTCTTCCCCGAGAAATTCTTTAAAGAACTTTGAAAGTAGGATTAAAAGTTAAATTATTATTTTGTGAGCGTTTTAGAGGTGTACTCAAATAAGGCATAAGATCCCATTTTGAAACGCAGCTTTGTTAATTTCTCGGCCATTCGACGGACATGGCAAATTTGCATAAAAGAAATGATTTACTATAGGTCTAAAAACCGAAAGAGTGTATGCTTCTAAAAATCCAAAAACAAATTTGTAATGTTTTACAAAACAAAACCGTAATTTCATGGTGTAGGTTCAAAATTAAAAAAAAACTTTTCTTGTGTAAATTTAAAAAGCATAAAAATGCATGAAAAATGCATGGTAATTGATATCTTACAAAAATACACACAAGGCACTGTATTTAGCCGCTTTCTTTTAAATGAGACAAGAGCAGTTAAAAAAAGGGTGAGAGAACTCCCCTGCCCCCCACCCACTCTTTAGTCCACTCTCCCTCTTTCTCTCTCTCTCTCTCTCTCTCTCTCTCTCTCTCTCTTTCTCTCCCTCTCCCTTTTTTGGTTGTGCAAAAATCTTGCTGTTTAACATACAAGTTGATTTACAAATTGCAATTCTCCATGAATCCCTTTCATTGTGGGCTTCGCCCTCTACATTTTCATCAGTGTGAGGATTCATTTGCAAATGAAACCCTGAAGTAGAGCGGCCCTGCCCCACTGAGAAACAGGATGACCTCCCATTGTCCACCCAGCATGGGAGCGACAGGAGCAGCAGGGCCAGCACTGGCCCGCTCATCACAGTCGCCTCAAAGCAGATCCTGTTTAATTCAGGGATTATCTTCCACAATGTTGCTCTGCGCTGGAACATCTGATAACGAAAAGTTACCATGACAGTAAAGCTCGGCCTCACACCACCGTGCCATGCAAACGGGAAGACGCAACTTTTGATGAAAAGTTTTTAATATTAAGCGAGAATATATTTAGGCACTATTAATGAGGAAAAAAAAGTGTTTTTATTCAGCTCAGAGAGGTGTTAATTAAATGGATAGCAGGGCAATGTTCAAACAAGCCTTTTTCGTGTTAATGAAAGGTCTTTTCTTTATACAAGTCGAAACACACATCAGCTAAAATTATTCTTAAAAATGCTAAGGCACAGGAAATAAGCTGAATGATGAACTAAAATCACTGCGCATTTTACAAGTTACAACAATCAGCTGAATGATCTCCATCAAAATTTAAACAATGTTGTGAATGAAAAACTTGAGTTGTCGAGTGATTTTCTTTTTCTCAACACAATGGAAATTTGCACTGAACATAAGTAAGCAAAAGTTCGCTATCAAAACATATGCATAAATGCACATGGCAAAATAATAATAATAATAATAATAATAATACGATTGTTGTTATTATTATTATTATTATTATTATTATTGTTGTTGTTATTATTATTGTTTTTATTATTATCACTACTACTACTACTACTGCTACTAGTACTAATTTGTAAAAATGCTTAAAGAGGGCTGAGGTTGAAAAAAGCTACATTTTTAATTTCATGAAGAAATTGGACAATAAAAAAAATCATGGACTCTCTGACTTTCAGACACTTTGAAAATTCTTAGAACACTTTAAAATTTATTCTCAGCCAGTGAAAATTAAATATATCCTGCTACATAACTTACTGTAGTTTGTTTAATCATAATTTTCATTTCTCAAGCAATGTAATTAAAGAGACATCATACCAAAATGTCGCTCTTCTGTACACATTCTTCTTGAATATGATCATGAAAACAACAACAAATACCCATAAATGCTTAAATATAGCAAAAACACTTACTATCGAAACACACTACAACTACTTCTGAAAAAGCATGACTACACACTTGTGATACTTTATATTCCAACAATCCATGTACTTCAACATTTAAAACTGTTAACAAAAATGTTAGGATTTTTTTTTTAATTCAACTTTTAACAACAATAATATTCTGAACATTCAGTGCAGTTTCACTCCTGACTGACTGATATTGATGAATGCCTCCTGATGTAAACGAAAATACAGTACATTTGATGAAAAATTCATCATTAAAGACAAACTATGTCAATCTTTTAAAGGAAAAAGTTAAAAAGACAGTATAAAGCTACCATTTCAGGCATAACGTGTTAGTAAATAATACCTTACATCGCTTACCAAATCAGGCTAATTATAAAATTATCATAACAAGTCATCTTCATATTACAATCAAAATGGTGGTCATTTCTGAAAATGCCTGAATTGGTTAGTGTTATTCTGGTTAGAGGTGGATTAGTGTGGAGTTGGAATGAAACACATTGTTAAATGAAAGCAACTCTCTACAGTTCTGTTTCTCTGAGCCTTTTGCATGCAGACTGACACCAGATTACAGGCCCCCAGGAAAGCAAGGTGTGAAAACGACAGGATGAAAACAAAACACCAAGATGGCCTCAGTAGCTTACAGATGAAAGAGAGAAGAGTAAATCAGGCAAAAAAAGAAAGGAGAAATAACAGAACTTGTAATGACATCTACGTTACTTTGCTTTGCTGGGCCGCTGAACGCGTCTTGCTACTTGGGACTTCGAAGAGGGAATCTCTCCTCACTCCCAAACTCACTCTCGCTCTCTCCCTCTCTCCCTCTCTCGCTCTCTCTCTTTCTCTCTCTGTCTCTCTCTCCCTCTCTCTCTCTCTCTCTCTATCCCACTCCCTCTCCGTCTAAGCCTTTGGAAACATCCCACTGAACACTAGATGGGGTTCCAGTAAAGCTGCTCTCTGCAGGACAACACACTCCTTACAGCTCTGTTCTAGTGACATGCTTCAACCAGGCGGGCACGGTAAAAAAAAAAAAAAAAAAAAAAAAAAAAAAAGCAAGCTAAGTCCTTCAGGCTACATCGAGACTTCCACTATATAAACATTGGCAAAATGACAAGTAACTGAATCCCTGTTGTTTGTGGGGTACAACAGAGTGAAGGGGACCTCCTTGCCAATCTCCCTCTAGGGGGGCTACTCTAGTGAGGTAAAAAAAAAAAAAAAAAGGCCGGCAGTCACATTGATAACCCCCCTCCCACTCAAATAAAGCACAGGGCTCCTGCTAGGCTGCCTTTGGCTCGAAGCATCAGGGTCAATGGCAAAGTACAGGCGAACACACTGTGGCCTGAACTCTCGTCACCTTCCCTCAGAGGGAGGCTGGCAAAGGTTAAAACAGCTCAACATCCCACCCTCCTCCGAGAGTCGTGAGGGACAAGCCCCTTTCCCCTCAGCAGTCTCTAGTGCCTAACAGCAGGCCTGGGAATCTGGGAGAAATGTAGGCCTTTATTCTTTAATTCAGCGCTTCAACACAGAAGCTCTGGGGAACTTTGAAATTAATGTTTCGTATTTACTTGTTTACATCTGATGCATTTTAAACAGTAAATAAAAAGGATTGCATGGCAAATAGAATTTGAGACACAGGCATCACACGAAAACGATGAAAACAGCCACTGATGTGGTGAAATTACTGGTAAGTTTCGAAAAAACTCAACTGATATACAGCATATCTGACGTTGCCATTTATTCATTTATGACATGAGAGAAAATCCTGCACGACTGTCACAAATGAATACGATTCTGGTAGTTTCGATTTTCTGTAGTCTAGCAAAAATAACTATAAAGCCATAAATCCCCTATGTGTTCATCTTGTATTATCTTTATTTTTTCCTTTATTATTTTTTATTCCGAATCCGAACCAAATTAGGCGTAGGCTTATGATACTGCCGGGACATAAACGAGACTTTTTAACTTATTACGCAGGTATTAAACCTCACTGAATACACTGCCCTGTCTTTGTCCCAGTTTTGAGACTTCTGTGAGGTAAATAAGAGGCTATCTTAATTTTAAATTTAGAGGCTATCTTTATTCTAGAGGGGGGAAAACTTCAGGGCCTCGGGTTCAAATAAAAATTTGAACAACGTGATTTTTCGTGACACGTCTGAGAAGCGTTTGCTGTATGTATAGGTCAATGATGAGCCGAGTGTTACATAGATTTAGACATATTTGTTACTAACCTGGCAACATACGAAAGTGTTAAATCAGTGCAAACACAGACATTTTAAAGACGAAACGGTTTGTTTGAGCACTGATGGAAACAGGCCTGTAGTAGGAAATCAGACTGGTTTGTCTTGGATTATCTCAAAGAAAGTCTTCAAAGGTCACTTTCCCAAAATTCGTCATTTCTGTAATCTACTGTAGGATGTTATTAAACTATATTTTTTCACCTCCTGAGTGCTTAATGCAATTTGTGTACACAGGCAATGTGAAAGAACTGTAGAGGCTTTTACACCCAGACAATCGCAGACAATTTTACAAGAAATCTAACTTGTAGAATTGTTTGATCTTCAACAGAAACGAGAAACTGACCCATTATCGCATCAATAGTCCTTTTACAATCACACTGAAATCGCCACTAAGAAACTTGATACCGTCCAAACGGTGAGTTAAAAGTGACATAGATTTCCCCTACGGAGACCCACTCTTGACACAAACAGGTCACTTTACAACACAAAACTTTTTCTTTTTTCCTTCTTTTTGATAGTGCTGCTGTAATCCAACAATGCTGTAATTCCTTTTAACTTCTTGCTTTCTCAGAAGTCACAAAATATGCCTGAATTTCAGGTCTACTTGTCATCATCTTTGCAGCAAACGCTGTGATTATGTATGACAAGCCGCGACGAACACGAACTGCGGACGCGAAAACTTACGCAATTATAAAGGGACATTTAACATATTATTTCATACAGATTTCTTTACTCACATTATCCCTTTGTGACCTCAAATAAAATGAACCCATGCCATGAAAAGCAGTTACAGTTTACACATTTGGCAATTTCCTGTAGTCTGCAGTTTACAATATCCTATAAGACACGATAAACCAAGTTTATTATATCGGTCTGTCCGCAGAAAGTTTGAGAATCCTTGTTAGAGTGCAAGCGCGCGTGTGTGAAGCAAAGACGCAAGTGTGTATGAGTGCGAAAGTGTGCAAGTGTGTGTGCGTGTGTGTGTGTGTGTGTGTGTGTGTGTTCGGAAGCAGCAGGTCATCTGTAGCGAGAACACTGCTTTGAGTTTTGCAAGTTTTACGTTTTGCAATACGTCGGTTAATACGAGGAAGAGTATGAGAAAATAAAAATTTAAGCCTCGGCAGCATTAACTTGTTGTTGGTGCATGATCTAAAAATCAATGTAAACAATTTTACACACGTACATTTTGCACATCTACAGTTAGTAAATATGATAGGAAAAAGAACTTGTATGTGGGTCTAAATGTAATGTGATTGTGTAAGCTGAAGCGTTCGGGAAAACGTCTAACCAAACCAGATCAAGTTTTTGTACGATTACGTAAATATTTGCGTCGAAGACCCTTATGGGAGAAAAAGAGAAATTTAGCAAATTTGTGCGATAAGCGCGTGTCTAACCCTCAGATTTTCAAACGTGGTCAAAGTTAGATGTCCAGTTTGGTTTGGACGATAGCCATTCGCAAAACAGATGCTACTAAGTTTGAACTAGGCAACTCTAAACGTCATTTACAATAAATTGGTCTTGCGTGAATGCGATTAAAGTATCGGTCTCTGTAAAATATATGATTATCAAAGTGTTCATTGTTTAACGAGGCAATTCAGTGAGGGTGGAAACAGAAACCAATTCAAGCTTATAGGCTAGGGGAAACTTATGAGACGGTTAAAACTACAGAAACTTCTGCTAAAGCATATCAATTTAAGTTTTCTTAGAAAGTTACTATCTACGTCTATTTAGTTTTCACCCCTTCCCACTTAAACGATTCACGGTGTTTAAGCTATTGAAATAACCTGCAATTAACTTTATAACGGCAGAGGGCTAGTTCTTGGTAAAAGAGACGACGATGTGCAAAAGGTATTTGGTTATTCTGAAGCACATCGGTGAATGTAGGTATCAATACTCATATGTGTTGCTGGAGACTAAAACTCCATAACTTCTTGTATAATAAAGTAGCCTACTTAGATTTTACGATCCGTTAAGTTGATTGCAGATGGCGATCTTAAAGTTTTTTAATTTCTAAAGGTTGTCGAAAAACTAATCAAAAAGCAAAAAGAAAAAACCCTAACCAAAGAATGTCTTCCATTTTGAATATAAAGTACATAACTAAAAAGAAACACATTAATGGACTTCGAAAGTAAAGCTCCGTAAGGGCAAGGACGTAACATTTGAAGCACGGCTCGAACTTACCATTGTGCTCGGACAAGGCCAGCTGCGGGTCCGATTGGAAATGCTGCGGCTTCGCTTGTTTCCTCCGCGACATGCTGGCTCACGCATCAGCCAAGAAAGAATAAAAAATTACTAAAAAATCTTCTCAAAATTACGGAAATCGAGCCCATCCACCGCGCATGTGTCCTGTTATGATTATCAATAATGCTTTGCGATTAATCATAGGGGGGCTCTTTGAAAGGCGATTGGCACCTCGCCAGCCCCCTATTCAAATGAAGTCTCTTTAATCAATTAGCTCCTGATTTGCTGGGGACTCTTGTCTCTCTCTCTGCTCCCACCCAATGAGTTGATCCGTGTGGAAGAAAGGCTGGATTTTCCAACTCCCTTTAGATACAGTTTAACCCTTCTTAGCAACCAGCTGGTAGCTTCGTAAAGCTTATCTTGGCTACTACAGGAATGTCAATTTCTCGTCCATGCGAACAACCGTATGTGCTGCACATCAAACAGTCATCGTACCCGAAGATGTTTCAATTAGGCTAATCAAAACTGTCCGAATGATCATAATAAAACATCCGTGTTCTTTCAGAAAGGGCTACTTTTCCATAGCTCGTGTCGTCAGAGAATTCAGTTATCCTTGTTTCAGACTGGCATTAAGGTCGTTGTAATTCAGATCTTGTATAATGACAAAGACTCTTTCTACCTAGCCGTTTGTTCCTGAAGTCTACAATGGAAAAAAGTAGGAAGTCTGAATTACTTTCGCGCGTAATGGCACTGTCAGCGTTTCGGAAGTCCACAGAATGTATCGAATATCCAAAATCAGATTCATTTGATTATTGCCGATCACTGTAAGTAACACGTTTTCATCACACACCGCATTCCGCGAACAAACAAACTTTAAGGGCCCATGCAGGACTGTGAGAAATCTCGAGCCCTGCCCATCTACACTGCCATTGGTTAGTGCTCTATTCTATCATAGGCCGTCTGGGGTGCTCGCGTTCACTGAGCACTGCCTCGCCCCCTCCTCCCTCTCTCTCTCTCTCTCTCTCTCTCTCTAAGAGCGACAGACTTGTACCGTACAATGATTGTGTTTAAGTATTTGAATTGGAGCCATCTACGGGAAAATGATATTGCTCATTATTTGTTTTATTTCCTGAAGTTTAATCAAAACACAGTGTAGACCTGAAACAAAAGCGTTCTTGTTTGATGTCATGTGTCTCTAATGCGTGGAAGTACAAGGAAAAAGATCGCGTTCGCGGAGACTACATCTTGTCTAATTGTTTTAGTTTATTATTATCATTACCATTTCTTAACCTGACGTGGATGTTCTTTAGGTCTATATTATTTGTTTATCCTCCTGTGTAACATTTACGATAGGCCCGTATCTTTGGTAACAATAGAGAGCCTATCAGGTAAAATGTTGAACTAAAATTCATGAAAAACATATTACATAGTGCATAGCTATTCAACAGATGTAAGCTTTGCTCATTAGTCGGTGGACTAGTATTCTGACATCTGAGATTGATGAAAAATGAAAATTTCACATTATAAAAATAGACTTTTACTCACATCTACTACATTTGTTATAATTAAACTATTTCTTACACAACACTGAGGCAAATTTGTTTGTCAGATTTAACCTAAAGGTTAATTTAGTTTACCAAAAAAACAAAAAACAAAAAAAAAAAAACCCTTGAATTTCGGCTCAGTGTAAAAGCCAAATATGGAACTAACTTTAAATGTTTGAAACGTGTATTGTGTTTGTGAGTTTTGGGAAATGTGTATAATAATAATAATAACAATAATAATAACAACAATAATAATAATAATAATATGCAAAATCGTCAACTGAAAACTCTTAATCTTTACAGTCTTTAAAAGGGGTAAAGGTTCCCATAAGATTCACAGCTGTGCCCTATGCGGCAGAAGATTTATTATGTGAAAAAGACAAACGAAGCTATCAGTAGGGCTGATTTTGAGAAATGAAGATAATAACGGTACTATAGGTGAGGCCTCGGATGCCATTATTTTTCACTGAATATTTAAAGAGCTGCTGCAGGCGAGATGGATCTAGACCACAGGAGCGTCAGCTATCTACACTTCGGACGACTGTTATTTACTTATTAATGCGAGGAAGGAGAAGAGGGAGAAACAGAAGGAAACAGTCCGAACATTTTGGTTTGGCCGAAATATATCAAGTAGTCAATAATCCACTTACTCTAAGAGACATATTTTTTAAAACACTGTTTTTACTCATTTTATCTTTTTTCCCCCTTTGTTAAATGGCTAAACTATTCAAAATCTAATTTAAAGAGCTACGTAATACATCCCCCAGTTTCGGATTTAGTGATAACTTCACTAAAAAGGAAAAAAAAACCAAAACGTCTTTAAAATAATGAGACCCAACTTAATTTAAATGACAAGAAAATACGATAAATAAATATGGCTACAACTCACATTAGTGAGTACTGAAAATCTGAAAAGTGAGAGTTGTTATTTGTCATGGTTGTTAGTTTGTCAACAAGTCAGAGGTATACAACGGATTCGTTCAAATCATATCCACACTAAACAGAGGTACGAATCAGGAGGATGGGTGGTTCACAATATTGTAATGTCACGGACAGGAAAATCAATGACCATTTAATTGATGTGAGTGTTGGTGTGGGATCGTGAACTGGGTGATTTGCAGTCCAGCCGAGCGCGAGACATTCGAAATGAGATTCATTCCACAAGATACCAGTATTCGGTGTTGACACGAATAACTCAAACAGTGAGAAATTTTGGTCTGAATTGAAATAAGTTTGGTGTGATTCGCGAGGGTAGAGGTTGCGTCAAAGCAGTTAGACATACACATTCCCTCCCTCCATTGTGCTTCGCAATTAATTGACAGCGGAGACAAATGTTTGAAAATGTAGCCAAACAAGATATTTTAAAGTCAGTGCTTCGTAAACGGTGATGGAGGAAAACAAGTTCTGAGAAACTGAAAAAGAGGAGAGAAAAACGAGGAAGATCGGCGTATCCTTAAACTATGGGGATTCAGAACATCTTTAAAATGAACGATGCTGCGCACATTCGCAGCACAGTTGTAGCCCGGAGAGTGACAAGGGATTGTTTCGTGCGCGGGATGCGCGCTCACTCGTCGTGTTACGCCCAAAATCAATACGGACCATATAGGAGTGGGAAATGCGCTGGACCATCACTCACTATTATCACTGACGCCCGATAATTAATCATCTCAGAGAAACACAGAGCGTTTGACCGCATAATTGAAGAGCATAAGCAATATGGGTAATACCTTCGCGACCAGGGACCTGTGTTGTTTGTGGGCACCATAGATCACTATTGCCCCCTCTAAAAGAGAGCTTTTGTGTCACAGCATTCAACATGTAGCATTCAGAGGGAGCTGAGCTCCTGCACTCGGTTGCGGGGAGAATTACAAACAGTTGGGTTACACTTAAAGTTTCAGTGAATCGGATTTCTGAGCTGACCTAATTAAAACAGTCATCATTTGAACGCATGGGTATTTAAAAAATTACATCTCTTAGTGTAGACTGACCTCTTCACAAAAGAGAGAGTTTGTTGCTTAAATGGTAAGGGAACAGCCTGCCGCCTCCCTCTTACTTCTCAGACTTTAATTCACAGGCTCTCATCGGCCTGATTTACATCCACACTTTTGGAGAAACACGAAACCATTTTAAGCCAAATTCATTTCGTTTGCTTACGCAGCGAAGATAAAACTGAGAGAGGGAGAGAGAGAGAGAGAGAGAGAGAGAGAGACGGCAATGCTAAAGTATAAAATGAGTTAAACGAGTGGGTATTGGCAGCAAATTGACATGACACGTCGTAATAGAATTAGGGAGGGAATGTGCCACTAAATTTGCATTGAGGAGGCGAAGGTGTGATCTCCCTGAAAAACCTGCGAAGTTACTTTAAAGAGCAGGATCCTCCGTAATAGAGTTTTGGTTTTGTTCCAGTGCGTGGTTACTCAATTGGTTTCATTACAATTTTTCTACTTGAAATGCATATATGGATTGAATAAATTCATATTATATTTCAGCAATTTGCATGAGGAAGAAATTGAGACAGCTCAAACACGTCTCATCAGAATAAGCCTTATTATCATATCAAATAGATTACACTCATATCATGCAGTCATCTACCGTCTGTTGTCAACGACTGACGGATTTTGTTTTCGCTGAAACTGGTTACAGCAAGAATCATGTTAAAGGAACGCTTGCCCGTCACATTTATCTACATCATATTTCTGACAGTGCCCCCCCCCCCTTATTTATTACCCATTCCTAATTCAATAGAGAATAGCTGTTATGAACAATAGTAATATTTTTTAATAAGCTGATGTTTAAAATTGCACACAAAATAAAAAAGGTGTAAAACAGCCCATCATACGAATATTTGGCAATCGGAATCCATTTGTTTGTTTGTTTGTTTTTTGGCAGTTATATCTTCTCTGAGGAGTTTAAAATATATTATGAAGTGTTACAGAAAAAGTATATGAAAAGACCCCCCCATCACACACACACACACACACACACACACACACATACACACTATTTGTTTCCATGTACGCATTTGGCAAGTGGTCACAATGCTCCAACAGACAAATCGGGTTTAAGTTAGACCATCCGTTTTTTGTTGTTCTTGCTGTTGTTTTTTTTGTTTGTTTTTGCTTTGTTTGAGCGCATTTAATGCATTGCTATGTGTTGAGAGCTCTGCAGCAACGCAAGGTGCCTTTTGGCTGGACCGCCTTTGAAAAATTGTCTGCATTAAAATTCAGTACCTGCCCTGGCAGAGAATGGCCTCCATTAATTAAGAGATCAGCCCTGGTCTATTGTCCTCCAGCAGTGTAGCCAGCACTTGTCCCACAGAATGTGTCTCTCCATTGTCCTCCTGACAACGTCCTGCTGCATCACTCGATATCGATAGACCATGTTTGTTTTTACATTATCTTAGCAGGAGCTACAGACATCCCTCTCAAGCACGTCTAGTTTGAAAGAAAACAAGCAAACAGTTTAAAAAATGCCACAGAAGTGTTTGGAGTCATCTTTCCTTGGCTCACACTCACTCCCTCCCCCCTGTCTGGGGTCGGCAGTTTGTACGTGTGTCTGTTTATGTGTGTTCAGAGGTTTTGACTTTACACTACATGTGTGTCCAGGCTAGATAAATAGAGTGATTATCAATGATACGGACAGCTGAGCTGTTGGTAGGACACAGAATAAACCAAGGCACATAAAAGCCCACACAGGACTGTTTCAGAGTCATAACCCTACAAGCTACAGAGAATGAATATTGTTAATGACCTAGCTGTCCTCTCTTT
>NC_044496.1:6898771-6911271 GCF_902362185.1 Chanos chanos | reverse complement strand
GTCAATAGGCAGACGCTCAGGAGCCAATACAGTAGCAGGCTAGAGACAAGAGCACATCAAAGGCAGAGACCGAATCTCCTCACTGAGATATTTAATACAACCAAGAACTATGGTCCCTCCAGGAACCACCTTAGGTAGGCCCTCCATTTCCCTTTGGCCAGACAATGAACTATAATTAATTACCAAATAATATTAAAACACCAAGTTCACATTCACACAGTATTGAATTACAACTATTATTATTCACATTGCAGTTGGAATTCCCATGTATAACACTATGATTTTTTTTTTTTTAATAATTATGATTTTAAACACTGCCCGGGGACACTTTATTGTTAGGAGACATAAAATGAAAAATTAAGTAATGTATCACTTGAAAGAGAGAGAGAGAGAGAGAGAGAGAGAGAGAGAGAGACTAAAGTACTAAATGAGAATAATGCAACGATAATTGTTCTAAGATATGCTTCTCGTTTAACGTGAAAGCATGATTAAGAACTAATTAATCAAACGAATCATTTGCACGAGGAACATTGTATAAAGACAAAAGATGCTGTAAGAACAAATGTACATGTTCATGTTCTGCAATTAGGGACAAAGCATACATCCTGCCTACAGTGGCTTTTAAAGCAAATCTTATTTGGGCTAATTATGATTAAGTTAATTGCCCGCCATGTTCTCATTGGTCATTAATGGCAGCTTTATAAAAGAAAGACGCTGTTACGTTCCTTCCTCAATTAGGAACTTAATTAATCTGTATGGCTGCTATATCCAAAGAGGACACATGGGTTAATAAAGATGACTGAAAATAAAGATTCATTATATTAATACCAATTCAACATACACCAATTCACCAAAAATCATCTACACAGAGAACAGTAACGGGATGGATCTCTCCCCTCTTCCCCACTGCTCCTCTCTCTTTCTCTTATTTACCAAGACATACTGCGTATCTGAAAAACAGATCAAGTTAGGGCAGAAGTCGTACACAGCAGAGTAGAGAGACAGGAATGATATCGAGTGTCCAGAGGGGTGTGAGTGTGTGTGTCACAGGTGGGGCGTCTTTTCTCAATCTCTCGCCCACAAACTCCTCATGAGTGATAATACCATTAAGGAGTAAGACAAGCTTCCTGTTCTTCCCTCCTCACCTCCTCATCTCACACTCGTTCACACGCATATGCACTTACACACACAAACACACACGCGCGCACACACATAGAGACAAACAGACACAGACAAATGCGTATGTTCTCTCTGTCTCTCTCTTGCTCGCGCACACACACACACACACACACACACTCTCATACACACACATAGACCCTCAATCACTCTCACAAACACATACACACACACAAATATAGCATCTGCAAGTAACACATAACCCAAATTAGGACACAACTCATAATTCAATGTCACCAAATTCAATTGACGTCAGTAAAATTCAATTTGTCACAAGATACCTTACTGGATGAGGTGCTCTAAAAATATACATACGTATATAAACAAAGTATTTGTCTGTCAAGGGCAAAACACAAACAAATAGAATTACAATGTGTTCACAAATTAAGGAAGAATGCTAATGCTCAAACTTAAGGCAAAGTTTAAAAATAGCCAAAGGATTATTGGAGGGGGAAGGTAATTGGATTGGCTAAGAGGAACAAATGGCTCTTTGCACCACATGAAGTCTATAGACCTGACCATTCATAGATTAGGAAACATCTGATGATAAAAGTTAAGAGCAGTATTAGGCCCTAGATGCTAGATGGGTGATTGCTATTTTACCGGTTTCTGAAGTTACCAATGTAACAAAAGATCAAATTGCTTAATTGTAAACGTGTTGCAAAGCATATCCTGTTAACAAGAAGGAAAAAGGGGGTGGGGGTGGGAGTCCCTGTTTGTCCAAAACACACATACACACACTTTGACCTCATGAAAATATGTATCTATATGTGGTGAGCCTTGCTTTATGTAGAGAAAAGTAAAACATGTTGAAAAATGACATTGTATCAGCTTTGCCAGATATGAGATCATAAATGTTATGTATGCGTCTAGGTGTGTGTGTGTGTGTGTGTGTGTGTGCCAGATAGAGAGAGAGAGAGAGAGAGAGCAGTAAATATTTCATATATATATGATAATGTGCAGACATGGACTCACAGAGTCATAAATCAGAGTCCAACCCAACAAATTAATACAGTTCATAGCTGACTGGGCGATGAACTAGTCGTAAATTATATGTGAAGTACTCAAATTTAATCAGCCTGGATTTTTTTTTATCTGTCACAAACTAAGAACACCTCCTCTAATTTTTTTTGAAAAACAAAAACAAAAAAACAGAACAAAAGAAATGAAGACTTTGAAGTATTTTTTTTTAATACAAGTTCATTACAAAAAGAGTTCATAGTCATCTAAACCGTACTTTTAATTCCTCACGATAAAAAAAGAGAGAGAAAAAGCAACAAATAAGAGTAAGCAATGTGATCATTAGTCATGGGTGGCTTTATCATTGGTCTTTGAATAATGACAATACTGTGGAGCTGTGTGCAGACATATCGCACTGCACAAATGAATGGAGGCAGGAGAGAGAGAGAGAGAGAGAGAGAGAGAGAGAGATAGAGAGAGTGGGAGGAAGTGAAAGCTCTTCACAGTATGTGTGACTGTGTGACTGTGTGTGTGTGTATGTGTGTGTGTGTGTGAGGGGGTTGCAGAGGTGGGTAGGCTGTGAAGGGTGGTGGTGTTGGTGGTGGGGTAGTGGTGGTGAGGGGGGGGGGGGGGGGGGGGGGGGGGTGTCTAAGGTTGCAAGCAGCAATTTCTCTTTGTTATCAAGTGAAATGACTCCGCAAATATGACAATAAATCACGTCGGAAATCAATCTGAGAGGAGACGACTGGGAGGCACTGATAATGCATCAATCAATATTTAATGTTTGGACTTTAATTAATCCACAGGCAGGAAGCATTCTTTAAGTGACAAAGGGAGAGAGAGAGAGAGAGAGCGAGAGAGAGAGAGGGAAAAAAACGAGTAGAGAGTACTTTAGCATTGAGCAGCTCTTATATCAAACAGCCACACTGTGCACAAATGCCTCATCTGTCCATTCCTCCATTAAACTTCTCCTTTTTTTTTTTTTTTTTAATGTTACACACCACTCATTTCTTTCTTTTTCTCACACAGGGAACAGAGAAGACATGGCCTACTATCAGAGGCTCACTGAAAGATTATGACCATACAGTAGTTGTATATGTGTGACACACACACAGAGAGAGAGAGAGAGAGAGTGAGTGAGAGAGAGAGAGAGAGAGAGAGTGCGCAACAGCACTAGGGTCAGAAAAAGGCATAGTCAGGCTTACAGTTAGGCTCTGAAAAGTTGAAGAGTTTGTTGCTTTAGAGACATATACTTTAATTCACTTTCTAAGGAACAAACCCTCAGTCCTGACAGAGTCATGCAATTTGAACAAAATTCCTCAGTAGGCCTACTGTAAAAAAATAAAAAACTAAAGCTTTTCTCAGTATGTTATCTTATTCACAAGGATTGTTAGATTGATTTTTTGAAAGCTCCATTCTTCAATCTGACAACAGTGTGGGAATGTAACTTCACTCTAACTCGTCCTGAGAAAATGGAGACCTGACCTGACGCGATAGCTGCCCTCTCTTCTTTAGTCTACCTGTGGATCCATATTGTCCAAAGTTGCGCTCTCTCACACAGAAACTCAATCCTCTCCTGTGCAACTGCAGAGCCAAAATGGTGCAACGCTAACCCTGAGTCTCTCTGATCACACAGAAAACGTCCCCGAGGTGCTAATTATCGCATCCCTAGCAGAGCGGCTACAACACTGCTAAATAACCCAGCGGGGAGGCTTGACATTTGGGTACCTGCCGTAAGACCCGGGCCGGTAATTGGGACACAATAGCCCGTGGAGAGGGAGGTCTGCGAGGTGTGTTTAAACTACCGATGGGGAAAATCTCTCCGAGTAAATAAAGAGACATTCAGAGCTGGGCAGATAACTGGAAACATGAGAGAGTAGCTTGCTAAAATGGCTAACGCTAAAGAGACTCACCGTCCTCGGGGAGTTTTTCTCTGAGAGGCTCCAGAGAGGAGGATGATGGGGATTAGTGGCCGTGAACTTTTAACATTCACAGATGCATATACTAATACAGCACTGCGCTGCGAGATTCGGTGTGTGTTACATCATTTCATCTTCAAAGTCCCGTGTGTGGAACAGGGAAGATTATATTTGCTTTGCTTACTTAGTTCAAAATTTGTTTATTAAGTATGGATGGTGATTATATGAATAGAACCAGTGTAGTTCAAGATTTGCCTAGGAGAGTGTGATAGAGAAGATTTATTTAGGGGTGTGTGTGTGTTTGTATCTTTGTGCTCTCTTGGCAGGTCTGTGTGTGTCAGTAGTGTTAGGAGAAAGACCTCCAGGAACTGTGTCCCTGTGCACAGACTAATGCAACCCACATGTGTCTATGTCCATTGACCTGGAGACAACAAAAAGACCTTTAAACACCACTGCAACAGAACACTCTCTTTTGGCCAATGGAGTTCTTGTCTTTACACAGCAATTGAAAGTGAGTCAGGGGCATGCACTGGTTTCTGATCAGATGTAATATTACTACAATGAGGAAATGATAACACAAACTTTTTTTTTGTCGTCTTTATTTACCTACGTGTTAGTTTAGTCTGTTTGTCTTTTATTTTCCCTGAACATTTCACTCATGTAGTTTGGAACATAATTTGAACTTTTCACTGTTCTCTACAGATGTGAATTGCAAAGTTTGCACGTAAGCAGAATATGCAACAATGCAACCACTGATATTACACCACAAACACGGGATGTTTCATGCATATCATTTTGAAATATAGAATCTTCTCTCGTACTGTAACCGACTAAACGCACAAACATAATTGTAACAATTATGACATTTCCTGCGGTCTTAAGATTGCAACGTCTCCAAAAAAAAAAAAGAAAAAAAGGTTAAGATTGTAATAACTCCACAGTGTTATGTAATAAAGAACGGAGATAAGAAGCTGTCTAAGGGGACGGGGAAAAAACACAGTTCTCTCTCATTCTCTTCACCATTTTCATATTTGCAACCAAAGTTTCGAGACTTAGTGTCTCTGTCAGGGTTTTGGATGCGTTGAGATGTTGTTGTTTTTTTTGTTTTTAATGAAATAGGAAGAGGAGTTATAGGGACTGTGCAAACATCGCGGCTTAATTCTGAGGAAACTCACGAGAAGCTTTGAATGTTAACAGTGCGCTAAATTACTGTATGAAGTCAGAGAGAAACAAAGTACAAATTATTATGATTCATCCCTCAAAAACAGGTTGGCACACGCAATAGAGGACAGATGGGACACAAACAGAGAGTGTCATAAAAACATACCAACTGCCCGTCAAATAAGGGAGCGAAGAAACATATCTACGATACACACAGGTACTTTCATGGGACGTAGTGTCTAACACACATATACACATGCATGCAAACATGCCTGCATACACAGCACGTATGTACTTTATAGCGCAGAATGTAATATATCACATTTGAACAGAGACAGACAACACAATCTCTTACTGCAGCTACGTGAATATACAATGGTTCAGTGTACAAGCAGACGGAGAGAGTTGCCAATAGCGCATATTCCATTCGACACACTTATTAAAAAAAAGTCAGAGACTAAAATGTGCTCTACTGTTAGCATGTTTCTGGGCAGACTCAGATGAATGCTGATTTATTAGCTTGTACGGCTGCAGAACGCCAAACGCGGGAAATATAATAAAGTGCAAGTGTGAAACATTTGTTCAGGGTGACAGACAAGCAGGCAGACGGGGGTATTCAGAGTCATAAATAGCTGGACAGGACAAATAAGACATCATAGCACATGCCAAAGACGCGGCTAATTTTCCCAGCGGACATACGCGAACATGTGTAAGTATAACATTAAATCTGACATGCCAGAGGCCACTGTGTGACTGCAGCTGAGAAAAACAGAAGATGGGGGTACAGAAAAGTAACTGTATCCTCTACACACACACACACACACTCACTCACACACACACATATATTTGTATACCCACATCCACCTACACACCCCACAACACATTTATTTATTTGGTTAATTGCTTAGTTAGTTGGTCAGTTTCCCCAAAGCCAGTGTCCCCTCTACTTTCCAGCTTTCTCCTTTTTTTCAGGAGACAGTTTGTCCACAAAGTAACACACACACACACACACACACACACACACACACACACACACACACACACACACACACACAGAGTCAAAGTTTAATATGTCATCATGGAAAATTTCATGTTGTTGATTTGTAATGATTGAAAGCTCATGTCTTAAAACTATGTCTGTACTGAATAAAGAAAACAATCAAAGCTACAAGAATGCCAAGTTTCACTGACATCAATTTATGATTTCATTTCGAATTCAGTGGTTACTTCCCTTTACTAACAGCCTCTCTTTCATGTGTCAAGCTCTGCATTTCAGAATAATAATAATAATAAAAAAAACTTGGATGAAAAATAATAGCTTTGTCCAGTCTTCATAATATATCGCCATAGCGAATACATCTCAGGACATGTTGATGCTTGTCAGATGCATAATACTTTTAAGTTGCAATCACTGAATTTCATCAGTATGACGTTTTATTCAATATTTTTGAGGTTTTCAGACGCTTTTAATTTCCAAAAACAGAAACTATAGGCGGTGAAGCAAGAGAGAGTCAAGTTTAGACGAGTTATAACAATTTTCTTTGGATGGATGCTGTATGGTTAGAAAGAAGGATGTCATTGATATGAACTTGCTGTCCTTTTAAAATCACTTTGAGTGAAGTGTGTTGTTTCTCATTAACTTTGTTTCCTCCCTCACAGAACTGGCCCACCCTTTAGCTGTTCCCCTGCGGATGCATGTTTATTACAGGTAAAAGTGTGTGAGGCAGGGGCTAAGTGGTGGTTGAATGGATGGAGAGCCAGACATAGTGAAATGAAACAAGGTTCCCTCTCTTTTACTGATACGACCATTCAGTGATGCCAAGAGCGTCCGGATTACAATGAAGGTGACAAGGGGCACTTTCTTCTAAGTACTTATAAAAAAAAAAAAAAAAAAGAAAAGAAAAAGAAAAATGCACAAACAGGACAGACGAGAGAGAGAGAGAGAGAGAGAGAGAGAGAGAGATGTTCTTTGGAGTGTGGCGTTCCAGTTGGATCAGGCTAAAGCGCTGGTGATGTCATTCTTTTTTTATCATCCTCGTGATTAATCTCTCTGTCAATTTAAAACCTAAATTTGCTGCTGTGGTTTTTTTAGAAACGCATCCAAGTCAATATACAAGCTGATTGCGTATAAAGTCACAGGCATGGTAACGACTAAGGAAGAGGTGGAGGGAAGTGACGGGAGGGTGTACGGATCATGTGTCTTTGGGTCAAGGAACTTGAGGAATGTACTGTTGTTCCGTCCTTTTTGTGGAGTCTCCCCCCCCCCCCCACCCCCTCACCCCCACACCCCCACACCCCCACCTTCTCTCAGACTGTGCCAGGCGGTGGGCTTTGGCTCCTAATCCAGGTTGATTTGGTAAACACTCACGCTAATGCTGCCCTCTGCTCCTAATTCTGTTGTTTTCTGTTGAAGAATATGTGTATTTCTTGGGAGATGTCTTAAAACAGATGGGAAAGGAGGGAGGAGGAGAAGGAGGGGGAAGAGGAGGGGGGAAGGGGGGGGGGGGTCATCAGATTTAATCTGACAAGGGCTCATGTGTAGATTGGACTTCAGATTAGGAACATGGGCCAAGTATTTTCAATTATTATTCTTCAGTTGAATTAAACATGTCCTCGTAACACGAAAACATACGTGCCCATGACATACATAGTCAATTAAAGCTCTCCTAAGCCTCTCTTGATCTCGTATTGTATTCTTGTAAACATATTATTCTGTTTTTTGAGAGGTGATGCTTATGGGAGTCACAAACAGTTTGTGATGTGCATATGATGTTCTCTCTTAAGACATTTATTATATCTCCAAATACACACCTTCCCAATTTTTATGCTCTTTTCGTGAAACAAAGAAAAAAAGGAAAATAAACCAAAAAGGAATTAAACCTTTTGTTTTTTTCTGTGTTGGGTTAAAGTTTGAGAGGAGTTCCTCCATCAAAGGTTCAAACTGAACTCAGAAATGAAAATATTAGTCATATAAAAAGGAGAGAGAGAAAGAGAGAGAGAGTGTGAGAGAGAAAAAAAACAAAACAATTACAGCTGGCAACCTGATATCAGCGTACAAATGCTATGAGAAATCAAATCGCAACTTGGGCAAAAAGTCAAGAAAGAACTTCAGTGGACTGTATTCATCTAAGACAGCCTCATTCATCCTGTTATCTATGTGAAAACACGACCCTGGCAACGAATCTCTCAGCATGCCTCCTTTTTCAATAGTCCCATAAAAAATGTTGCTTTATTAAAGGTTAAAAGTGCAACAATCAAACAATTGCTCCTGTTGTCTAATTGACACAGATGCAGAGGGAGTATTAAGCCCATTGATGTGTTTATCTTTAGGTCTGGGGTCAGTGGTGATGTTCTCTCCCTTTGCTAGGAGTTAGGGCCAAATGCCCAGCCTTTACTGGTCTATTGTTTCTTTTATCTGACCCTCGGTGCTTTCATAAATCTCAGGTAAGAACATCTGAACCTGGCCACATTTAAAGATGCATGTAAACCGGTTACCTTGCACAAACAAT
This sequence comes from Chanos chanos, assembly GCF_902362185.1. NCBI lineage: Eukaryota > Metazoa > Chordata > Actinopteri > Gonorynchiformes > Chanidae > Chanos > Chanos chanos. The sequence continues at coordinate 6,902,546 of NC_044496.1, read as the reverse complement.
AGCCTCTCCAACTGATCTTATCTGAGAGGATGTTGACAATGAAGACAAGTACCTGAGGTACCCCATCTCCCCCCTGTTCTTTCCCTCTCTCTCTCTCTCTCTCTCTCTCTCTCTCTCTCTCTCTCTCTCTGTCTCTCTATTTCTCTTTGTATCTCTCCCTCCTTCATAGGCAGGGGGTCTCTATCTTGTCTCTCCTGGCTGATGTTATCAGGCCTTTGGAGAACCTGCTCAGCTCTAATCACTGGCCCCTGCTGGAAATGACACCATGTAATTTAGCCATGGTAATCTGCATGCTTTAATGCAGACGGAAAAAAAAAACAGAGCCTTGAAGGCACCAAAAGAGAGAGAGAGAGAGAGAGAGAGAGAGAGGGAGGGAGAGAGGAAGACAGAGATTAAAAAAGCATATGTTTTAGAAGTCATTAGAAGAGACTCAGCAGGGCCCATGGTTGCGGATCTTGATTTACGCATGAGGCCAGTAAGTCCTTACAGGGAGTAAATAATGTATTAATTTTTAAAGAGATTTTTTTTCTCTCTCTCTCTCTCTCTCTCTCTCTCTCTCTCTTCTTTTCAAAGATAAAAAAAACATCTCCATCTGGCTGAGTGTGAACTGGGACAGGGCTAGATTAAAGAATGTTCAGTGGTATCTTCTTATCAGAGACAAGGGCTTAATGTCCACACAATCAATGCTGCTCCAACAAGTGGTTCATTAATACTGAATGGCAATGTTTAATTCTATGTCTTATCAACGTGTCTTGGCGTTTGTTCAAATCTTTTGTGGGTATAGAAGAATTAAACACGGAGCTAAAAACCAAAGCAAAATAAGAGCAGTTGATCAATCCCACCCCCTGCCCAACGAACGAGGCATAGTGTTATTAATTGTAATTTTTTAAAAAATGTATTTATTTATTTAATTCTATTAAAAATTAAGAGCCCCAGAAGCCCAGAAGCAATATTTATTCATTAGATTCTGTTTTTTTTTTTTTGGTTTTTTTTTTTGCGGCAAGCAAAACATTATCCATCTTTGGTTGGCAACAGTTGTACTAAATTATTGCTTGTTTTATAATCTGAGCCAACTTCAGTTGAACATTTTTCTTTTTTTTTTTTTTTTGCTGGCGTACCATACTATTTTTATCAACAAATAATTATTTCACCTCGTTAAGTTACTTACTTACGCTGAGATATGTTTATTACATTTTGTCAGATTTTTTGTACAAGAGGTTTGGAAAAGAGACATGACAAACCAACCATTTATCTTAATTTTGATATCAATGCAGTTTGACTGGAGAATGAATAGAATGTGTGTTGGTTGCCAAACCTGTATACCCAATAATCACAATAGCAGTATACCAGAGTCCCGTTCGTGATTTTAGGTTTGGACAACAGCAAACCAGTTTATCTTGCCACATTGAATAAATCCTGTCATTTTTCAATTGACTTCTACAATGTGTAACTGGTTCCGGTATTGGGCCCTTCAGTTTCCATTAACACGTGTAAGCGTCCCTGTGTGGCCCGTTTTGTTTATGACTGATGAACTGCTCTGAAAGAGGGTATGTTTTATCTCTACTTTTTATCATTAATCTGCATCTGAATAAGTTTCCTTGTGACCGACTGATCCGCTGTCGCGTAGACCCAACCCTGCGACCGACTCCAGTGTCTCTCCCAGTCTCGTAGCCATAACTCACTGGCCTCTGTCTTATTCTCTCCGGCCCTATGAATGACCCGGGCAGCATAAAGCTGTTTAACGCCAATATCGCATCATGCTCAGAATCGCAATGGCTTCGTCCCCTCTCTATCCATCACGCGCGAGCGGACAAGCCCTGCCGTGATATCGCCGAAATATTATTAAAACTTTGAACCCCCCCCGCGCCTATAAATCATGATAGAATAGCTGCGTGGTTGTTATACTGTGAGAATGTATGGGTCCTATCACTTCAGAGTAATTACACATTAAACGCAGAACGTGGCCAGGCATTCTGTGTGCAGGGAAACGAAGGTGAAGAGAGAGGGATAAATAAAGTCAGAGGGAGGGAGAGAGAGAGAGAGAGAGAGAGAGAGAGAGAGAGAATATTTCTGGGCAGAGTATTACTCATGCATCAGGTCAGGCTAACCTGAACACAGACTCATTAGCCTGACTCAGACAGTAAACAGCTGTGGTTAAGTGCATGCAGCCTGCTCCGTGACATGTTTGCAATCTTGTCCTCTTCTGATGTTTGGCCTACAGTGATACACTTCAAACACTTGGCCTAGGCCCCCCTCTCTCTCTCTCTCTCTCTTTTGCACATGCACACACACACACACACACACACACATACATTCACACACACACACATACACACACCCACACACACACACACACACACACACATATATACGCTCACAAAAAGAAAAAGTAAAATCATAACAGACACCGAATACTATTTGATACTATTTGTGTAAGAGATGTTCCTGTTCCTTCTGTCCTTGTTCGTCACATTTCTCTCTCTCCCTCATTCTTTCTTTATCTCTCTCTCCCTGTCACACTCTCCATATATTTATGATTCAGAGTTCAGGGCAATTTTTGATTTGTTTTGGAAGGTTCCTGCCCTCCCTATCCTGTGTCACGCTCATTGTCCTCCTAAAGCAGGTTAACGTCTAACCCTCTCTGTGTATCATAGTAACAAGCACCATAATCATTACTCAGTGTTACTCAGCACATAACACGACAGACATTCAATTACCACAAGGTAATCAGATATCACCAACTGAAACAAGTAGTGGTTTGCCTTCATGCCAAATTGCAAATGTAGCACTAAGGCAGAAACACAGAGCAGGTATTAATTCATTCTGGGCCAATATGTTCTGTACATGGTGATTTCCAGTCATTGTCTGTTCAGTGTATTGTGGTGTACAATGATTCTGTTTTTCATAAGCAGTGATATACTGTGAATATGTATCCAACATGCAATATATGCAAAATGTATGTTGTATTTCTGTGATGTGATTCCAGGTATGTCACCGTTCCCTGTGGTCTATGTGATGGTATAGCTGATCTGTGCTGTAAATATAAACACATAAAGAGCGTTTTACATATGGTGGTTAAACTAGTGATTCACTGCTGCGCTCGTGGTAATCGTATGTGGTTTTGATCTCGTGGAGCGCACATATTGTTATCTACTGTTTTTGCCTGCGTGGTTATGTGCGGCTCAGTTCGATTCAAGTGTATTTGCATAGCTCACGTGAATTCATGCATTCACACAGTCCTGGACAGCTTACCAGATATCCAAATGTAGCGACAGTAAGAAAAACTCCCTAAAACTCCTTCAAATAAGAAGAGATGCTGAGAGGAACCAACACTCAGCACACCCTTCTCCAGTGGTTTTCCAGCTTACGGTGTGTACTGTTCTGTGCTAAGTGTAGGTTGATGTGTAGTGGATTTGCATCCTGTGTACTAGAGATTGTACATGAGGAGTAGCGAATGAATTAGGGTGTATGGTGTGGCGTGAAGAGACGGTCTTTTCCCTAATTCTACTTTTTGTTCACCTCGGCTCCAGAGAAAAAGAGGAAGAAAAAGAGGAGAGAAAGAAATGGGGGTGGCGGACGACAAAAGGGTGACGGCGATAATGGAGGGAACAGATGTTGAACTGCAGGTGTCTTTGCGTCCTCTTTTCTTTTTGTCTACTCATCTCTCCCTCTCTTTCTCTCTCTCTCTCTCTCTCTCTCTCTCTCTCTGTTAATAAGTGATCACCTTTGTTTGTGTCTCTGTTTTTAGCCACCACTCAAGCTAAATGAAGGTAAA
>NC_044496.1:6888771-6893771 GCF_902362185.1 Chanos chanos | reverse complement strand
TATTCACTGAGAATTTATATTAAACAGCTGCACAAGCAAGCTTCTGGATGTGTTAGAGATGACTAGTGATACAACAGGACCACACCACGAGAAAGAAAGAGAAAAAGACACAGCAAAAGAAAAGAAAAGGAAACAGACAGACAGACCGACAGACAGAGGTCCAATAAAGAATAACAAAATAAAAGTCAGCGCTGTCCATCAGGTCTTCATCTCTCTGGCTTTATTTGATCCCCTCATATGCAAGTATATATTCTTTTTATTATTTTTTTGGAGACATACTGACAAAAATAACACCACAATGAGTCAATACAAAGGAAGAAAGAAAGAAAGAAAGAAAGAAAGAAAGGCACAGAAAACAGAGACAGATAAGTTAGTATATACGTCCTAAAGCTGAGGTCACAAGAGTAAAGCTCAGCGCCACAGTCTGTGTGACGGTGAAGAGAAAAAGTCCCGAGCAGTTGGACTGTGTGTCGTCGTTTGCGCTGATCATCCCAGTCGATGTACAGTTGACCGAACCCCACTGACAAACGACAGGTCAGCGAACTCTTAACTCGCACCCATAAACAAGTCCAGTGCCTCTAATTTTCCACCACTTTACCTTTATTTCACCAAAGACTTCCCACATCTACCCCTTTTTATCTCTCTGCTCCACTCAGTCACTCACTCACTCACTCATGCACACAAACACACACTCACACATACACACACCATTGTGAGATTCACACTTATCGAACAATATGAAGGAATGCCTCCCTCATTAAGTTTACCGTGAAGAGATTACGTAATGGAAGAGCCATTCCACCTCCCCCTGTAATCAGAGCGGGACCAGTGTACTTCAATTAGGTCACTTACTCATACACACACGCACACGCGAGCGTGCGTGCGCACGCACATATGCGCACGCCCACACGCGCACATGCACACCCACACGCGCGCATGCACACCCACAAACACACACATACACACACACACGCAAAGACACACACAAACACATACAACAGATTAGCCATTTCCCACATCACCATGTTAGTCTCATATTGTCCACTCTCATATTCTCTCTCTCTCCCTCTCTCTCTCTCTCTCTCTCTCTCTCTCTCTCCTTCACTCTTGTACACACACACACACACACACACACACACACACACATTCACAGACACTGCCCTGTGGTATAATCCAGACTGGAACATGGAAATTGGAAAAGGAAATCTCTCTTCCCCTCACCATACAGAGTTTATGCAATTTCATTCATTCATGAAAAAAAAAATCAGAGAAAACAACAGTACAAGTAAAGCTTTCACAAACGCTTATAATAAACACCACCATTCTGAGGGAGCTGTATAATGCATTTACAGCTCTGTGTAAACAATTTGCCATAGAAAGTATATTTTATAATTGAGTATGAACTTGTAAGAATGACAGAGTGAGAATACACAATATATGGTTTTCTGTTGTCTTTATGTGGTAGTTCATTGATTGTGAAGTGCACTGTGACCACAGCTCCAACTGGAAGTGCAGGCGACCGAACCAGGTCAGGTCCGTAACACCTCGTTCTCTGATCATTTTCTGGGCATGCCCGTGAGGTGCGTGTTGATTGTGAGGTTCTTACTTATCCGATCAGAATGGTTAAATATAGCAACAAAAATCACTCTGGCGATGCCTTTTACGACGGGCTTTTTAATTGGTTTATAAATTCTGCCAATTATGTGATGGAAGTTCCCCTGAAGAAGTCACCTTCGCTAAGCTGCTTGAAGCCTGCGAGAAATGAATTACGCTGCAAGGCATAGCGTGACAGTGGAAAAGGGATGACATCAAACTGTGTGTGTGTGTGTGTGTGTATGTGTGTGTGCGCGTGCATATATGTGTGTGTGTGTGTGTGTCCATCAGCACATGGATCATGTGAATAGAACACAACACCCCAATTGGATTAACAGATTAACAGATCTCAACTTTGACCTCAACATGCTCCCAGACAGCACTGCACTTGCCTTGCCAAGTCATTTCCATCCTCCCTCTCACTCCGTCTGAGACACACACACACACACACACACACACGCACTCACACTCACACACACTCACTTCAGTGACACAAACTTTACCTGTGGGAAAGGTATTTTGTCTGTCATTCACTTACCCACAATTCACTAGGGTGACAAGGCTAAATTGGATTAGCAGAGATGGGGAAGGAACAGATTAGCCACAATGGAGCAAAACACATTCTAATAAACAAAACTAGCATTACAGTGCATGTCAGTTAATTCAATTATCATGACCTACATTTGGTGCAGCAAACGCATAACAAATCCACACTAAATTAAGGGTCAAGGTTCAAGTCCGTGTGTGATAGTTCTGACCATGTCATTTTCCATAAGTCTTGAATTCCTGTCTACACAGGTGATTAATAGGGTGTTTTGTTAGTCTTTTAGAGTGATTTGTGAGTGAGGAACAAGTCTACCTTGTTGAATTAGGTTAATGTTGTTTTCAAATGACTGGCTCCACCGACGTGTGGACATATTTTCTCCAGGTCAGCAAATCTGTGTTTTTTTCCCCCCGCTGCTGCTGCTGTTGTTGTTATCCGCACACTCCTCCATTTAATTTACCTCCTTCATTTTTTTGGCTGAGCGTCAAACACAGAGCTATTTGCACATGGAGCCGCCCGTTGTTGTTTTAATCTATTACACAGCTCACGTGAACCGCTCCGCCAGTAGCTGGTACTTAAACGGAGAAAAGATGTTACAGGGCGGTCGCCAAAAGCCTTTGAACAAAATGACTTCCTTTAGCACGCCGCAGCTTTAATTACGTGCTGGCGAACACAAAACAGGTCGGACAATTTGTAGCGAGGGGAAATCATATTTCTATTGAAGGGATAAAGACATAACCAATGATTTTATACGAGGAATGTCATAATTATTTTCCTCTTCTTTCTCACTGGAGCGAGGGATCAGGTTGCAGCTAATGGGCCCGGGGCTGAAAGCTCTAATTAGTTTTTGTAGTCGACTGTCACAGGCAAAGAAAGAAAAGGTGGCACAATAAATAAAGTTCCCACCATTGAGACAAAGCCTGTAATTTGAGCCCGTGCTCCTGGATTAGGTCGTGGGAATTACAAACGTCTTAGGCAAATGCAGATGAGTAATTGTGAGTTGTCGACCTGCACCTTGAGCTAGAGTGGGTGGGGTTGGGGGAGGGGGGGGGGGAAGAGAGATCATGTTTACTAGTGTTCCCTCACTATACGACAAGTACACTGAAAGACAGACAGAGAAAGAGAGAGAGAGAAAGAGAAAGAGAGAGAGAGAGAGAGAGAGAGGGTTATTATTTGACAATAATTACAGGTGGCTGAAAACTGGATAAAGTCTGCTGTATCTTTATGTCTGAGTAAATTTATTTAAATATTTATTTATCTATTTATACTGAAATCATTGGAAACATCCTGTTAAACTGGAGTATTTACAAAAAAACCCCCAAAAACCCAACAGCAATTTAACTGTGAACTTTTAATTTAGTCCGACATAAAGAGACAGCGTAACAGATAACAAGAGTCTGACACATGAGAAACGTATGTTTTATATGACTTCTCTGCTACACAAGACATAGAAGAATATTCAGCTAGAATATTACTCACAAAAACACAGAAATCATAAATCACACATTAACGCGAAGGGGACTGGTGTTTGGAAGATCTTTTCTTATTTAAAATGGGGGGGAAGGTAGAGGACAAGATAGAAGAAAGAAAAAGAAAACATTATGAAAAATGATGTCAACACAAGCTGCTACCTTGCTTCACGATTGCAGTGAGTAAACGTGAGGCTGGAGTGGCCTCAGTCTGAATGACATAAAGGCTCTGGAATTTTCCATTTATCTCTCTCTGAGAGTAAATTCAAACATGAAACATGACAGTTAGGCAATTAGGAAGGGCTTTTATTGTTCGTTCGGACGTGTACAGTACTGAATGAGAAGTCAAGCAGTGTGGGGGGTTGGGGTGTGGACAGTGCTTGGGAGAGAATTTCACAAAACAGGAAACTTTACTAAATATCTTGTCAAAAGTCAGGAACATCCGATAAGGCAACACAAGAGGAGTTTTCGTATTGCATAACACCCCCCCCCCCCCCCCCCACCACACACACACACCAAAGTTTGAGTTCTCTTCCTTCAGGAAGAAACACTTGCAGATGTATGAGTGTGAAGGCGTCATTTGAGGCTGCTCGGAGGTGAAGCTGGTGTTAGGTTTGCCTCAGGTGTCGTGCAGGGGTTGGCTGGGGCCCAAGAAGTCCCAGTCCATAGTCATTAGGAGTGAGAGAGGCCCATCCTGCCCCTAAGCACTTAGCAACAGACACACAGATAAATGCCACCTTCCTGTAAACAGACAACAGATCCGCCTCCTAGAGTTAGTCTCCCAGTCTCTCTCACTCTCTCACATACATACACACTCACACATTCACACACAACACACACACACACACACACAAACACATACAACAGACTGGCCCCTTCCCGCCTCACCATATCAGCCTCTCATATTGTCCTTTTTTCTTTTCTTTCTTTCTTTCTCTCTCTCCCTCTCTCTCTCTCTGTCTGTCTCACACACACACACACACACACACACAAACACACACACACACGACGACAATGCATCAGCCACCTCTTGCCTTACTGTCTTAGTCTCTTGGTCAGATTGGGATAATGATCCTATTCTGGGTCGTTACACTTACTCAGCAGATGGATAAGATGTATGTGGCAACTTCTAATTGAGAAAAAAATCTCAGTCTCACTCTCTCTCTCTCTCTCTCTCTCTCTCTGTCTCTCTCTCTGTGTCTCTCTGTCTCTCTCCCTCTGTCTCTCTCTCTCTCTCTCTCTCTCCCTCTGTCTCTCTCTCTCTCTCTCTCTCTCTCTCTCTCTCTCTCTCTCTCTCACACACACACACACACATCAAAACAATCACATCAGTCATTATATTCAAGCTTGTCTGTGTGGCAGACATGAGGTCACTGACAGTGTTTGAAGCTAGC
>NC_044496.1:6876271-6878771 GCF_902362185.1 Chanos chanos | reverse complement strand
TTCGTCGGGGTGAGACGAAGACAACGTCATGGAGCATTACTCAACACGCCCAGTGACGTTTCTACTTCCTAACCGACATATTAGAGACCAGAGCCTTAAAGCTGTGTAGTGAATTCTAGCACCTCTTTGCGAGAGCACTTGTTTGAGGAGGAGATGTGGGATCTCCACACGCAAAGCCAGGCCTCTCGGTGGGAGGCTGCGAGATTAGGCCTCGTTGTTAGTTGTAAACCGCAGTTGGCTCGCAGGAGAGGCACGGAAGGGAGAGAAGGAAAATGGAAGCCCCTGGCACAGAACAAGTGTGAAAAACTATCAAATTGTCAGCCATGACTGAAATAGTTCCACACAGATTAGCGTCTGGCTGACGTCAAACAATGGCTTTTTTTTTTTTCTTTCTAACTGCAGAGAAGCTGTTCTCACTTGTTTGTGTGTGAACGTTGCTATATCATCGGCGCACATGAGAAAATTAAAAAACAAAAAACAAAAAACATGTTATACCCCAATATACACTGAGTTTATTTTATTATATTTTCACATGACGAAATTCCTGTCTTTGTCATTCTGTTGTAATGTAAGGACAGCATTTGGTAAGCAGGACGCTTTTTGTTATTCAGCTTATCCCCAAAACATACGTTTGAAAGTCCTGCACAGGTCTATAAAGAACAGACAGATCTCAGGGCTTTTTGCTCCAGCTGTTAAACACAGCTCTGGTCCACTTAAACCCAAACGTTTGACCTTTTTTTTTTTTTTTTCCTTTTTTTTCTGGAAAGTTCCAGAGCCCCAGGGGCCTGGCAGTAAATTCATAGCGCTATGAAATTAATGTTCTAAACAAGCCTGACATTTTACTGCCATTAATCACCCAATGAAAGAAAAAAAAAAGGAGAAGAGCGATCAGAGAGTAAAATTCTTTTATATAATGAGCCTGATTGTGTAATTATTGTGCTTAATATCAAATCAGTCGACATCTGCAGCGTTTTGGGGTGAAATGGAGTGGGGTCGATACAGCACTCAGCGTAACCTCACCTGGGTTTGGGAACAGAGCCCTGATACACATCACATTAACATTAGCCTACGGGCCCAGAGAGAACTGCTTTCTGCTTTTAAATAAGTATGATTTGGGGGTAGGGCGGTTGTGTGTGGGGGAGGGGGCGGAGGGCTTCCTTTAGCCCTTTGTGGTCAAATCTGGTCAAATCTGTTTACAAAAAGCTCTGGAAACGACATTGCTCAAGCCCTGGTCTTTAAGGTGAAATATATTTCGAATGTGCTTTGAGCCTTTTGGGCACGATGAGGTTGGCCTGAAGATACGGCTATCTCCAGTCAAGTTGCTGTAATGCTGTCAATGAAGTCTTTTGAGTGTGATTGAGTCTTAAACGCGGGGCTATCCTACGGGAGAGAAGGACCAGCTCTTAATTACACACGTCGTGAGTGGAGAAGGAGAGAGAGAAGGGGAGAAGACAGCAGGGCTCACTTCAAAAGCGGAGGCGTAAAAGTGAACTCAATAAAAACAGGCCCAAACGCACGCAGTCACACTAATGACCCTGTGGAGAGAGAGAAAGAGGGAGAGAGAGAGAGAGAGAGAGAGAGAGAGGGAGAGAGAGAGAGATAGAGAGAGAGAGAGAGAGAGAGACGGAAGAGGGACAAAAGCCCCCAGTGTAGCCTGAGCAGAACTGCAAGGCAGTATCAAATGAGTTTTACCAAGGAAATTTCTCAGAATAAAGCTCTTACAAAAATTGGTCTGTCTTATTGATCAGTTTTACATATTATCTCTCATCATTTTTTTTCTCCAAATTACATTTTTAGTAGTGGTCTGATATACACATCAAATAAGATCAATAATTAAAAAAAAAACAAAAACAAAAAAAAAAAACATGGAAGGTTTACTACACTGAAAGAAAGACAACCGGGGCTTCGGAAAAGTAAAAAGAGCATTCGGAGAGTTGAAGATATCTAAACAATGTGATTGATCATATTTCTCATACATCTGCTATAGAGAAGAGTTAGACACTGTTTGGGAGCTGAGACACACACACACACCAGGCTGTTGGGTTATTCCTCTATAACCTACAGCCAACGCATATTTCCCAGCAATCCTGTGGGACAGAAGGTTATTGTACACCCCTATCACAGATGACCCTTTTCTCACTCTCCCCAAAATAAAGCCCTCAGCCTCTTTATGTGGTCTGGGAAGGAGGGTTTCCAGACGTCTGCTCCCAAGGTTTGGGGGAGGGAGGACAAACCGTTTGGTGTTTTATTGGGGATATGAATCTGTGTGACTTGCTATACCCTCAATTTGTGCCCGAGGGAAAAACAACAACGATAAAGAGTAATGCAATTCTCCAAACAAAAGGATTTTGTCTCAGAAACCACCAAAAAAAAAAAAAATAGATGATGTAAGATTTGACTTTACAGGAGAGTCTCTGAGTCCCACATAGAGATTGTGAGAGTGTGAAAAGTTATCATGTAAAAGGGTGATGGTTTTCTCTTGTGAAGGATTACGTTTTGT
>NC_044496.1:6858771-6871271 GCF_902362185.1 Chanos chanos | reverse complement strand
TTGAACTTTAAGCCTCGGCTTGTGTGTCAGCTTGCTTCCACATATCCAGGCCTATGACAAAAATAAAAAGAGGGTCCGTTCATGAACTGAGTGTCAACCATTAAATATGATTTCGCCCCTGAATGGCGCGCAAACACATTCACTGAGTGAAACTCATTAAGTCTGCATAATCTCCCCTTTCTTAGACATGACAATGATTTCAGCTGGGAAACGCACAAGTTTTTGGGGACTGAGCCATTGATTCGAGTCGCATTCAAAGCAATAAATCAAGTCCAACTTCCACTCCTTAGCTCGCTGGCGTAATTCAGCACCACTCACCATACTAGTCAATTAAGTTTGGAAAGAATACAGTCAATACACTGAACGATTTCACTGACAAAGCGTAATGAATTCCACAGCTTTAAAACCTCCAGACACACACACACTCTCTCTCTGTCTCTCTCCTTCTCGGTCACACACACACACACACACGCACACACACACGCACACACACACACACACACACACACGCACACACATGCACAAGCACACGCACACGCACAAACACAAACACAAACACAAACATATATACATTCACACACAGAAAGACTAATGTATTTGTCTAGTTCTAATTTTAGAGAAAATGTACACAAACTGAGATCCATTATATCAGTCTCACAGGATACCATCTCGAGACTAATTTGTTGGTAATTTAAGATGTTAAAAAGTACTATGAGTCTTCGTCACACTTCAAACTTAACAGAATGTGACAGAAACTGTTCAGTAAAAAAACAAAACAAAACAAAAAAAACAGCTGATATTTACAAGAAGGTAAGTCTACAAATAACCCTCTTCTTAAACACCAGCTTAATACAATGAGAAAAAAAAGTACATCTTTCCAAGTCTTTCCGGTTTCCATGGACTTTGTCTGAAAACTTCCAAGGGGAAGAGGATGCCCGGGGTAGCAAAATTACAGACTGAGGACAGAGAGAGAGAGAGAGAGAGAGAGAGAGAGAGAGAGAGAGAGAGAGAGAGAGAGAGAGAGAGAGAGAGAGCGAGAGAGAGAGAGAGGGTAGCTGTGTGGGTCTCTCAGTAGTCGGTCATGTGTAATCTGCGTGAAGCACATTGCAGGAAGGTTCAGAGGGTCAAAGTGTTTAAGGGTCTGCAGGGAGACAGCAGTGCTGCTGCTGGATTACATGCTGTCAGAATACTGCTCGCATGTCTACTCTACCCCACACACACCGTGTCCCAAACGCCATGCCTCACACGCCATGCCCCACACGCCATGCCCTAAACACCCTGCCTAAAACACCCTGCCCAAAACACCCTGCCCAAAACACCCTGCCCTAAACACCCTGCCTAAAACACCCTGCCCTAAACACCCTGCCTAAAACACCCTGCCCTAAAACACCCTGCCCTAAACACCCTGCCCTAAACACCCTGCCCAAAACACCCTGCCCAAAACACCCTGCCCTAAACACCCTGCCCAAAACACCCTGCCCTAAACACCCTGCCTAAAACACCCTGCCCAAATACCCTGCCCTAAACACCCTGCCCTAAACACCCTGCCCTAAACACCCTGCCCCAAACACCCTGCCCTAAACACCCTGCCCTAAACACCCTGCCTAAACACCCTGCCCTAAACACCCTGCCCCAAACACCCTGCCCAAAACACCCTGCCCAAAACACCCTGCCCTCAACACCCTGCCCTAAACACCCTGCCCAAAACACCCTGCCCTAAACACCCTGCCCTCAACACCCTGCCCAAACACCCTGCCCTAAACACCCTGCCCAAAACACCCTGCCCTAAACACCCTGCCTAAAACACCCTGCCAAAAACACCCTGCCCTAAACACCCTGCCCTAAACACCCTGCCCAAAACACCCTGCCCTAAACATCCTGCCCTAAACACCCTTCCCAAAACACCCTGCCCAAAACACCCTGCCCTAAACACCCTGCCCTAAACACCCTGCCCAAAACACTCTGCCTAAAACACCCTGCCCTAAACACCCTGCCCAAAACACTCTGCCCCAAACACCCTGCCTAAAACACCCTTCCCAAAACACCCTGCCCTAAACACCCTGCCCAAAACACCCCGACTGTGGCCTCCACACACATGCACAAAACAAAACAAAACAAAACAAAACAAAACAAAACAAAACAAAACAAAACAAAACAATGCAGAACCCTTGATTCATATCAATGCTGTCAATTTACGAAATAAGATGCAAAAATGTATTTTTCATCACATTTATTTACAGTTATTAAACAGTTCAGATTTAGATTTAGACAAAATCAGTTGTGTGATGATTTTGATTTCAAAATCCAGACAAAAGTAACTCAAACAATGCCTTTAAAAAATGCCTTTGTGCTTGTTTAGCAGTTCAGTAATTGTTTCAGCTATATCTCTAATGCTCTAAGTGAACATTAGCGGAGTTAAGTTGGAAGATACATTCGTCATATGCCTCTGTTGAAATCCCTCTGTGTTTGTAAGCTTAAATTGTCTTTCCATCAGGAGAGGAGCAGAGAGTGGATCCTGAGAGTTAAATCTAACTGGAAATGTCTGAGTTCTTCAGAGAAGTTAATCTAGTCGGAGGATTTGACTGGGGATGTCATTCTCAATGACTTATACCAACACAGAACTGGCTTAGGCTGGATTTACATTTTTAATCTACACAAATTGTGCTAAGAACATTATGGTACAGTTTGTTCTACCTTCTAAAGACTCATCATTAGTCAGTTTGAAGAAGTGGTTAGCTCATCCTGTGTCATTTTGGGTGCCTTTTACTTGACATATTGAACATTAAAATGTTATAGTTTGTATATTTAATACGCGGCACAGTTTTAGTGATCCTTAAAATGCCAGTAGATTGTCAGTGATGCTTAACATATTACAACTAATCTTTCAAATGCAGTAAGTCTTTGATTTTTTTTTTTTTAATTTGCTATCAAAACTCAGGGCGTGTATAACAGAAGAAGACAGGTACGGTGTAGTGAATGTGTGACAGGTCTGTTGGTGAGGCTGGAAGCAGCCAATCCTGTGTCGACTCCACACGTGTTGTGTGGAGATCACAGTGATTTCCGCAAATTACACAAATGACAAAGAGTTCAACAGGGGCGTCCGTCTCACTGGCCAACAGTAAATCTCACAGGCCTACGATTTAGTGATAAATGTGGAACTCTGTCTGCTCTCATGCTCTCGTACATAACAGCACATGCACACATACACACACACACACACACACACACACACACACACACACACACACACACACACACGTAGGCATTCTTAAGATAGTACTCACCGTAGTGGAACACTGTCCTTAGTTCTCTCAGATGACTGAGAAGGGCATGATAATTTGTGAAGCCGGTGAAAATGTAAGCATGCCATTACAAACAAACAAAACACACACACACACACACACACAAAAAAACAAGTGTTGGAAGCCTGTCCCACACATGGACAACCTGATCGATAAAATATCACTTTGACATGACACTCTCACCATTGGGTTCCATTAACACCGCTGTGATCCTGAGTCCCAGCGAATGAGGGAGAAGAAAAACAGAGGCGAGGCGAGGGGTCCGGTCTGTCACCCCTCCCAGACACGGTGGCTGACACACACCGTATTTACGGCTGTGTTATGGGCGCTAATGCATAAATCAACAGAGCTTAATGTGTGGGGTAATGCGCTGTAAATGGCCGGTTCTCTGATTGATATGTCCATTTCCAACCATTTTAGCTTTTAAAAGTTGGGACAGCCACACCACGCAAAGTTGTAAAAAAACGCACTGAGTGGGCACCAAACGTACTTTAAAAGTGAGAGTGTCTTAAGAAACAAATGTGTCAAGACATTAGTTATAGCGGTACCTGTAACATCATCCTGAAGCAGTTTCATTGCCTCCTTGATAACTTTTTAGCTAATTGACTTTTAACAAAATTAATGAAAGCATTTAACAAAATTACCCCCCAAACCTGTGCGTGCTGTTGGCAAAAGCAACAGTTTGTGAAGGATAGTCAAGCTAGCAACGCCTGAAGATTAGTCAAAGTAGCATACGACAGCGCATTTCCGGATAGTGAATATCTCACATGCTAAATGAGATCACCATCTCATGAAAACTATGAAAGAATTTTTTTTTTCTCTAAAGAATATCTTTCTTTCTGACTCTTTTTTTTCTCTCACATATTATGCAAATTGAATGCAGAAAAACTCAAACTCTAAACTGACTGACACTCTGAATGAGGAGCCAAATAAAAAGTTCTTTGCAGGAAATTCAAGGGAAGCACAATTCTGCTCTTTGTCCGAGATAGAGCATTAGCATGTGTTAAGCCACGCACAGTACATGTAAAGATTCAGAGGGCATTATAAGCTATATTAATAGGAAGGGGGGGGGGGGTTTGAAAATGTTTTGAAAATGAAGCTGACAAGACGTACATTTGGAGAGACTGCTTTTTTTGTGATGGTTTTGTTCCTGTTCGCCTGTCTCGGTGCGAGCGCCATGAAAATGAACTATTAATCTGTTTCCCAAAGGAATTCCAGCGGGCAGGGCCGGCCACGACAGCCGCAATACGGCGGTTGTTGTGCAGTCAACAAACAATTTTCCTGGGCTTCAGTGCCTTTCAAAGGCACTTTCTCCTTCAGCCAGAATCATGTGAAAAATGTCTGTTGTCAAAGGGTTTTTTTTTTTTTTTTCTCTTTTCACTCTCTCACAAAGATGTCGGATGGGCTGGGTTAGATTTTCCAAACATATTACTCCATAGAAGCGTAAAGAAAAAAAAAAAAAACCCTCTGACAGGAGATTTCCTCCAGTTGGGCTGTCCAGAATATTCTATAAGATCCTATCTGTGGAATTACAGGCCGTAAAGCGCTAAAATGAGATAAAGGCATAATTTATACCAAAATGACTTTAAGCTGATTTAAACATTTTTTAAAGACAGTTACTTACTGCTTCCTCAATTAAATACCCCGATCATACTCGTGAAGGGAACAGATTGTTAAAAAAATGCATGTAGGCCTCTTGAAAGCTCAGGTCAAAAACGGGTCATTCAAACTCACGTTTAGGATTTTATACATCTGCCAAATTGCAGAGTTTAGCACAAATACTACACTTTGTCAAAATGTAATGAGGTGTGGCGAGATACATTCATAATACTTTATGCATCTAAAAATAACTTAAGTACCATGTTAAACTCAAAGTCATTCTCAACCAGGTTTAAAACACACAGTGAAATACACAAGGGAACACAAGTGCAAAACATATTGTGAAACTTTTTAACATGTAAGTTTTGGTGATTAGACAGCTGACTTGTAAATGCAGTCAGAAGCGTTTCTGTGGATGGAGGGATGAACGAATAAAGGAGGAGAAGAATTTCAGTAGAGCATGAGAACTGATGATTACAGCTCCATTAACACAAAAACACACACATACAAATACAAGCTCTCAACAACACACACACCCAAAAATTGCACCCCCCCCACCCACCCATTCCCTCACCCCCATCCTTCCAGCTTGTCATCACATGAGCGGCTCCCCATCCGCCCCTACTCAGGGCCTGTGTGTGGGTTGATTGATGAGTCTTGTGTTCATTATAGTAGGAGGAAAAGAAGGCACTGCCTTGTCATTACAAGCCATCGGATCCACCCCTGTGAGACCCCAACCTCACAGATAGCTGAGTGTGTGTGCGTGTGTGTGTGTGCGCGCGCGTGTGTGTGAGTGTGTGTGTGTGTGTGTGTGTGTGTGACTGTGCATGTGCGTGCATGTGAGTGTGTGTGTGTGTGTGGTTGTGTGTGTATGTGTGAGAGTGTGTGTCTGTGTGTGTCTGTGCGTGTGAAGGGGGAGGATAATTATCATCCGGATGAATGTACATCTGTTACACACACCTTTATGCTAAGCCTGATTTAAAGTTACCTCAGAGGTCAAAATGCTTAGAGGCGGTTGTGACCTTCCTGTTTCCCAGTACTGCTAAATATTACTTACCACATGTCTCTTCTCTAAAAGAGCTGAAGAAGGACAGGAGACCAGCAGGGGACTAACTGTGAGGAGCTGCTTTGAAAACTATATTGCCATCATTGATTAGGAAGTGATGGTTTGACAGGACTTTGATCGGATGGACACTGTTTATAGGATCAGAGGTCAGGAGATCCTTTTATGCAGTACTAGATAAGTTATGTTATGATAAAAACAGTAATCATCGAACAGAATTTGCTCAGTCATGCAGGTGAGATCCCAATGCAGGCCCGTTTTCTCCTAATGCTGTGTCGAGTGAGGGTTATAACAGACCTACATTAGACTGGGAAGTGTATTTACATGCTCTTGTCAGATGATGCACTGAACTGCAGAAGAGGGACAGCACAGGGGAAAGTGGCAACACTGTACAAAGCAAAAGTGCCTCTTCAGCTCTGCAAAGGAGTCAAACTAAAATGTCTGCATCTTAAGTACAACAACAACAGCAGCAGCAGCAGCATCAACAACAACATCGACAACAACAGCAACACACACACACACACACACACACACACGCACACGCACACACACACACACACATATATATACATATACATGTGTGCGTGTATTTATATATAGACAAACATTAAATAATTTGACAAATATAATCACACACACACACACACATATACACACAACATAAGCACATAAGCACTTGTTACACATTTGATGCTGTGCTTTGGGGGAAGAAAAAAAAAATGTCTTCTCTTAACCTTTGTTATCAGGGCTCTTTAGTACATGCTGAGGGGAGGAATGAGAAAGGAGAGGCATGCATGTAAAGGCGGGATAAGAGCGGTGGGGGCGGGCACAAAAGGCCCAGGGCTCTCATAAGAGAGAATAAGCCCCGGTCTGAATTATGGATCGCACTGAATGCTGTCTCTTATCTACAGATGACTGAACGCAGAAGAATCCCAGGGCCTGTATAATTGTATCGCTAATAAGCAGTAAGGCCAATTAGGCATATAAGTGTGCTGTAATCACTCTCTTCGCCCTGAGAGAAACCAGAGGGGTGGGGGGGAAGTGGGGGGGGAGGGGGAGGGGGGGGAGCGAGCGAACGGGTTTCCTTGATATGTGTAATTAGACATAGGCATATACTGTATGTACACCATTGAGTAAAGTGCAGCAGTACGGCAGGGGGTGTTTGAGGAAATGTATTGTTACTGCACGGTGCTTTCTTCTATTCATTCGTCTGTGGCTTCCAAAGGAACAGAAAGAACAACAAGCAGTAACAAGACATTACAAAGCTCCTGGGTAGATCTGCTGCTATCAGGATTTGATAAATGTTTGTATATTTTACATCAAGATTTGCCTCTGGAAAAGTTTATGCGAATGCAAAGATTTCTTCATTTCACATATTCCTTTCATTAGCAGTCGTCTATTCCTTAATGGTATGTTTCTAGCCCCACTACGTCAGTGTAATATTTTATTGAAAAGGATCGGAATGTGGTATTAAGAGCGTGGAAGTGATAGGTTAACCACAAAACAATCATTGCAGACAGCCTGTAAATGAGTCCAGACAAAACGTCTGATTGTCACATTTGTTTGCCAGATTAAATTCCCATGAGTCTCTGCTGGTGCTGTTAACATGACTGAAATTTTGTATACAGCTCCAAAAACGCACAAATCCTTTCAAATCCTTTCAAATCCTTTCAAAAAGTTCACCAACGTAGTTAAAGAAGAGGGTTTTTTTTTTAAACGGTTCAATATTTTACTGCTAATTTTCTCTCAAACAAATGGTTGTTTAGAAACTGCAGTATGTGTTTCTTTAAAAATGTCTCACCACTATGCTTCAGCTGATGAAAAAAAAAAAAAAAAAAGCCTGGGATTTGATGACCAGAATCAATACGTTTAAATTGCCGTGTTGCTTAGCGATCATGAATGCGAGGAGGCTACCTCGTCAACCCGCAAAAGGCTTTAGTTATGAAGCAAGAAGGAGAAAAAAAGAAAGAAAAAGACATGAGGAATAATGAAAAAAAAAAGAACCAAGCAAGGGAAAGCAAAAAAAAAAAAAAAAAACTTTTGAAAGGAGAGGTCATGACTGGCAGTTGATTTGAAGAGTTGTGCTCTCTCACAAAGGCCTATGACATCATTAGGTATTGAAGTGAGAGCGTGGAAGGGGGGGGGGGGGGCCTTTAAAAAGGCTGGGCAGCTTCACAGTGGACCATAATTACATTTCCTCTAAATATGCCTGAGTGCCACAGTGCTTGTGCGGAATAATTTTCAGGCGTTGAGGGGTGGCTTTGGGGGGGGGGGGGGGGGGTGGTGGTGGTGATGGGGGGGAGTTAGGGGTGTGGGGTGTGGGGGTGGGGTTGCCGGATTAATCAGTTCTGTTTGCTGTGGGTAGTCTTTTATTACGACAATTTTTTTCCCCCCCCTCACCGCAAGCTTATTTTCAAAAACAGTATGTGCTTGATGCCTTATGCTCTGTGCCTTTTCTTTTCTTTCCTTTCCTTCTCTTTTCTTTTCTTTCCTTCTCTTTTCTTTTCTTTTCTTTTCTTTTCCCTCCAAAACACATTTTATGCGTTTCGTACTCTCTGTTCTCTCATTTTTGGCTATAAAACAGTTAGGAAATACAAGCTGTGTTAGGAACTGAAAACTGTTTTTCACTCTTCTGACATCCCTCCCTCCCTCCCTCCCTCCCCTGAATCCCTCATCTTCTCTTTTCAGGTTCTGCTCCTCTCCACGGCAGAGGTGATGTAAAGATCTTTGCGGAGTGTGTGGGGTTATGCTGTGCTTGAAATGAATCAGAGACATGCTTGAGAAACAGGGAGAGAGACGTTTGTCCTTTTTTCTCACGAGAGAAAAGAGCAAAGCCACTGCTGAATACAGTAAATGATTCAATGTATTGGCTTGAACTGACCTTAGCACAACACAAAGCCTACACAACTCAGTCATCCTCAGACTCTTACACAATATACCTGTCAAAATACAGCACGTTTTCCTGGCTTTGAAAAAAAAGTGTGTTAGATGGGAGTAAGTGAACTGTACATATTAAGTATTTTTCATCATGATCAACAGACTAAGAAACTCAAAGAAAAAAGTGACTCTAAAACAAACCAACAAACAAACAAACAAAAACAAAACCTCTGGAAGGAGTGAAGAAGCACCAAACTCAAAAACTGCATTAAACGAGCTATTGATATGCCGACGCAGTAATGCACAGTACAGTATCAATATTCAGATTAGATCCCTACACACTGAAGTTTCCGAAATCTGACAGTTCAGTGTTGACAAAAAAAAAAAAAAAAAAAGAGAGAGAGAGAAAAAAGTGCTCCAGAAACTTTCTGTTTGATTCCTGAGAAAGACGGAGACTTACACAGAGTGTTTCACAAACCCTGGTGTGATGAACACACTACCAGGGTGACAAATTCTCCAGGACTACGATATCTCCCCGTGCGTGGCACGAATTCAGCTACTTTGCTGACACGCAACAATGTAATGTGTGTGCGTGCGCACACACTCACTTACACACGCAAGCACATTTAGACAAACACACACACACACACACACACACACACGCACATACACAAAGACACACACACACACACACACACACAAATTCATTCACTTGGTTACTCACTCATTGGCTTTCTGTGCTCACGTGCCCATGCACACACACACACACACACACACACACACACACACACACACACACACACACACACACACACACACATACACACTACCCTAACTACACAAAGGCAGAGACCTCTGTGACTGCGGAAAGAAAATAGATAGAATAGTATCCTTCTTAAAGTCAAGACTGGCTCCCTATAGATCTGTTTCTTTCCTTCCTCAGGCTCTAATCCGTTTTCTCCTGGTCATGATCTATTTTATGGATATTCCTACATGCCAGATGCACGGACTCATTGATGCTTGGGTCTCCTCATTTCTCCATGAGACCCGAAACACCTGTCTCTTCTGATCTTCTTCCCTAGCGGACAGCGCGCGCTGAGTAGACACACTCTGCGGTCTCACATTGATAGGTACAAGATAATATGGATCCAGATTTGACACAGAGGAATAAGAGATAGCCAAGAAGTCAAAACAATATCACACTCTACTGTCAAGCCTGTTTCTCATTAACTTATTTGTCTTGCATTAAGTGAACAGTACAATTATTAATTTCATTCAGGATTTTCCGTGATGACAGTAGCATGGGGTTAAAGTCCCGTGGGATCATATCTTAATCTTTTTAGCATGTTCAGTTATGAGAAATGACTCATTTCTCTGAACAAGATGACAAGCTCAAATTCTTGGAAACGGAATCTTTTTTTAAACATTGAATAAACTAACTAAAAAAAGAAAATCGCATGATTTTCAATACTTTCAAAACGATTGTTCAAAATGCATGATAGTCTTCGTTTATTTGCTACAGTGTGTCATGAGTTGTTTTTGGCGGGTAACACGTGCAAGCATCGTGGTGTTGTGACTTTTTGAGGTCATACAGTGAGTGACCACAAACACTCTGGGAATTCTGGGAATCCCCCCCCCCCCCCCTCCCCCCCCTCCCCCCCCAACACACCACCAACTTCCCATGTTGCCCTGGTGATCCTGTGAGAAACAACCTTGGATATAATCATCTACCACTCAGGTTCATAAACCTTTGCAAATGGGAGCAAAAAAAGAAAAAAAAAGAAAAGAGAGAAAGAAAACTAATTGAAAGAGAGATCTCCTCCCACGTCCCACAAAAGGATGTGTGGTCATTTGCCCCCTTTCTACCAAAATGGAATGGAATTTTTTCTTTTTTCTTTTTTTTTTAATGTAAATAGTGACTAAAGTTTACTTTGTGATGAACAGATTTTTTTATCAGTTTTTTCATGGAAAACAATTTGACCTTGAATGCAGCATGTTTGTATTTCAGGCACTTTTATGAAAGGCTCCATTTAAACACTCCTGATGAAACCGACCCCCCCACTTTACACAAAGATAAGAGAAAACCACATCAATATGTAACCACTCAAAAACAAAACCCGACATTCCTCTTTGGTCATCAATGACGAAGAAGAGTCCCACAGCCTTCAGAACAAGCAATTCAGACGTTGTTAGAAAGAAATACTGAAAACTTATTAACAACTGAGTGGGCCCCGATAACGCATCAACACAAAGACAACTGTTCATTTTTCCGACAATGAGAGTCATGAATTAGTTTGTAAAATTTGATTCTCACGTCACTACCTCTTTTTAGAGTTTCCAAGAATTCACCTGTCAAATTATATTACAGAGGAGTATCACCAACTTTCAGACAATCATATTTGCCAATGTAATATGGGACTACAGTTGGGGAAATTCCAGTAAATTCCATTCTTGCCATACATTACTATGTCCTTTTGTCTTCAGAATTAAATCATAGTTTCTGCCCTCAAAGTAGGAATGAGTAATTTTTTTCCCCCAAAAAGTGCATCTTTTTATTACATGCATAGGATATCTGGCTTATTTGAATTGACTTTCAGTTTGATTTTTTTGAACGTTTTGTTTTTTAGGGTAGGTCGAATGACGTAGCCGACACACCCCCGGTCACGCCCAGTTCAGGCCCAAACCACGTAGCTAAGCAGTATTTGCCACACCGGAGTTTAGAAATCTGGCACTATGTCTGGGAGCTAAATGCTCCAAGAACAGGCAAGTTTTCCTTCTTAACAGTCATAAAAGATAGGATTATCACCTAGCTTGTAAAGGCTGCCGGCCTGTTGGGATAAAGTGTAAAAAAAACGACAGGACCCACTCTCGGATCTGCTGATGCTTAGGCTGAGGCAGGTGTTTGGCAAATTACTGCTCCTGTGCCCAAGCAGAGAACTGTCAGACACTTTGACTCAGCCACATGCGTCGTTTCGATGCTGTTTTATTCTCAATACACATTTAAGAGTACGTACACACACACATACTCAGGAACATACTTACATACAAATATGACATTTATCTTGTAAGATAAGAAAAGTTAAAAAAAAAAGGATTTATTAACTGTAAAACTGCACATGTACTGGAATTTATTGAAACTTGCCTTTACAAAACCAGTGTTTTTCCATGGACGTGGACACGTTTCAATTAAGATTCAATTAAGTAACACATCTTTAAAAAATTATTATGCTAATTAGAAGTAATCAAAAAAGGCCACTTCACACGACAAACTTATTTCAGTTAACTAGAATATTGACATTGCACAAACTATATTTTGTCATAAGGTTATTTATTTGTAGAAAATGTTTTGTAATAATTTATTACCTCCAGGCTCGATATGCATACCTTTAGAGCCAGACCCCCCCAGAGATCAACCAAGACAAGTTTCCCACAGAGGAGCAGCAGACAAACACTCCACTGGCTGTGTCTTTGCCTGCTTCTGAAAAGCCCAACACGACTTGTTGAGAAATAAGATTGTGCTTCATTTAAAGGTTTTAAAAAGATTTGCATATCTCAGCAAGGCCCCGGTTTTGCTGGGTCCACATGTTAAGGAGGGTTAGAGTAGGATTTACTCCTACCGCTATAGAGTACCGTCTGACACGGAATGGCATATTTGTCCA
>NC_044496.1:6813771-6856271 GCF_902362185.1 Chanos chanos | reverse complement strand
CCATATCCAAAGGCCTATAAAGTCACAGGACTGAGACTCAGACAGCCCACCTCTGCCGACCTAGTTTCCTTCTTTCTTTCTTTCGTTCTTTCTTTTTCTTTTTTTTTTTAATCCAAAATCTTGGATGAAACCATCGCTGCCTAAGCAATGGACCATTATAAAAGTCATGCTTAGTTTATATCTTATTCAGATGATGTGTGATAGGGGGAAAAAAAAGTACAAAGGAAAGGTTTTTACTGAAAAATCCTCCTGCCAAGTATTTATTTGTTACTGTTATGGTTTCACGGCGGTTTGACAAAATAAGGATAACGTTTATTTCGTCATTTTCCCTTTAATAATGGTTCTTTTATAAAAAAAAAAAAAATTAGACTGCCCTGTGTTATCTGAATGAACTGATACCAGGAGCATAAGAACAGAGCGTGTGTGTGGGCGTATGATGGGGCCTGTACAGTCTGCTTAAGTGTGTGAGTTCAGTCATCAACTGACCAGATGCCCCTGTCACTTCCTGCCCCAGTGAAACAACAGAGAAAGGACCTTTGGGAATTTTCCCCCAGTCAGATTATATGAGGTCATGTTTTCCATGACTTTATCTGAACGTGATGTCATATCTCAGCAATATCAGACACCGCAGGACTCAAATGCTCTTATTATTATTACGGCATTTTATTTATATTGTAACTGCTTTGTGTACAAATTTCACCAGGTTCTAACACGGTGCTGTCTCAGAACTCAGAACTGTGAGTGTGCTTAAAAGATGACAGCCTTTGACGAGTTCAGCTACAAGCTAAGGTCATCAATCTATCCACCAGTCAATTGATCAATGAACCTATCTATCTATCTGTCTATCTATCTATCTATCTATCTATCTATCTATCTATCTATCTATCTATCTATCTATCTATCTATCTATCTATCTATCTATCTGTCTGTCTGTCTGTCTGTCTGTCTTTTTTTTTGCAGAAGTAGGGCAGTTGATTTTCAGAATCACCATAACTAGCAGTTTTAAGAAAGACACACACACACACACACACACACACACACACAAACACTGAGGCAGAGTTAGCAAAAACAGCGTATGCTGAGAGGTGAAAACCATTCTGCCCAGCATGCTGAAGTGGCGGACTAACTCCGCAGAAGACGGATGGGAGCTGTAGCGTGTTCAGGAGACAGATAGCCTCTGTCAGCTAACTGACCCTAAACCGCCTCAGGGTCTGGGGCCTTAAAGACAAAAGCCTACCATTCACCGGATGGAATATAAACACACACACAAAGTATTCATAACCCACTGCTCTCCAACGACCAGATTTATGCCTGGCTTTTGTCTGCTTTGCCAAGAAGAACATTTGAAATGACTGTTTATTTAGAAGAAGAAGAAGTACTTTATTGATCCCAGCGGGGATATAGCTATTAAACAAGTGACTGAAGCACTTTACATGTCATAAATGAGAAAGTATGAATGCATAGACTTGTTTTCATCGTAAGCCTGTGTATCTGCTGTGATGCCTTTACCACAGAGTGAATGTATTACTTTAGTTTGTAAATTCATTACATTACACATTACACGTTACATATTTTTGTTGTTATTAAAACATATTGAATATGTCCCCCAGTGCTGCAGAAGTGATGAAAGTAGGTCATTTGAAACAAGCCTCTATGAACGCTAAAAAACCTGGGAACCCGAGCTGCACTTTACAACAGATTAACAAACTTTAGAGAGCTGTGTTATTGTCACGATTTGGCACAGTCATCCCGCGTACAGTTCAAAGTGCAATAAACAATTTAAAAACAAATTACAAAGTGCAAATAAAATGGACAATATCCTTATTAATAATTACCAAGCTGACCCCTGCACGTCCTTGACGGAGGAATGATAAAGCGTCCTGGCATCTCCCTTGATTTATTATTTGTTTCTGTGGTTTAGTATCATTCTCTCACTGTTCTGTGCTGACTACATCTCAGTCCATCTCTCTCATGCCAGCCATTAACTTTACCTGTAGTTCAGGTTAGTTTTACATCATAAACTGAAAGAGATTTCACGTCTGGTTCTAGTGGTATGTCAAAAAAAAAAATAATACAATGATTATGATACATTTTTCGTCCCCTTTCTCTCTCTCTCTCTCTCTCTCTCTCTCTCTCTCGCTCTCTCTCTCTCTCTCTCTGTGTATGCATGTGTGTGTGTGTGTGTGTGTGTGTATGTAAACATAACCTTTTATAACTTTTGCAAGCATTTTTGTTATCATTACTGATGACACCAGGCGTTTTGAATACCAGCCCTCATGTCATCATATGATGAAATAATTTTGTATTTCCATGGAGCAACATTCTTTTTTTTTTTAAAGAATTTTATAAAGTTCCAAGCATGCATATACATACAGTACATTCTTAACACAATGACGGAAAAAGGAAAATGCAAACAAACCATGTGCAAGTAACCTAAGAGGAAGCCAGTGAAGAAACAAGCATTTCCTGCTTTTAACAATGCCCTAAAACATATTTCTTAATGGTTTTGGTGGTGGTGTTGGTGTGTGTATGGGGGGGGGGTGTATTGTGAGTGAGCAATAACACCATATTTGTGTGTGTGTGTGTGTGTGTGTGTGTGTGTGTATGTGTGTGTGTGTGTGTGTGTGTGTGTGTGTGCACTGATGTGAAACATGCAAGCTCTTAATTTACAGGAAGCTAGGGGAAAGGAAAAACAAAAAAAAAAACGGCAAGTATAATGAGTCATTAGGTAAAAAACAGCAATGCTGAACTGTGTACATTTCCCACCAGTGGACTTTTGATAAATGTTTTGAAAATATGTTGAGTACACTCAAATGCACAGCGTGCCCAGAAGTATTGTGAAATACTTCTGGAACTTCTGTTGTGTCAAAATCCCATGTGTAAAACAGATTAAAAATACACCGCTTTGTCAGTATGAACGACTTTATTTTAAGCACATAAAATAAAAGACAAAAAGAGACAGAAAAAGAAAATAAGATATCAGTAATGATGTAATGGGCCCACAAAACAAATCACAGTGCTAGCTACTAATAACATTTAGATGCGAATATTACAAAATGGCTATTATCACATGAATATGAATGTGAATGAGTGTGAATATGTAATGATTCATTTTTGATTGAACACAAACACAGACACACACACACACACACACACACACACACACACCCAATGAGAATGTTATCCAAGCAGTGCACCTGCTTTAGTGCTAGCTAAAGGCAGACACCCATATCTGTCCCTCCAAAATTCAAATCACCCTTATAGCTCAAGCACCTCTACATACAAGCTGATATTTGTTAGCGTTGTTGTTAGCGTTGTTGTTCTTGTTGTTGTTGTCGCTGTTAACGTTTGAAAACAAAAACGATATAAACAACTTAACAGATTCTCGCTTGGCCAACGCTGCATTCCACAATTTCCCTCCTCGCATGCATGTTGAAAATTCAATTATGCCTTTGTCGCCAAAACACATGACTAAACGCCAACGAGAAAAAAGAAAGAAAAGACACAAAGCTCATCATTGTGTTGAATTTTGATTAGCTGGCTCGAGTTATTTATCCTATTGTTAAAAGTGCTGCTTTCACGAGGAGAAAGTCTCACTTTTTGCCCCTTTTCTTTAAGCTCTTTCTTAATCTCTCTCTCTCTCTCTCTCTCTCTGTCACTCTCTCCCTCTCTCTCTCTCTCTCTCTCTCTCCCTCTCTCTCCCCCTCTCTCTCTCTCTCTCTCTCTCTCCCTCTCTCTCTCTCTCTCTCTCTCTCCCTCGCTGCAGCTGTATTCTGAATCAGGCAGGATCCATAGAAGATCCCGGGCATGTCTTTCAGGGCTAGTACATTCTTCCCCCTCCTGTCTGCGCTCATGGATCAGTGGCCAGGGTTAGAAATACAGCCCGCACAAAAGCAGCAGCTGACATGTGGCTCTTAATGACAATAATGTCCATTTTTAAGCCTAATCAATCACATTTAGTGGACATCTCCATTTTTTGTGCGGTGAAAAGGTATAAATAATAATAATGCTAAAGAAGGGGGTAGAGAGCCTGTCAGGGGGAAAGAGGCTCCTCTGTAAATATTTTAACTGCTTATTAAGATTTGGAGGGTACTACAAAAGCAGCATCTGTTATGCGTGAAGCGCAGTGAAAAGCACAGTCCAGATGGTTCTTAGACCTGCTCGGAGAAAACCGATCCACCAGGAAAAAGTTCTGCCTATTTATTTATTTATTTATTCATTTATCTATTTATTGCATCTCTCTCTCTCTCTCTTTCTCTCTCTCTCTCTGTGTGTGTGTGTGTGTGTGTTTGCGTGTGTGTGTTTAGGGTTGCACAAATTGATTTGGAGTCCAAAAGCCTAAACTCCTCAGTCCAAAAAAGCCCCTCGCTGAGGACAGGGTTCTTTAGACAGCCCATAAACTGTGCAATGAATACCTCAGTTTGTTTATCTTAGCTAGGCTCAGATATTTCAATGTCTCTTCACTCCTCTTTTTATGGGGCTCCATGACATGCGGTGTGTTTCGTAGACACGCAACAGCAAAGGGAGGAGAGGGGGTTGGGGGTTGGGGGGGGGGGGGGTGCACTGGTGATTCAGTCAGGTTGCATTTGCACAATGGGCCATATTTACAAACGGCCTGAATCAACAGCCCTGTCCTGTAATTAAACCAAAAAATGAATTTGAAAGAAGGGAAGACGTTTAAATATGCAATACGTTGGTCTAGAAAATGGATCCTGTGCACAACCTCCCCGTCATTACCGGTTATCCGTCGTCCTTTCAGATAATGAAGGTAAATGCAAAAAGGCAGGGGAGAGCATAGCTGCTCACCAGATAATATGGAAAATTTTACAGCTTTCATCCTCTCCTAATCCTTCTTGCTCTTTTATCTTGTTGAGCTTTTATTGGCCTGGCTGCTCCTGGGAACTTTAGCCTAATAAAAAACAATCCTGCGGAATTTTCCAGAAAATTTATGTAGTTTGAAAACAGATAGGCAAGGTAGGATTGTTGTTTTTTTTTTTTTTTTTTCTTAATGGTCACCGTATCTCTCGTAGATTTGAAAAAGGAATTGAGGTAGAGGTGTTCGACTTTTTTGGTTAAAAAAAAAAAAAAAATGGAAAAGTTGTCTAACAATTACACTGTAGCCAACTGGACCGCGGTAAAAATCAGCACTTGTACGGTTTGTATGGTGCTATTCAAATACGTTCCTGAAACAGACTTTTAAAAGGTTTCATACAAACAGAGAATCAGTGAATGATCGCCGTGTGTGTGCGTTTTAATGTGTCTGAGAGGATATCAAAGGAAAGTTTTTGCCGTGTCTTTCAAAATGCCGGAGTTTTCTCAAGTCCCTCTCAGACATTCTCTGTGCCCTTCCCTCTTTCACAGACAGTTTTACAGCATTCTCTACCTCAGTTCCCAACAGAATGAAAATATTGAGAAAGTCTGTACTTGGTTAAAAACAAAAATAATATAGCTATTCGTGTCAGTTCCTTTAAAAAAAAAGAATACTTGCTTTCAACAGCATTTTCTCTGAATAAATGCCTTTAGAATGGCATAATAAAGTGAATGTGAGAAGTACTGTCTAAAGCAAGATGAATGATATGATTTTTAATTTGTTTGATGTAGGTGAATGGAGAGTAAACTTGGACCTTTGTCCTCTTAATATTTCACTTTTCATGTTGCTCAAGCTCTGCTCATTTTCAAAATCAAACTCATAAAAACATCATTTGAGCAATAACAGGAGAAAAGCCGCATGGAAATTTAAATATTAATCCAATGTTAAAAATCACTCTGCATTAAAATGTTTTACTGGCTAAAATAAAACAGAAATGCCTCATGACAAAATGAAAAGAGCTTTCTGCCAAGACTGTACCGAGCTCTCTTGTAGACACCGCTGAGAGCTTGGATTCACAGTCGCCACGGTAACCCCACATGTAAAGCCAGAAAAAACATCTCCCGGAACACAAGGGCTATGTCATCCAACGGACTCAACGGACAAAACGATCCAAAAGCCCACCGAGCACAATGTGGAGTTTGTGTCTTTTTTCTCCCTCTCTTCGCTACAAACGTGTTGCCACAGTAGCCTATACGATTCTTATTTTCTCACAGTAGGTAAAACTTATACACTGATTACTGAAAGCATTATATCTTGACATGATGTATGATAAGAGGAACGCGGTTGAAGTAGATATAAATATATTTGTCAGGTAAAGTCAAATGAGGTTAGTTCTGTCATGAAATACGACTACTGCCAGTCACACACTAAGACACAAATAATAAGACACAAAAATGTGGGGAGCAAACAGGGAACTGGTTGTATATTTGCTTAAATAATTCAATTAGGAAATCAAATCAAATAATTCCCATAAGGACGCTCACTGTCTTCTGATAAAACTTGATCATTTGTGTGTGTGCGCACATTTAATATTTATTCATTTTCTTAAAACTAAAGCTCATCTTCAACAACACATTTAAAAAAGTATTTCTGCATCCCAAGCTCATCGTATAGCTAATACAAGCTTGTATACTGTGTGAATGTGTTGGCTAGGTGGCCAATCTGCAGGGCTATTGTGTGTGAATAATCCAATTAGAGGTGTGTCTGCCCAGCATCAGTGTGCTGTCAGAGAGATCCACTCATTCATCATGTGAAGGGACAGGAACTGTCCTGCTCTTACACAAACTGCAGAAGCACACACACACACACACACACACACACACACACACACACTCACTCACAAGTAGTGAGAGAGAGAGAGAGAGAGAGAAAGAGAGAGAGAGTCATCATGTACAGCTGTTAGCCTGACTCTCATAACTGATACACTGCCAGCTTTGGTTTACATAACCTCCCTGGAGAAATGGGGAGGTGCATGTGTGTCAGAGCTAGAAGCCTAATAATTGAAAGAGAGGGATTTGAAGATTACTGACGAAAACGACCAATGCGCTGGGAATCGAAGCTTTCATGAAATTCAGAGCACCTCTGTGAACTCTCATTAATCCCATATAAAGTTTTTGTGAATTCCTCTTGTCACTGTTCTTTCCTTTATTTTACTCTCCGTTGATTTGAAGACACACTTGGGAACCAAAAAAATGCCACTGCTAACATCTTTCTAGCCAGTGAATTTGCACTAAAACTAAAAATGCCACCACTAACCTCTCTTGTCTCGGTGAACTAGCAGAAGAGCACAGAAAAGCTAAATGAATGAGAGCTTGTGAAATGTCACAGCTTTTACCTTGATGGTCTGATGATGGATAATGTTTTTTTTTTCTTCCTTTCAGTATTTTCATATGAAATGCAGTCTCGTTAGCTTTTGAGAATGTAAATATTTGCCATATTTCTCATGTTTTTCCTGTTTAAAATATATAATCTGGATACTTCATCTAAGACAGGTACAGTGCATCTAGCCATATAAAAGACAAGTCTTGGCCAGGGAGCTAATATCAATGCCATCTCTACTGGCTCTCCAATATGGGCATCTCAGACGAAGCGCATTCTTGGTTTGAGTGCTACCTCACTGGGTGTACCTTCAATGTATCGTGGCAAGGACAAATGTCCACATTCCATTGCCTCTCCATAGGGGTGCCCCAAGTCTCAGTGCTGGGACCCCTTCTCTTTGCAATATACACCACCTCCCTGGGCCCGCTTACATGGCTTCTCACATCATTGCTACACTGATGACACCCAGCTATATCTATTATTCCTGCCAGATGACCCCACGCTCTCAGCACGGATCTCGGCTTGTCATGTGGATGAAGGAACGCCACCTTCAACTAAACCTCTCAAAGACTGACCTCTTGGTCATCCCATCCATCCACCACAATATCAACATAAAACTCGCCTCTTCATCCCTAACCCCAACCAAAACCACGACCGAGAAACCTGGGTGTCATGACTGATGAACAGCATTCCTTCTCTGACCATGTTGCATCGGTCTCCCGGTCATGCCGCTTTGTTCTTGTCACACCATTACTCACCTCCACTGGTTATCCATGGCTGCCGGAATCAAATTCAAGTCACTAATGCTTGCTTACAGAGTGACTTCTGGGTCTGCACCCATCTACCTAACCTGGCTAATACCGGCTTATGCTCCTTCTCGCCCACTGTCTTCCTCCAAGCAACATCGTCTGGCATTGCCATCCCTACACACAAGGCAATCTCAGTCCAGGCTGTTTTTGTTTATGATTCCCCGATGGTGAATCAAGCTACCAACTGCCATCAGAGCAGGGGCGTCACTCTCTATCTTCAAGAACCTCTTGAAGACTCACCTTTTCTGAGAGCACCTCCTCTCCTAACACCTAACACCTCTAACACCCTAACGTGCCTTACTCACACCTCCTGCGTTCTTCTCTACCTACTCTCCTGCTCTTTGCCTTGAAAGAAAAGTCACTCTTACTGCTTGCACTTTTAAACAGATGTAATACTTATCGCTTACTCATAGGTCTGTCACTATACCGGAGCTTGAATTGCTTGACCACTTGAAAATGTTACATTGTTGCTGACGTGTACTATGTAGTTAGGCCTACGATGGTTGCGTCTGTACTGAACATGTACAGAATTTTTTTTTTCTTGTCATTGTTCCCTAAACAATACAGTATAACAACTGCTTACATAGCATGTACATTGTATTAGGTATCATAAGTAATCTAGAGATGATTTAAAGCATACAGGAGGATGTGTGTAAGCTATAGGCAAATAACATGCCATTTTATATAAAGGACTTGAGCCTCCTCAGATTTCGGTATCTGTGGGGGGGTCCTGGAACCAGTCCCCTGTGGATACCGAGGGCCGACTGTATGTGGTTGGAGGTTCTTAGAAGAGTTAGAGTGGTGGTGTCACTGTGGTAGAAGATGGCTGAGGGAAGGTGAGATCCCAAAGTGTGTCCACTCGGTCAGGTCGATGAAAAGACCACAAAAAACTGTGAAGAACAGACACAAGTTCTTAACACAGCTTAACACAGATGCCCAAGTGACACACACCTGATTAAGGCGTTGTCTAATGGTGTAGATGTAGCCAACATCCTGCATTTGGGATTTTGAATCCCGGCTAAGCCACATTTGCCATCTGTGTCTAGGATTCCACAAGAACATAACTGACCGTGTTCACTGGGAGGCCAAACCAGTCAGGCTCCGCAGCTTGATAAACAGTATGGGAAATTCAGGATTCAAGATTCAAGAGTTTTATTGTCATGTGCACAGCAAACAGGCAGTTACACTGTACAATGAAATTCTTACTTTGCTAATCCTCCGTTACCAGACGAGTATGAATAGAAGACAATATATAAATAAAATTCGTATAAGGAAGACAAGAGACAAAAAACAAGAGAAAAATAACAGTTGAGGTAGATCCATGACAAGTGAGGTCAAACTATAACAAGTACCTTAGTATTGGAGTATTAGCATTAAGATACACGTGCAGTTGTTACAGTGGATGTGCAATGTTGCAGTTCCATGTGCAGTATGTGCAAAGGGGCAGAGAGCAGCAGTCATAAAGTGCACTGTGCAATATTGCACGATGACAGTAGTGGAACAGCAGCATTGACAGCTGAAATGATGGTTATGTTAATGTAGGTATGGTCAAGAGAATAGCACTCTCACACCAATGGTGTCACTTGATAATTCTTTGCGACTTGGTGTGTGACAGAAATGTATAGTAGCCTTATTCATCTTAACTGTGGTCATTTCTGCTTGAAGGAGAAACATGCAAAAAAGGGGGGAGTAAAAAGCTTTCACTGATAAACTGTTGCGTAGCGGTTACTGATGCTAGCTTTTGTAGCTCACCGGCAGAAAGACAAACTACAGTACGCAATCATCAAATCACATCATGACACCTAATCATAATCCTCAAACTGGAAACAGAAGGAACATATGCTACAAATGACAAATTGATGCATTAAACCTTTATGCTCCGGCCAGAGCCAAACCCAACGGTTCTCAACATTTAACGATAAGCTGAAAAAGAGTGGGTGCTCTTGTAACAAGTGATCTTGAATCAAATGAGGTTGGCATTTTATCTGAGGAAGAAAAACACAAACACACACACACACACACACACACAGCTCTAAAGATGATGGGCATCTGCAGTCAGTGAAAGGCAGTTTGAGTCTGAGTCCAGCTGAGCTTTTATGGGCTATCTGCAAACAGATGCTTACACCTTCTCATACAGCTGGGCCTGTCACTACATCTTATAATACTAATCTGATTAATTCACTCTGCAGCCACAACAATACAATCAGGCAGCCTGACATACATAATTGTAATTAAGCTTGACAATGAGGTCAAATCATTTTTTTTTTTATTGTAGATGGAGAGTAATGCTATGAAACAGACTAGCATAACACAGAGTTATAAGCTGCGTTAAGTAAGCCAACCTGGACAACCTGCCACTGAGACTTGATTTTAAAGCTGAGGAAATTAAGAAACTGGTTACCCCGGTCCTTAGTTACTTACTGTGTATACTCATGAATTAAGATGTAAGTGCAGATGCGAATAATGTCTTTGGACTAAAATGTGACTGTGGACTCTTGTTCTTCCTAATGTTTCAAAACTCTAATTTATACATATATCTGAGTCACACACAAGTTGTTTTGCTTCCTCATACATGGACTCTACCTGTAACAAACACAAAATGCTAATGCGAAAAATTACAGTTAAGCTGACAACTAAACTATGTGATTGAATATCTGAGTGTTTGAGGCTCTTTCACATTATTTGAAATGTACCTTTTTTTTTTTATTTCTTCCTCTTTGTTCTGCGCTGAAAACGAAGCCCTTTACTTTGGGGTATGCAGTGCGGCTGGATATGAAAAGCAATGAGGAGGTGCTTTTTTCTGTGACTCTGCAGGTTCTCACAGGCCTCCTGAGGGTGGGGGAGAATAGGACCCATGCCCCCCCCCCCCCAAACCCCCGTCGGACAGACTTCTTCATACACCAGCCCCATGCATAGGACGGCACCACATCAAACCCAGTGCCAAACACATATTTCACCCTTGCCTGGCCCTCCTCAACAAATAGGCCGTTTTGAAAATGATTTCCAAGGCACTGTCGGTATCCATAGTGATGACATTAAACGAAAAAAAAAGAAAAAAAATATATAGCAGGTGATAAAGGGGACTGGTCTTGGATGACACATTGCACCTCTGATTCTCGTCTTTAAACGGCTGGTGTTGAGGCAAAGTTTTTTGTTTTTTTTGTTTTCACTCTCCATCTTTTTTATCTCTTAAGCTTTTTTTTTTTTCTTTTTCTTTTTCCAAAAGAGCAGATTAAAATGTATCTCTTCTCTGTGCACTGACTGACAGGCTATTGTGTGAATGTTGTCCTCTCACATTTATAGTTTGTCATCTCTCAGAGAATGAGACAGTCCATGGGACACTGTAAATCAAGCCTTTATAAATGCCATCTGAAACACTGACTGCTTAACAGTGACAGTATCACAGAGAAAGAGAGAGAGAGAGAGAGAGAGACAGAGAGCGAGAGAGAGAGAGAGGGGGAGAGAGAGAGAGAGAGCGAGAGTGAGACAGAGAGAGATAGAGAGAGAGAGGGAGAGAGACTTGTGGATCCTCTGATATATTCCATGGCTCATTAGCAGCCTGTTGTACTATAGCAGCAGGCTTTCTTTATGTACAGAGTCTTAATGACAGTCCAACACCGAGACTTTTGGTTTTGTCCCAGCTCAGTCATAAACCCTGGTCTATTTTCCCAAACTTCTCATGTTCGGTTGCTTTTCTGTTTTGTTTTGTTTTGTTTTTCCTAACGTGATGTGTTCACGTAACAAATTTCAAAGCTGCGAGTTCCATTTTGTCTGCAAGCGGGTTTCTAAGACCGGCAGCCAGACCACAGCAGAGAAGGGTCGTTGCTGTCCATTTTGCCCTACAGATGTCTAATTCTGTGCCCTGTAATAATTCTGCTGGGTGAGAGGGGAGAGCCAAAGAGATGGGTGCAATGGAAGGCTAAAGAGGAGAGAGGCAGAGGTATTTGTCACGCTCTCAACAAACTCGAAGCAAAAGCAGCCCTCTGTTAGAGCCCGTCAACTCTGTCCCTCTTTTTCTACAATTACCATTTTTATTGGATTTTTATTTTTGCGGTAACAGAAGGACCATCTGCTGGGTCCAGGGCTCTAGTGTGGAGCTGAGATCAGCTGGGAAACAATACTCAACGCAGGGGATCAAAGAGCCGCTCTCCTAAGTCCACACTGCTGCCTGTCTCTGCCCCCCCCCCCAACCCCCCAACACTGACATCAAACACACTCATGTCTCTCAACCCTGTCGCTCTTTCTCTCTCCCTCTCCGTCTCTTTCTTTCTCTCTCTTCCCCTGTTACACCCTCTCCATCAACCTTCTTCATATTCCTTATACTTTCCAACTCTTTCCTTCTCCCTAATCACCGAGCTTTCTCTCTCTCTCTCTCTCTCTCTCTCTCCCCTCTCTCTC
The DNA here is from genome assembly GCF_902362185.1 of Chanos chanos. NCBI lineage: Eukaryota > Metazoa > Chordata > Actinopteri > Gonorynchiformes > Chanidae > Chanos > Chanos chanos. The sequence continues at coordinate 6,843,875 of NC_044496.1, read as the reverse complement.
TCTCTCTCTCTCTCTCTCTCTCTCTCTCTCTTTCTTTCTTTCAATTCCAGGTGCTTTTCTGACCTGCTTGTTTTTGTCACAACTGCAAAATAATGTAAGTAACGACAAGTGAAAAAAAAACAGCATGTAGCATCATACGTAATAAATCCGCCTTTCTCTCTCTTTTTCCATCTCTTCAGCACAGCAGATCATGGTTTTCATATTTTACAGTGTCCTGTATCACTTGCTTTATTTTCACTTTCTTTATTTTCATTTGAACCTATTCAACTGAGGTAGGGAGGACAAAAAAAAAAGTGAAGCACTTTAACCGTATGGATTATCATCACATCACGTTACATTACATCATCATAACGTTAAGAGAGTGTCTGCGCTGTGCGCTGCTGATCCAACGCTTCCACACTGAACTGAAATGGTCAGGCGTTTGCTTAGTCCATGATGTTAATTCAGCTGTTTCGCTTTCATATTAATCTGGACTGTACATTTTGACACCAACCGAATGTCCTCTTTGAACGTTTGTAAATTTGTTTCGTATTCAGATGAGGAAAAGTTAGGCTAGTGATGCTGACAGCTAAGCTAGCAGAAAAAAATGGGGCACTATTGAAATAAAATGTTTTGTACTGAGGACAAAAAATGTATTGTTTTGTTTTGTTTTGTTTTGTTTTTGAAAATGGCCCAATTTAGCCTCGTCTTTCACAGAATATGCTGGAACACGTAAACTGACACATGCTAATCACTCTTTCTTTTCTCTGGACCACCAGAATAAAGACTGGTCAGTAAAACTCTCTCTCTCTCTCTCTCTCTCTCTCTCTCTCTCTCTCGCTGGGATCGTATTTCTAAGGGTTATCAAGCGGTTCATTTAAATGAGGCCTGCTCACAGCAGGAACCAGCTGAACAAAGTTACTATTACCCAGACCTCTCCTGCGCTGTTCTCACTCGCGTCTAATTGGGTTTGACTGCATTTGTTTAAATCCACAGAGGAAGAAAGAGAAAGGGCCCAACGCCGTGAAACTGAAGTGTGTCAGTCCTACCAGACAGGGTGGCACTTTGAGGGGGAAAAAAAAGAGATGGCTTATTAAAGTGTGTGTGTGTGTGTGTGTGTGTGTGTGTGTGTGTGTGTGAGGGGGGGGGGGGGGGCGGGTGGGGCGGGGTCACTTTTGCCACAGTAAGTTGGCTGGGGGGGTCTTCTCACCCCTCTGGTGGTCTCAGTTCATTTCCCGAGTCAGCGGGAATGTTCACACACTGACACACATACACACACACACACTGATATATGTGTCGTCTCTCTTTCTCTCTCTCTCTCTCTCACACACACATACGCACACACACATTCCGTGAAACTGTGAAACAGATAGACTTCCAAATTTTACATACACATTCTTTTACACAGAGAATTTTTTCCTCTCTCTCTCTCTCTCTCTCTCTCTCTCTCTGGCTCGCCCGCTCTCTCGGAAAAAGAAACCATTAGCAAACAGACCATTAAAGGGGACAGGTTTAGTTGCAGATGCATTCACCCACATTTACATTTCATGCTCTATCACATGATGGAATTGCTTTGATCAGTAAAGCATGAGTGCGTGGCCATTAAGGGGGGAAAAAAATGGAAGGGGGATCAGATAGGTGTGTCTCATCAGCCTTTTTACAGAGGAACACTCTATTTTCTCAGCAGTTCAAACAAGCCATTCTAATCCCCCCTCGTTTAAATGCCCTCTCTCTCTGCATCTTAACTTTAGCATAGTCTTTTTGTCGTTGCTGTTGTTGTTGTTGTTGTTTTTTTCCAGTTCATCTGCCTATTGTGAAAGTGAGCACTCTCTTTTGTTTGTTAACCTCTGAACCCTCCGTCCGCACAAACAAAGACAAATGCAAACAGTTCTCCCTAAGAGTGCTTTTATTCCCGCAATTTTTCTTTCTTTCTTTTTTTTTTTTCCGCCTTGACCACGCTTTGCCTCGTATCTCGGCTAAAAAGGGGTTCCTCGTAAATTTTATTACGGTCGTGTCAAAAAAGACTCCCATCGAAGGGCTAGTGAATATGCTTAGAGAGGTCTGGATGCAATGCCATCCCCGCGGGCTTGGGCCAGTGAATTAGTCCGGCCTGGTTCCAGTTAGACAGTCATTAAAGAGATCTTACAGCCTCAGAAAATGGCTTCCTGTTCTAAGAGCTTAACTTCTGTCATAGGAAATGTCCCGGACCGTAAAGGGTGAAGCAAACTTCCTGAACATTTTTAAAGTTAGCAACCGGGGCCATGCGGCGTGTTCCGAACATTCACTGTGGCCAATCAAACGAGACCTTGCTTGACCCTCACGTGACATTGACCGTTTTAACAGGTGGTGGCCATTTATTGGCCAGGCATGGACTAAAACATGGTAAGAGCCGCCTTTTGCTAATCACCGTGGAGACCATTGTGTTAGAATGGAATTTTGTGGAAAATAAATTGTCATTTGCGGTAAACTTCATGACAAATGAACAGAATTATATGAAGCAGACGGGAAAGAGGGAAAAAAATAGTGATAAAATCATGTCTGTTTACAGAAAATGGCTACCGATGTAATATTCAGATGGTTACATGGTTTGGTGAATCATCAAACATTCCACTCTGTGAGCTGAGAAATGTTACCACTCATAAACTTTTCTGTGGTGATGTGTTTAGTCATGCACTCAATATTTTACAGATCAGACGTATATATCACTCTGTAAGCCAACCAAATGCACACATCACATTTCACACACACACACACACACACACACCCACACACACACACGCACACACATACACACACGCACGCACACACATGCACACACACACCTGCACACAGGTGTGGTGGTTTGGCAGGACACACACCTGTTCACGCTCCCTTTAGGTGAGTTCACCTTTTGTGTGTGTCTGCACGCAGCAGCTTCGATTACCTCTTCTCATCCTGCAGCTGTGAGTCTGTGTGAGAGTGTGTGTGTGTGTGTGTGTGTGTGCGTGTGTGTGTGTGCGTAAGTGTGTGTGTGTCTGTGTGTGTGTGTGTCTGTGTGTGTGTGTGTGTGTGTGTGCGTGAGTGTGTGTGTGCGCATGTGTGTGTGTGTCTGTGTGTGAGTGTGTGTGTGCGCATGTCTGTGTGTGTCTGTGTGTGTGTGTGTGTGTGTGTGTGTGTGTGTGCGTGAGTGTGTGTGTGCGCATGTGTGTGTGTGTCTGTGTGTGTGTGTGTGTGTGTGTGCATGTGTGAGCGAGTGTGTGAGTGTGTGTGTGTCTGTGCGCATATGCATCTCTTGCTTCTCCCTATGCAGCCAGAGTGCGTCGACAGCCGTTCAGGGCAGGCGTGAGTCACGGCAGACACGCAGCCCCGTCAGCGGATGTATACTGCGCAGAGCGAGCGTGTTTACAGCTCTGAGGTTAGCCTGTCTGGCATATGTCTGAAACCTCGGGGGGGGTCTTACGCCACACAATGAGCTCAAATATAATATTACCCAGCAAGTTTGCATGACTAATGCCCTCAGAGATGATTACTCACCGTTGGCTTCCCATATGAATCAATGTGCTTGAATATAATAAAAAAAGAACATTAAGCGTTTCCCTGGATTATGATTGGCTGGGACTTGAAGGACGGCACCTTGAAAGGAAAGCATGAACAAAGGGAGCTCCTTGTTCAGTTTGGGGGTCAATATTAGGTCAAATACAGATTCATTCCGGGAAGTTTGTTACTGAGCACGAATTTACAGTATGTTCATACGGTATAATCTGACTTTTCTGCATTCAGTCGTATGCTCTTCATCAAACTTGTGATTCAGTCATTCAGTGCAAATCCACATTGACTGACGGGCATGTTCAAATTCAGCTACCGGTCAACGTATTTACGATCAATTCAGATCTAAAAATTGGAAGTTGGGCATTTTACAAGAAAAACTCATCAATATTGGTGATTAACCCCAAACACAGAAGCTAAAATCCATACATTCAAAGCTAGTCCTTTGCCTATATAGAGCCTGATTCATGACTTCCTGCCACTGGGAAACACGTGTATCTTGGTGCTGTCTTGGATCCAACACATTATGTTTCAGGTTGTTTGTCCATGTTTGGGAAATTTCCACAACCACAGATGAAACATTGTCATCCTAAAAGAACGGCCATTGTTAAAAAGCAGTGACTAGCACATGCTCCTGATGGCAGCTCATAAAGTTAACTCCGAGTTGCCCAAGCGTCAGACAGGCAGAGGTGAAGCCTTCCTGTCAGAGATGTAGTTATGGAAATAGAGCAGAGAGCACTCTGCTATTGACGACACACAGAGTCATCCATCACGTCCAGCCGGGTAAACAGAGAGAAGGCTCTTTTGGAGGAACAGGACCGGCTCAGGGCTGCAGATTAGCTCTAATGAAAGCAAAACAAAGCTGGACATGTTAAATTTATTGGCACATTTAGAGCGTTTCTCCACCCCCCCTCTCCCCCCCCCCCCCCCAACCCCCTCCTCCCATCCCCGCCCCCCCCCCCCCCCACATCCAGAAGGACAGGACCGCCGGTTTCTACGCTCGAAGCTGGGACAAGAGCACACGTTTCCTTCGACCTGGCCCAATCTACGGAGGGGATATTTGTGGAGTGGCTGAACAAACACTGATTTGCCGGTATCTCTCTGGTTCCCAGAGGCCGAGGGAAGAGAGGCTGGAGCAAAGTGTACCGTTGTCCACCCTCAAGCTCTAACTCATGGGAAAGGAGGCCTCCTCGTGGCCCCTCCAGGGGCTCCTAGAGTGGCCCTCGGGCCCTGTGTACACCGAGGGGCCTCTCAAGGGAAGGACTTCAACAACATACGCAAGCCTGTGTGTGCTCAGGGTGCCATGGTAACAGAGACAATGTTTTGGCTTATTTTTAATGGTCCCGTACGTCATTTGAACGTGTGAGCGAATTAGTAACTACTGAAGAATTAATGCTATCTGCCATTTAGGAAACTGCAGACTGCAGGAAGTTCTGCTGAGCATTAAACTCTCACTCATATCACAAGACGGACTAAAAAAAAAAAAAAAAAAAACAGTACTCAAACAAATAAGAATGGAATTTTTTTTTTTCAGAAGCTTTGAACTGAACATATAAGCTTATTAAAATCAAAACATTTCTATAAATGAAGACTTTTATTATTATTATTATTATTTTTATTCACACACTTATAAGTTTTTGTTTTTTTTTTTACATTTGAAAGTTATGTAGATTTATTTACAAAACATTGTACAGCAATGCCGTCAGATGTAAACCCGGCTGGATTTTGAGTGATTCCATTACCTTAAAAGGACACGGAAGAGGGACCAGGTGCATGGAAACACAGGGAACAGAGCAGCCCGATGGTTTCAGTGAAACTAACAGTACGGGTGAGCAGTGATCAGCGAGACAACTAAAGACACTGAGTCAGAGCTATGAGGAAGTGAGACAGGCGGCCAGTCGAGTCTGTTGCTGTCTGACCTAAGTTTAGGCCTGTGAGGATGAGCAGTACATAGAGGAAATGCTCTTTAAAGTGGCCATTGTTCTAATTCAGAGGCATTCTGAAGCTAATGACATTGACATCAATAGAAGGCAGTCGATTTACAGATAACTCCCGTTCTCTCTCTCTCTTTCTCTCTCTCTCTTTCTCTCTCTCTCTCTCATTCTCTCTCTCTCTGTGTGTGTGTGTGTGTGTGTGTCTGTGTGGTGGAGCTGTTATCATGCACTGAGGGATTAAGAGTTTTGACTTAGAGGTGGTGTCCTTGGTTCTGAGTGTGTCTATGATTTTAATCTGCAAAGAAAAGGGTCCAGACGATCAATATGCTTGATTAATGCAGCTGAGCAGCAGAAAGGACAGCTTGTGAAAATATGTCTCACTTGGAGGACGAACCAGGTTGACGTTTTGTTGTTTCTGGAGCCGAATGGACAGTAAAAATCCTCTCTTGAGCGAAAGTATCAGACAGGGTATACACACAGGCTGTTAACCTTTTTAACGGACATGCATAAAATTCATAACAGTGTCAAAGAACTCTGAACTCAGAGGAAAGTGTAAATTATGGAATTACGGATGATCTGTATCTTAAGAGAGACTACACCGCGAATGAAATGAAATATTAACTTGAAATATTAACTTGAAACAATTATCTGCAAACTTAAATAACCTGTCTTTTTAATATGAGAAATAACATTATATTTGAGGTGACTTGTCCAAAATCTTGTGATTCTAAATGCTGTTCTCTACATGCTGTCATTGGAAACACGTCTGTACGAAGATGGCTCTGCCTCCGTTGGCTCTGTGCCTTTTCTTATTCCTATATTTAATGAGTTAATGTACATTTACTTGGTAACGCATTCACACTGTGTGGATGTGTGTGTGCGTGTGTGCGTGTGTGCGTGCGTGTGTGTCTGTGTGTGTAGTGTAATGATAATCATATTATACACAGTGACACAGTTCTCAGAATTCTGTCAGAGAATCAGCTCATAATGAGTTATTGTCACGGACACCTTTGACCTCGCCAAATCATCCTTTTTTTTTTCTTTTTTTTTTTTTTTTACACTCCGTGGTTATATTACGCTGTCTGGCTTTAAATCACCAGGCACTGTTTTTGCCACTAAAGGATGACCTTTAACCTCTGAATTTTCCTCCATTATATTCTTCACATTTGTAAACCTGTAATATCCAGTCAGAAGAACAGGGTTCTGTAGAAAGTGACAGGGCATACAGAGTAATTCAATTCAAAGCAGTTTTATTACAATCAAAATTGTCTCAAAGCAGCGTTACAGCAGTTAGTGCCTGAGTAAGCAGCGGTCAGCAAGCAGCCTGTTTTCTCCCGTCAGTATGACTGAGCTCCCCCAGGGCTGACTGCTCCTGTGACGACACAATGACCGTGTTACCACGGGGCCAGGCCAAACGAGTCTTACCTACATCTGTCAGAGAGTAGCTGTCTGTCAATTATTCTTACTGATCTAATCTAAGTTCATTTTAGAATATACCAACATCTAAACCTCACCAAAAGTGTCACTCAGTTTATGCCTAACCTTACCTTTAAACTAACACCAACCAACCCCCCCCCCCCCCCCCCCCCGCCCCCCCCGCCCCCCCCCCCCCCCCCCCACCCCCCCCAGACAATTCCAACGTCATAAAACAGCAGTGTATAACCCACAGCAAACATCCATTTCATAATGCAGTGTCCTTATGAATTATGTTGTTTTTAGTGAAAGAGTCATGGAAGTGTCACAAGCCAAATTTTCAAAGGATCACTCATTTTTGAAGCATTGCAGACAGTTGAGTGTGGTTGAGCGTGTGTGTGTGTGTGTGTGTGTGTGTGTGCATGCATTCAATCATGTGTTGTAGAGAATTTGAGAGCTCTCCTTTATTAAGTAAAGAGGAGACATGAAAACATTTTGCCAGCCTCCTCAGTTATGGAGTCATCTGCAAACACAGAGATGAGTTATCTCAGAAAGCACTTATACCCCAATTCACAATCAGTGTCCCCTCAGAGAGAGAGAGAGAGAGGGAGTGAGGGAGAGAGAGAGAGAAAGAGAGAGAGAGAGAGAGAGAGAGAAAGAGAGGAGTGAAATAAATTACATAAAGCAGACATATGTCATTCTCCTACTAAAATAGTGGATTAGTGTGTTGTTTTTTAATCACAGTTTAATCTGGGGTCTGAAATTATAGATGTTTTTTTTTCTTTCTCCATCAGATGGAAATAAGCCAACTGAACGCTGGGGAAGCCGTGATTATCTTTTTTTTTTTTTTCCCTCCCCCGGCTATTCTTCATCGCCAACGGAGGATTGCAACTCAATTATCTTTGTGTCAGACGATTATCCAAGAGCTTAATTTAATCTTCATTACTCTCCAGTCATATTTCAATTAAACATGCTATCATAGTGTTAACACATACTTAAACCTGTTATTCTTTCAGTTCATTTTGCGCTGATAGGTGCTATGAGGCTAACAGATGTCATAATTATGCATTTATTAAACATATTTCACACTTGTCTTCACCTAGCGGAGAAGCTTTGGCAGACCTTGGCAAGACGGGACATTAATCTAATGACAATATGCTTTGGCTTTCATCTATAATACGGCTGCAATCTGCTTGGCCCTGCTGCTTAATTGTGACACGCAGTTATGGGGGGGGGGGGGGGGGTGCAGGGGTTTAAGGAGGTTACTGCATTAGTAGATTATTCAGCACACTGGTTTCACCTCAACTCCTACTGAACCTCCTTAAATCACTGACCACGTGGATGTTAGTGGTGGAATTCTAGAATTATAGAGGAGATACCCCTCTGTATAGGATGAATATGGGTCTGGGGGTTGGGCACTGACCTGCTTACTTCCTGTAGGTCCAGACATTAAAACTAATGATAGCATTGATATCTGAGTCAAAGGGCAGTAGGCACTGCCAAGTTTGAGTTGGTTTTTTTAGTAAGGTAACACTTCAATGCTTATCAAATGTTATGTTGTTTGATTCGTTTGTTGTGGGAGAGACATTACGTTGAAGTTGTCTTATGGTGGATGTGGTGCATTTCTGAGTGGGTAAAAGACTGTAGACGCACATAAACCCCGGAACAGACTGTGCTGATGGCGGGCGAGGTTACATTTTATGATTAACAGGCCTACCATATTGAAATCTCCTCTGAGATCTGACAAAAACACTATCAGGTTCTTTCAACAAGCTGCTTTCTGCTAAAAGCCAGCTCAAACAGTGCTCTACATATTTCAAACAATATTCACCGGCTAACGTGCTCATTCATGCTTGAGAGTTATCCAGATCTCTAAATACGAAATAAATCAAGACGTCTTTCTTTTTTCTTTTTTCTTTTTTTTTTAACGTGTTATACAGTCTGCGATGTTACAAGTCTCTTGTCAGTTGACTCAGTGTCTGGAACAGTGCTTGATTTAGTTTCCTTTCACTCAGAGGCGAATAAGGATTACCCATACATCTGCCTACAGCTAGGCAAACACACAGACACACACACACACAGACACGCACACGCAGACACACACACACACACACACACACACACACAGACACACACACGCAGACACACACACGCACAAAAGTAAAATCTGCCACAGATGACACTGCTGAAGGAAATGCCTCCCATGCCCGCAGATAGGAAACAGGGGAGGGAATGCTACCAAATGTGTGGAGCAGATCTGCCAGGCAGCCAATCATCTGCAGGGAAAGTTCTGAGTCATATGCTGTGGAGTAATTAAAATTTTAAATGAAAACCAAGCAACATATGCCCATATTGTAAATGTAGACCGCGGTAGTGTTCAATGCATGAGTTATTACTGTTGTGCTCTGCCTCAGCGTAGGAGAGCTTTTCCAAGGCATATGGGCAAAGAGAGAGAGAGAGAGAGAGCAAGAGAGAGAGAGAGAGCTCTTCCTGAGGCATGCTCAGGATGTACAAATCTTAAAAACCCATTATAAACCCAGGGCGCCACTTACCATATAACATGATTACAGATAAAGATGCATCCAGAGATATAATTTATAACTGACCAAGATAAGGGGGCCAAAATCGGAACTTAGAAATATCAAAGGCAGTCATTTTCTACGGCACACATCCAGTTCTCACTCTCTCTCTGCCCGACAGTCATGTTATGAAGGTTGTGGCACATTAAAGCAAATCTGGGAAGTATTTGAAGTGGAGCGTTAGTAATCTCTGTCATCTCAAGGGGATATCCTGGCGACTAATTTTCAAAATCAACAGTAATATGAATAATATGTGTGCACTGGGCCTTAGGACTCGGGCCAGTGTGAGATAGAGTGTAAGTTTGTGTGTGTGTGTGTGTGTGTGTGTGCATTTCGGGATGAATGTGTGATACTGTTAGTGCAAGAGGAAATTGTTAAGAGAGTGTATTGATGAGAGTAAATGTTTGGCGATGTATACTTACAATAGTGTGTTTCTGTGCTATACACAGAGTTATACTGTGAGTGTGTGTGCATGCCTACGGTGCAGTCTGAGGTACAGTGTGTGTGGGTGTGTGGGTCTGTGAGAGAGAGAGAGAAAGAGAGAGAGAGAGAGAGAGAGAGAGAGAGAGAGAGAGAGAGAGAGAGAGAGAGAGAGAGAGAGAGAGAGAGGATTATTTTCACTGAAAGGCCTGCATCCTCATAGGCCAGGCCCTGGTTTGTGCACCACTAAATCAATCAGTCTATCATTCATCTTTGCCCCTTTCAACCAATCAATCAGCGGCGACTGTCACTGCCCATGTCACATGACTCACAGCCAATCAGAAACAAGAATACAGGAATTACATCAAACACTTATGCAGCATTAAGTTTGACAGTGTGTGAATAAGTAGTCATTTGTAGACAAAATACACAGAAGGGAGATTTTTCTAGTGAAAGAGGAAAAAGCACAAAAAAGAAACAACAACAACATCAGCAGAAAACACTGAACTGAAGAGGATACATCAAAAACCATCTTCAGTGCAGGCGCTTTTTAAACACACTATTGTCCACGTGTTGATGCCAACTCCCTGCCTTACTAAGCATTATTACTCTGGTTTATGTATTGTATAATTGTGTGAAATACACTATTATCAATCTTTTATGAGGGCAGTTTTCTCAGAAAACATCAAACACTTTTTTTTTTTTGTCTTACCTCGTCGTCCGTTGCATCTTTCATTACATGTTGGGAGAGTATTTTCTCGTTAACTCCTAACATATGTACTGTTGCTGGGAGGCAGGCTTCACACAAGGCTCTGCAAATTCTTAGGAAATGGCGATAAGTCACGGAAATGTGTAAAGGACTCTAGCAATTTTCACTTCAAATGTTGTCAGAGAGAAAAGAGAGGAAAGAGAGGAAGAGAGATACAGAGAGAGAGAGAGAGAGAGAGAGAGAGAGAGAGAAAGAGAGAGAGAGAGAGAGAGAGAGAGAGAGAGCGAGAGAGAGAAAGAGAGAGAGAGAGAGAGATTCAGTGTCTGTAAAAATTTTTTAGTATCAAGTAGCAGCTAGAAAGTTACACATTTAATGAACAACACTCCCCTGAGGTATCTTTTTTTAATCCTTGTATTTTTTTTTTTTTTTCCTTCTCTGACATGTTAAACATTCATTTACATATGAGATCAGTGCCAGCGCATTTGTAATGAGAGACATGTAGGGAATAGAATAATAGATAGATAGATAAATAAATAAATACATACAGTCACACCTGAGGGTGTACAGTGTACAGTATACCCAATAAGAAGCAAAAGCCATCGTCTTACTCTACTGTATTACGTACCCATCACCCATTACGTGGATTTTAAAGTCCTCAAAATAAAAAAAAAATTAAAAAAAAGAGAGAGAAAAAGAAAAGAGACGGTTAAATTTCAATTCAATGAATTAAATAAATAAACAATAAAGAAAAATATTTCTATTTTTTCTATTAGAATGAACATAGAGAAATGAACTCATTTTAATTTTTGCGGTATTAAAATGAACAAAACAGATCGAGTTCCTATAAATCTGCCAACTGATTTTGCATCAGTATTCAGTCAAACTGTAATAAATATTATTTTTAAGATGAATACTGATGATGTTCAGTGTATTTGACTGCAGAATGACTGCAGTGAACACACATTCTGCTGTCTCCCTGGCCTGGCCCTCTTACCTACACGGCCTCCCCTGTTGTGGCACTGTGCTCTGTCTGAGTATCTCTCTCATCTGGGGTTATGAGGTGTGTGGGCTAGGTCCTCACTGTCCTTACCTTAAACTCTAACTGCCACACACACACACACACACACACACAGTTTTTGTCTCCTGCCTCTCTCATGTTGGAGAGGATCCAGCTGCGGTCCAGTCTGTACCCTGAACATCCGCTACTTCTGGAGTGATCCCACATGGAACTACCAACTCATTTATACTGGCATGCTATGAGCGTACACAGACACACACACACACACACACACACACACCCACGCACACGTACACAGACTAAGCATGCACCACACACTACCACGAGTACCCACCCACACCACACACACACACAACCACACACAAGTGATTTTGGATTATTCACTTGCCAAAAGAATTTGATTTAAAATATTACGAGTCGTTTTACAGTTTGAGAAATGAACTCTTAATTTCATAAATTCATCATGCATTTCAGCATAAATATCATTGTTTTAGCATGCAGCATAACTTGCTTTGAAATATTGAGCTGTGGTGATGTTGCAGCAGGTAAAAATTCAATCCTTTGTGTCGACTATAAGAGGAGACAGTTTTATCACATGACTTTTTATTACAGTTTGCCATCTGCACAGAGGTACGTTAATAGCTAACACTGACTATTTACACATATGAAAAAGCACATCCATCTGTCGCCTGCTCAGTCCCATAAGACTCAATCTCACCTTTCACACCAAACAACGGCTGTCTGCTCGCAAAAGTGACAGAGAGAGAGAGAGAGAAAGAGAGAGAGAGAGAAAGAGAGAGAGAGAATGACTGCCGACATCCTGAGCGTTTGTGCGTTTGTGTGCTCCGCCACATGACCCAGCCAGAAACACTGTAACAGCACAAAACCCTTGTCACACCTATTGGATGTTCATGCTTGTCAGTTTGCAAAAGCCTATTTATGTCATACGGAGTAACCCAGAAACGTTTGACAAGTTTTATCGAGTGGACAAGCTATGCCTTTTACCTCGCAATATTTTATGACAATACATTAAAAAACATTTAAATGTTATAAGATTTCTGTAATCCTCAAAGATAATGGTGCATTATGGTCAGACATCCTGCTGTCAGGCAACCGACTCCTGGAAACAAGGAATACCGAGTACAATGCCGGGGGATGGTGGGAATATGGCATAACTAACCGCCTCAAAATTCATGTCCACACTCAAAGCGGTAATAATATTATGTTATATCACCACTTTTACACAACTTTAGTCTAGTTTTTCCCTCCGGCGCGCCTGAGGCTAAATTAGACTGCAAAGGAAGAGTAACATGCTTTTAAGATTTCAGAATAATTGGATAAAATACAGTCGTGTATAGGATACGACGCCTTAATGTTTATGCCAATACTTTAGAGTACACATCCTAATACAGTCATTTGGAGAAAATGAGCAAATAACTGGAATATGTACAACATGAAAAAAAAAAACAAAAAAAAAAAGGAGAATCCAAAAATAAATACTGATTTAGACATATGGAAATCTATCTGGGCTCTGCTCTCTTAAGTGAGCTCTTTATCATCCTAAATAGAAACGCATGACACGAAAACAACCACACAAATAATCCCTCTTGGGATTTTCCTTCCACTTCTGAGGAAGACAACAAAAACAACACAACAACAGTAACAACAGCCATGGCAGTAGTAGTGGGGAGTGGGGGGGGTGGGGTGGGGGCCGGGGGGGGGGGTTAGTCTACAGAAGAGTGAGGGAAGCCAGGACACATGCTACAGCATTTCTGAGGCCAGCAACAAGGAATTCTGGGTGTGGAAACACGCCAAAGGCAGGTAGAGCATGTGTCTCTAAGGAAAGGACGTTAAACACATTAATCCCCACCTGACACTAATACTTGATGTATGATTGACCTCTGCGTGGGACATTCGTCATTAATGCTAGGGCCATATGGCAGGATGTTAGCCCTTCTCCCTCCAGCAGGATAATCTCTCCTCTCTGGCCACACTGTTTCTTCGCAGATTTCTTTGGGTAATAATTGCATGACGGCATTAACGTATTGAGACGGCTTTAGCATTGCCGTCCGTCACCCTGTGGAGGAGGGGCTTAGCGAGGAAGTCAAGAAACGTAATCTGCCGTAATCTAGGAAAAAGACTGCTGCACTACAGCACAGACCCCCCCTGTGGAAAGCTTCCAGCATTTCATTTTAGTGTCATGTTGTGACAAACACGCACACACGAAGGAAAACAGAACGGGTGAAATTAATGGCAAGATTAACAAGTCAAAAAGTACAAAAATGTACAGTTAGGCAGATGATTATGATGTAAGCTTGGACTTGGACGTTTTTTGGGGGGTTTTTTAGATTGGGATTTAAGCATGGCAGTGTTTTACAATGTGTGTATTAAGCTTGTGGATATGTACCTGACACATTCTTCTCTTTAAGAACTATTCAGGCCTAGAAAGACAAAATGTGTGAATTATTATTATTATTATTATTATTATTATTATTATTATTATTGTTGTTGTTGTTGTTGTTGATTTTATCATTTTTATTATTTACAGTGTTTGACTCTTCCCTTGATAATGTGAAACCAAGTCAGTGACTAGTATTGTTTTGGGTGTTCTCAGTTTTCAAACTTTCATGCATCAAAAAATTAAAAGGAAAACTCTTGTGGACCCAATTTTATATCTTTCCCTTTCTTACCTAAGACTACCTACCTGTATATCTACATCTATACCTATAGGCATAATTATATAATTACACACGCACACGCACACACACATTTTATATATATATATAAATATATATATATATATACACACACACACGTGTGTGTGTGTGTGTGTGTGTATGTGGAGACAGGGGAAACTGTGGTGAAGCTATCAGAACAGAGAAATGCCTAGCTGACAGTGTTCCTCTCTCTGTCTGCTCTTTTTAAGAGTAATCCGATCACCAGCACGTCCCATGACAGTTCTCAAAAAACACAGCCACACAAACCAAACTGACCCCTTAATGACAGTCTATCTGATCTGAGCCTGCCTTCCCTAGCCCCTCAACCTCCTTAATCTGCCCCTCTCCTCCTCCACGCCCGTACAACAGCTCCAGCCACACCCCACCCCACTCCAACCCCGACACACACATCCCTCTCCTAGGATGCCAGTAACCGTGACAGTAGTGAACCAGCCTGCCAGCCCCTCACCCACACACACACACGCACACACACACACACACGCACATCCCCAAATGCCTTCTCAGGCCGCCCTGTAATGAACAAATTCAGTGTGCATTACTGTGGACTTGATCTCTGGTAAAATAGTGCTGGAACAAACAATTTGGTTTGTCAACACCTTTCTCTGGGCTCCTCCATCACTGTCAAGGATCCAAATTTAAACAGCAAAGAGTGCTTGACTGCAGGACCCAGGGCTTGATTAGAGCGCTCAGCTCGAGCGAATTGCACCAGACAGGACAGAGGCTCTGATTGCTAACCCGGCTTGAAAATAGTCTCTGCTGGCCGCGGGATTAGCATGAATATTTTGATATAGATCGATAAGCAATCTCCACTCTATAAGAAATGCCAGCAGCCTTCATTTGGATGATCAAAGTTGCATCAGCCAGTGGGCGACAGCCAACTATTGTTTTCCATCGGCACGGTGAAGGCCCCGCTTCCATAGGAGACATCCAAGAAATCTTGACAGCTCTCCACCTAATCGGGGAAACAATCTCGCCATCACACGATCCCATCACCCGAGACCGGACTCGTTCAAATGAGTGAGGCCGTAGACCCAAGCATGGAGGGGTGGGGGGTGGGGGGGGGCAGAGTTCATTTGTTAAGCATTACCGCTGCAGCTTGATGCAGCCCAGACTGCCCTCTACCAATGACCCGAAAGTAAAGGTCCAGGTCACTTATTCGTTTGGTTACTTTATCTTCGGTTGGCGGTGGTGGTCTTCCACTCATTGCGTTTGCTGAGATGACCTTGACTGAGATAATGCAGCTCATCTGCTGAGGTAATGAATGGGAATCAGTTAATAAGGCAACAAAGATCACACTATCTCCCTGGAGAACGCTTCCTGCTTCGGTTTCAGGCCAATGGAGTGGTCACTTTTGATTTGCGTAGCTCCAAAATGTTCATAAACTATAACATAAAGGTATGTCTAGATATGTCAGAATGTACGTAAACTATAACTCTACAAATATATGTTTAGATATCTTAGATATCTTAGATATCTTAGAAAAGCAGAGGACAGATGGAAGAAGACTCTTCAGTGGAAAATCAATCAGCAAGAGAGTTGGTGATGAATACCCGACACAAAGATGACACGGAAAGTAGAGCAGAACATTCCAGAAACAGATGTGTTTGAGCAGAGATGTCCTATGAGGTCTAATACATTCTTACGTAAAACCTTTCATCAGTCTGAAATTCGTCTGAAAGCGGGAGAGAACTCATCCCTGAACTTTCAAAAGACATTCGGCAAAGTGCCATGAGAAATCACAGAGGGTTAAAACGGCCTCATTCCGCCATTAGCATTTGAATTGCTAATATCCACTCAATCCGTAATTCTCAGTCTTAAGAGAGGAAGAAAGAATAAAAAAAAAAATCATCATGACCATTTTCTTTCACCATTAGGCACACTTAGGGACCAAATCTGGGCAATTTTACCCAAACACTCTTAGTCATCCAGAGGGAGCGAGGCTGAGTTATTAGCATTGCACAGTCTGACCCGTGTGGTACTGCCAGAGCAGGGGCCCGCCACTGGAAGCATGAGCAGAGCAGCGAATCAAAAAACCCCGTCCCGCACAATTCCGTATCTGTAACCAGCAGGTTTATTTCATTAGGAAGTGTGACTTTATTCCCGGGCAGTCCGAGTAGGGCGATTAAAAAGTGGTAATCAGGATTAATTAGCAGAATATATATGTGAGGATTACCAGGCCAACTCCATCAACAAGGTGGGTCTGGCCAGCAGCTAGCTAACGTCATTCTGTTCCTGTCACATGTGTTTCTGCTCTCCATTTCTCTCTCTCTTTCTCTCTCTCTCTCTCTCTCTCTCTCTCTCTCTCTCTCTCTTTCTCCCTTCCTCTCTCCCCCTCTTTCTCTCGCTCTCTCTCTCCCTTCCTCCCTCTCTCTCTCTCTCTCTCTCTCTCTCTCTCTGCCTCAAGGTTTATGATACTTGTTTTTCATCACACTTCTAATTCTTGGCTCTTGCCAGATTTTTTGTCCACCCTCTGTCTTCTCAAACAAAGCATCCAAACATTCTCTGGTCACCTCTAGATTGCAATGCTGGTTTGCTGTGGGTTTGATGAGTTTCCCATCTATAACAGTATATATCTATAGTTCTCCCTCTACCATACCTACCAGACCTCTACCAGACAACAGCGTCATTAAAAGCCATGATAAAGCAGACAAGCTAAACAGTTACTAGGGAGTACAGCAACCAGCAACCAACACCAGACAGCGAAAGCAGCTGAAACCCAATGTTTTGGGACTGGCCTAAGAACAGCTCGGAGTTCGAGCAAAGTCTTGCGATAGATTCTAGAAAATAAAAAATAAAAACAAGAGTATTGCAGATTAAATCACGTTATGAAATGAGATGCCCATGGGAGGGAACCAAGGACAATTTCAAACCTATTGGGAGAAAACTAAAACTTTTACAGCCCCCCCCCCCCCCTTATTTTATGCTTTTTGCAAGAATTTCAGTCTGTAGTCCTTCTTGCAAGTTTGATTTATGACAGAAATATTCAACACCACTGGTTATCACATTGTTTATGTTATTATTTCGACATGTTTCAGTTAACACAACCTTGAAACCCATGCAGTTCAAGTGCAGGGAAGGCTTGTTTTGATTTGCTGTGTTGAGGCTTAGAGACGACACATCTCCCGTTTGTCTGCCTTCTAGTCCATCCAAATCTTTCATCCCTCTTCTTCCCTCTCTCTCTCTCTCTTTCTCTCTCTCTCTCTCTCTCTCTCTCTCTCTCTCTCTCTCTCTCTTTCTGTGTTTCTCTGTGTCTCTCTCTCTCTGGTCAGGGTGGCCTGAAAATGTCTGAGAGCTAAAACTCCAACAGCGTTCTTTATTTTCCTTCTGCTTTTCTGAGAAACTAATAGAGCACAGACTGCTTTCATGTTTGGGAGAAAAGTTATGAGCACAAGATAAGGCTATGGATCTGCCTGGAAAAAAAAAACAAAAAAAACTGAAAACGAAACAGCACAGGAGGTGGAACATAGACAAGGACAAAATTCTACACTTACACTCACACACACACACACACACACACACACAAACACACGCACACATACGCGCAAACATGAAAGACACACACATTGTTTTTTACAGAGAAGATGTCTAGCTTAAAATAAGAAAGTTAAGAAAGAAAACACAGACACACTCTTGTAGAGTAGGGATACACTAGTCTCTAAAAATATTTCGCTTTCGGCAGATTCTTCCAAATACAGTTTACTCCTCCGAGCATTCTACCGATTCCTGCAAAAAAAAAAATCGGAAAACAGGTTTGAAGCAAAGCCGGGGGACTTAAAGAATAGCCTGAGAGGTATTGAACCTCCACCCAGCAGATCAAATGTAGCTTTCATTAGTTTAGTACAGCGTCAGGTCTCTCATTGATGACTTGTCAGACAGTCTTTCCTTCAATAAGCGGCGCAAGGCTCTAAAAATCATCCTTTCACCGGGGCCTCTCAGCTGTAAATTCAGGCCCTGCTCAATACTACCCCCCCCCCCCCCCCCCCCCCCACCCCACCCTCCTCACACCCCCACCCCACCCCTCTATTACTGCTTCCCATGGATTAACCTCAGCCTGCTGATCAAAAGCTGCCTGCTTCCAAAGACTGCTCCCCCCACCCCACTCACGCCATTAACCACACATGATGAAATCTTCAACTTATTATCATGGAAAAATCCATTACTTGTCAACAGGTAACTATATTCAACTATGCTGTGCGAAGCTGAGGAGGCAGACTCTATGATGGGAAGTAGCAGAGAGAAAGACTTCCTGTGACTGAAAAAAGAGAGTGAGAGAGAGAGAGAGAGAGAGAGAGAGAGAGAGATGAAGGGAATAGAAAGAGGAGAGTGTGAGAGAACTGGCAATTGTCTGTGTGTGTGTGTGTGTGTGTGTGTGTGTGTGTGTGTGCATGTGTGTATGTGTATGCATGTGTGTGTGTGTGTGTGTGTGTGTGTGTGTGTGTGTGCGTATGCATGTGTGTGTGTGTGTGTGTGTGTGTGTGTCTGTGTGCGGGTGTGTGTATGCGTACGCATGTGTGTGTGTGTGTGTGTGTGTGTGTGTGAAGGAAGATTGTCTCATGAACTCAAAGGACCTGTGCACCTTTAGACAGAGAGGAACTGTTTTCAATTAAGACAGCATGAGAAACACAATCTCATACTGTCACGCAGTAAACAGCACTCTGCCTTTTTTTTTTCTTTTTTCTCTTTTATTTTTTTTAACCAATAGGATTGCATCACTTTCTGTATGAAAACTTTGCTCTTATTAGCTGAAATTCAAATAGTCTCCACAGCAAAAGATAGAGACAGAGTGTCTGTGCCACCTATAAATAAGATAACTGCCATATTTACTCCATTCAGTGAACAAAAAAAAAATAATAATAATGACCCACCATGCACCATAACCTAGTTTGATTTATGAGTCTTTGACATGCCTTTGTACTTGAAGTATACTTACAGTAAATATGATACATACTCCAGGACTAAAAGCCTTTACATAAAACTGTCATCAAAGGAACGTATTAACCCATCTTTGTTTACAAGAGGCGAGTCAGAGAGAGAAAGACAATTTAGTGTAACAGTCATAAAGCATCTCCGCTTCAGTCCCTCCTGAACACTCTCTCTCTCTCTCTCTCACACGCACACACACACGCACACACACACACGCACACACATGCACACATACACACGCACACGCACGCGCGCACGCACACATACACGCACGCACACACATGCACACATACACACGCACACACACGCGCGCGCACACACACACACACACACACAGACATGAGCATGCACACACGCAGACTAACACATTACACACACACATACACACACACACACACACACACACACACACACAGTTCTTTGACTAAATCACAGGGGATGGTAGCATTTAAGAAGCAGTGTCACATTTCTGAGTCGTAAATAGAAGCGATTGATTTGACCTCCCACACAGACCTTTTTGCAGTTTACTTATACACAAGTTAAGAGAAATGGAAAGCCACGCACATTCCCAGGGCTTGCGTTGTGGGGGAAATAAGACATCCCACTGCGGCTTCAGAGGAACCGGCAGGTCCAGCAGAGTCAATATGTTTCCTCTTCTCCATCAGAGCAGACAGACGAGAGCGCGGGGATCACTGGGCCACCGTTAGCCAAACATGTCCAGCTGTTCTCCGCGCCTGCTACGGCCACGTGTCAGGCCGGGTCAGCCCCAGAAAGAGAGGGTGGACGCTAAAAGGTTTCTGCTGCTAATGGGCAAACAGACAGGTGTCTGGTTTTTTCGCCAGTGGAGCTCTACGTCTGCATATGGTAAACAAACAAAGCTTTTATCTCTGTGTTTTCAACAGCGCGCTGGCCCGTACGGAAAAATGCTTTATTATACAGTAATACATTACAGACAGTGTGTGTTAAATATTTTAAAAAAAAAAGAACTTAAAATGAGTATTTAGATAACACTGAAAAATACGCATTGAAACAGAAGTTGAAAGCAAAGGGCTTGATATTTTATGAATTTAACGGCCTTCATAATTAAAACTGGCATAGCTGTCGATAAATCTCTGTGGAAGAATCAAACGCGGGGCGTACTCATTTTGTATGATCAGTTCCATGATGAAAATAAAATGGCCTCTGGTGAACATGGGAGCAGGTGGATGTCCTGACCTCTGACAAATGAACCCCATCCTTTCTTCTCTCTCTCTCTCTCTCTCTCTCTCTCTCCCTCTGTCTCTCTCTCTCTTCACCTTTTCCCTTCCTGTCACCCTTCCATCGGACTTGGGCTCCTCTGGAATCTGATAGAGAGGAGAGAAGAAACAGTCTAAAACAGGAAAGAGTACAAGAGAGAACACAGGTCTGGCTTACAGCTGTATCCCAAACTGAGAAAAAAAAAGAAAAAGAAAAAGAAAATCCGCCTTTACACAAATACATCAAACAATCATCAGAGCTGCCTTTTTCCATGTTCTAGGTCTGTTCAGAAGTTGATATGAAACTAAATGTGTGTCTGTGTGTGTGTGTGTGTGTGTGTGTGTGTGTAATAAACGTTTCATCAAAAGAAGACAGATGTCCACTGACTGACTCACAACAAATAACTACATTTGAAAAAGGATACACTTTTTCGGTAGCTGTGTTCACTAAATGCACATCACATGGTATAAGAAGCCACAATTTACAAATGGCTGTTTTATACTATAATCAAATCAATCACTACCCACGATGAAAAGAGTGTATGAAAACCAAAATACGACCAGTTTAACCAGTTTTGAAGTTTTTGTTTGTTTGTTTGTTTGTTTTTCTTGTTGTTTTTTCTAAACACAGGTTGGTTCTATAAGCATTAAGTAGACTGACCAGACTCTGTGTGGGAATGTGAAGGAGTGTGAACGAGTGTCTAAGGGAAGGCTATTTTCGACAGTACGGTTGAGGTTCTCTGACCAGCTGGAACCTGTAATCCTTTATCAATAAACACATAATCAATGGCTGAGTAGGAGAAGGAACCTATTCCACCCTCACAATTAGGAAAATGACTCTTCAGGCTGGGTAATCTATCTTCTTACAGAATCGTCATGGCAACATCATCAGGACGTTCAGGGCAACTGTACAGACGGCCGGGGGCCGGGGATCGACGCTTCCAGCACAGGATTAGAAATATCACCGGAGGCATCTTCTACATCAGGGTAACATTGCCTTGATATCAACAGGCCTCGGGGAACGATGGATCTCTAACATTATTACAGCGATGAACTGCTTCCAATGCATATTTATGCCTGTTTTCATATTTGTACCCATATTCATATGTAGTCATATTTATTTGTATTCTTCTTCTTCAAAAAAACAAACAAACAAAACAAAAAAAACAGCGACTAGAGATAAACCCTTTAATTCAACAGATGCAATTAACCTTTCATTTCTTGGTACGTTCTATTGTTAAAAAACAAAACAAAACAAAAAAAAAACATGTGAATATGACTGATATTTGTGAATACTTTTGAGAGTGTTGGTGTGCGACTGAGTCATGAGCTTTCTCTCTCTTTCTCCTCCCACCCTGCATCGTACAGAATAGCAACCCAATGATAGAAACTGCAGAAGCACAGTCAGTGAATGACTAGCTGAGGAAAACCAAACTCTCTCTCTCTCTCTCTCACAGTAAGAGGATGCTGACTGGAGCAAAGAGCGTCGGGCTAAGCGGTTACACAGACCACTCATACGTTTCAGGCAACACCAGCACCGAGGTCCGCGGCGCAGTAAATCCTCCTCGCTGATTAAACAGTAAATTTCCCATGCCTATCAACCCCCCATTAAGAGTGGAGCTGCTTTCACAAACACCATTAATCAGCCGCAAGATATGGCGCAAAATATCAGTCATCGATCCTGCCTCCTTATGACAGTTTACACAGTGCTATATCTGCAAGCGACGTCCACTGATCTATCAATTACTGATGGGCAGTCCTGCATACTAATTGTGCATTTTCTCCACTAATGCATTTCCCCTGTTATCTCATAGCTTAATGAAACCAAACAAATCAATAAATATAAATTATACATGCGAGGATGTACTGCTGCGAACATAAAGCTTCTAATTAATTGCACTTGATTAATTTATATACTTTAATTATCTCTCTAAGCCACAGATGGCATAAATATCAGGACAATCTGGTTATTGCTTATGTCAGTCATAAAAAAGGCAGACGCAGAGAAACTATTAGGGCTAGGGAAAGCTTTGTCACTGAAAAACACACACTTGCTGACATAAAAAAGCTGCACCTCTGAATAATTTAAAGTAAGCAAATTGCTAGACAAAGCAAAGGCCTAGGCCCCCTGCTTATTGGCTCTAATTTCTCCTCCAGCGCTTTTTTTTTTTTTTTTTAATATGGTGAGTGGTCTGTCTGTTTTCTACACACACAGCAAGACTGTCAGTGAACTTTGTGGTCTCACTGAAACCTTTCTTACAAAAAAAAGATAATAGGTCATAAAATATTTCTCAGACATCTCTCCTTGGTGAACGTTCTGTGTTGACAGGCCTAAAAAAAAGACAAAAAAGACTAGTACATAAAAATGTAAAACATTCCACGTAACATACGATTTATCGAGTGAAGGGATTTAAAAGGTAAAGTGGTACATGAGTCAACGGCCTAATTAATTTGATCTAAAATCTTGGGTCGAGATAGAGTTTCAGTGTGATGATGATTTTATGGTACATTCTGACAAATCTCATGTGATATTTATTAGGATATGTAAAGCATTACTGTTAGACAGATCTTGTAATGGCCTCTGTTATGATATCTGACATTTGTATGAATTAAATAATTTTGCAGGAAATACATTTTCCATCCCTTAACCAAAAATAAACATAATCGCGATTAAAGAATTACAGCTGAGATGAACATTCTGACCAGTTTGTCCTATATACACTCAACTAATCAAATAATAATAATAATAATAATAATAATAATAATAGTGGCTTTCTCTGTGCAATTGCATTGCTTGTGGTTCCTCGGAATGTGTGCAGACAGTCAGTAGTGAGAAAATATATTTCATTTTAGGATAACAGAGAGAGAGAGAAAGAGAGAGAGAGAGAGAGAGAGAGAGGAGACAGAGTGTGTGTGTGTGTGTGTGTGTGTGGGGGGGGGGGGGGGGGGGGGGCAATCCAGTATCCAGTAAGACTGGCCAGATACTTGGTATGTCTGCACAAAAGTAAAGAAGGGGAAGCGGAGGGCTTCAGGCGTTTATATCCTGATGTTGCTAATTAGGGTTTTTAAAACAATTACCCCAACGGGGTGCATGGCAGAATAATTAGCACAGAGCTGTTATAGTGGAACATTAATGTGTCCAGGTACAGTAAATATCAAGTCTAGGATCACAGTGATGAGTCCTACACTCCATCTGATTTTTTTTTTTTTTTTTCTAAATACGGTCCATTCATACCAACCTGTGTCAAATTCAACTCTTGAAAATTACAGTGTCTTTTTTTTTTCTCCCTCCCCACCAAATAACTACAGATAAAAAGCCAGTGTTCAAAGTTTGAGAAGGTGGTAATTGCAGTGTGGCTATGTGTGTGTGAGGTTTACTGGGTCCACAATTTGTCCACTGGTTCCAGTTTTAACAATCGTAGCGCGCACCAGAGCTGTGGAGTACTCCTGGCTACTCCAAGCAGGGCTAATCAGGCTCACTTTAGCTGCATCCTCTTTATTGAGTAACCGTAGACTGGGCGGAGCCACACGGGAGCAGTCCACAGACGTCCGCAGACGTACGTTTTAGGCCGCAGAAATGCCTGGCTGTCTGTAAACACACCTGAGTGATTCTGGCTTAGACTTCAAACATACCAGACTGGATTTCACCCTCCCACATTCTTTTATTCTGCCAGATTCTACAGGAAAAAAACAACATTCGCCACAACACACCGACTGTGGAGCGTCTGAAATTCGGCACAAAGTCAGTTAACCACACACGGTTCTCAGATTGTCATCTGGCAGACACACTGTGGAACTGGTACAAGGTGAAAGCACCGTCACTCCTGAGTGTAGGTCATACAAGACCCATACATATGGTCAGAGTGAAAGAACTTAACGTCTACTTACCTACTGAGCCTTTGACTGAATTTCAGAGAAAACCAGACAGTATGGGAATGCTATGTTTGAAGTCAATAAATTAAGCCGCGCTATGAATACTAATGGACATAACGCCGTGTATAGAAATGCACAGAAAGTGTATGAAATTTCAAGAGAAAAAATCTTGATTTATCGATTGATTTTTTTTTTTTTTTAAACAAAATAAAATTAAATGAAAGCAAAATGTAACAGAACAGGATGGGACAATTTTCTACACATGCTCAACAAATGTGACCAGTGGATCATTTTAAACAAAAGAAGATCTCTCCATTTTTAAGTTCATTTACAACTAAAATAAAAAAAAGTCCTCAAAAAAAAAATCAAAGAGCGTTCACCGATTCTTCGTTGTTTTTTTTTTTCTTCTTTCTCTCTTTTGTTTACATATGTGTGTTCCTCCGTGGAGACGAGGTTTTTAATCATCCCGATATGATATAGTCACTTTTAAGCTCTAACGATGAGGAAGGAGGATAATTTTGGAGCAGTCGATCAATCAGAGACTCATTTAGCTTTAATTCATGTAGATGCCCACTTAATACTCATTACAAAGATGCAATTTCCATGCAGTCAGAGCAGATTAATGGGAAGCAATCTCTCCCTGTGTTTCCCTGCCCTGTGTCCCGCGCTTTTCCACACGATAGATGACTCTCACGCAGCGAGAAGCTATCCGCACGCTCAGTTCTCTCTCACGTATTACTTATGACAAATGATAGAGACTGACAACAACTTCATCACCAAGCCTTTACGAAAACTAAAACACACACACACACACACACACACACACACACATATATATGTGTATATATATATATGTGTATATATATATATATATATATAAAGATGATGTAATACACCAAAAATGAAGTGAGAAAAGGACAAGGGCTCTTTATTAAAGCGATAACAGGTGTGGATGCATTTTTTAAGCATGAGCATTATACCCAGACAATTTCTGAATTTGTTTTTGTGAAGCTTGTAGATAGACTGTTAACTCCAGATGGTTACTGATTTTAGTCCTTATTTACTAATAATAGTTTCCACAAGTAGAATCGAGATGGAATTACAGAATATATATATAAAAAAAAACCATATTTGTTGTTTCCTTATGATTCATTTGTTTTAAGTTTCTATGATTTAATATATAATATGATGAACTTGTGAATGTAAATATAAGTGAAAAAGCTAAAAGTAGATTGTAGAGTTGATGTCTGCATCAACGTAATATCATCATATGGTCTAATACATACGCACACACACACACACACAGAGAGAGAGAGAGATTTCTACAGATCTGTCCTCTTTAATATGTCCACTTTAAGTGCGACTCCAGCAGCTCAGAGCAGGACATACAGAGTACGGCACATACCAAATGGCTGAAGTCACACATAGCCCACAGATCCCAGAACAAAGAGGAGGACTCTGTGTTTGCCAACACTCTTCATCTTCGGTCCAGAGGGCGCGCAGATGAAAAGCGTGCCCCCCCAAAACAAAATGCGGCGTCAGTCTGATAGCAGCATAGCACAGAAACAGCAAAGATGCAGCTAAAAAACGGTGCCCTCATATAAAAATGAGTGAGAAAATATTGTGCCTTTGGGTGGGCACCACTTGAGCTGGCTGGCACTGGGCCTCAGACAAAGTTTAGATATTTCAGCAGGGGGAACAAAAACACTGCAGTAGTTTTCCATTCAGCACACCACAGCATATCAAAGGAGTTATTCAGATTCATACTGCAGAGTCTTCTTTCAAATAAACAAATACATGAAAACATTGTTTGGTATAATATGGCCAATGTCTTCACCAGAGTTCACATCGTGTTTGATGTGATGCACTGAAAAATGCCATTATACAGTACATCAAAGACTGGACTCAGTCAATATCCATTTTGTGAAAAAATACACAGTCATTATTATTATTGCTAGTTATGCTCCATAGACTGAGACTGTAGCGGTGAGGGAAATTACCCTGAAAACATAGGAAAAATATAAATGAAAAGGAAGGGGGGTGAACTTACATAGAGAGAAATGATTGTATCCTTTTATCATCATTTCATATTTCATTTACTATTACAATAAAAAAACAAAAAAAACAAAGCGCTAAGTACCCGAATGGAACAGTGACAGAAATTAAGGAAATTTCAACAGCAAGACATACAGAGAGAACTGGGCAATACACAAACAGAGAAAAAAATTGTGTAGGTCAATATGTTTTAACAGGCCTCTGGCTATCACTCTGTGTGTGTGTGTGTGTGTGTTTTTTTAGAAAGAGAGAGAGAGGGAGAGAGAGACTGGTGTGTTATGAGCACGGCTAAGTTAGGGATTAGTGCTCGAGACAGTTAGTGTCCTCAGATCTTCACTGCCCTGACGTCTTAAACAACAATCTCCCTCTCTCTCTCTCTCTCTCTCTCTCTCTCTCTCTCTCTCTCCGAGGGGGTAGTACTAGTAACTCTAATGGCTTGTCTGCATCCCCCCCCCCCCCCCTCCCTCCCCTCGCCTCTCCACGGGTCCGCTGGCTGACGGCTCTGCGTTGTCCCGTCCAGGGTGGTGTTAATTGGGTTTTGGAGCAGGAATCCTTGTCTCACGGAGCGTGCTCCCAGCCCTCACGGCACTCAGCCCGAGCCAACCCGGAGACAAGGGTGTTTAGCGCTACAATTATGATAATTGCCGAAGCTCTCAGCTGTGGGAATAAGTAAATCTGATTAAGAAGCCTTCTGCATGATCAAATATTAATCTGCTGTGTCTTCTACCTGATCTGCCTGCTGTATAAGAGCTTCTTATAGTCTTATGTATTAGCAGATTTGCGTTGGCTGAACTCATACCGCCTAATAATATTGGACATGTAGTCGGTGCAGTAAAGAGATCTTCCAGGAACTGAATCTACTTACAATAAACAGAGTAAAAATAGCCCCCGATAATAACCAGGATAAGCTTTATATGACAGTTCAATTATATTAAACGAGGTATGACAGTAAAGGCTAATTAAGAGAGATTTCCCAAGGCCACCTGTAGGATTTTGTCCTTTTTGCTTTGCCGCTAATACTAATGCTACGCCAAGTGTTTGTGTGTGTGTGTGTGTGTGTGTGTGTGTGTGTGTGTGTGTGGAGGTCACCTTTCATCGCAACAAAAGCAGGCATTACACCCTTTAACACACTCATAAGCAAGGCTGTTTAATTATGCTCTAATACGTTATTCACAGAAATTCTCTATTTCATGGAACTAGAGGTAAATCAGTCAGTTTACTGGTACCTTAAAGTGAAACAATGAAACTACATTATTCCAGTAATGAATTATGAGATTAACATTTCAGATCATTTGACTCTAAAATTTCAGTATAATAACTTACCATGTATAACTAGGAAACATATTTCTGATATGATTAATTTATCTTTATGGATTAATATTTAAAATATTGTTGTTTGTATGTAACATCATAAATGAAATGCATTTCAAGCGAATTCCACCTGATTAATCAATTGCAGAATTTTGATTCATTTTCTGATATGGAAAGTTGAAATCCATGTTAATTCTTTCATAATGTCAGTTCACATTAGACATAGGACATGAATCATTAGTCACAGTCAACTACAAGTAATTAATCACACACAGTGATTATTGTTTTTAATAACACAATTTATTTATTTATTTATTTATTTATTTATTTATTTATTTATTCATTTATTTATTTGTTTGTTTGTTTGATTGTTTATTTATTTTGCCAATGGAATAATGCACTTTATGCTGACACGCATGCAATGAAACAGACAAAACATCTCTGAACCGCACAAATGACAGACAGCAACTAGTGGCTAAAGGGATTAGCATTACATTAAATCAACACAAACGCTTGACATTTTAATAACACAAAACAGCTTGAGGGAATCACAGGATTATTCCATTGGATTATAATCCCCCCCCCCCGCCCCCGAACCCCCCCGCATTTAAGGACAAAACGTAGTGTAGTGAGACAACCCCAGATGAACTAATCTACTTTAATCTACAAAGCATATTTAAATCAATATATAATTTTAAATTACAGAGATGAAGCTTTATCCTACAATTATAATCTTATTGGAAAGCATATTGTTTGCTCTGTTGGGAATTAATGGAAGCAGATGTCTCTGTAACCCACCAGCCAGTGATGCATGTATGGAGAGACAGTTCGCTCTAAATAGGGCTAAATGTGACGACAGTAGATAAAGTGGTGTTGGAAGCTGAGAATACACACAGCTAATACACTGGCTGAAATTTCACTCACAAAAATTAAGTATCTTCTCAAAGAATAAAAAATAAGGTACCGCGTCCACGACGGTAGAGTGATTTTTAGTAAAAGTAAACACAGAGGTGTGTTTTTCTTTTAAATAGATGGATTTTTCATAGTCTCTGTCTTTGAGTTGGCAAGATGCGATGATTATATAATCTGGCAAAATCAGTAAGCCGTATCACGAAACCGACTGAAACATCACAATGAAATCTCAGCACGTCATTCCGTTCCTCTGCGTTTTGAATCTTTTGTACAGTTTTAGCCAATTCTCCAGAAGCACTTCGCACGGAACAAAAGAAAAGGTGATATTTGCTGCGCCGCAAATCTAAGTTAACGTACTTTACTAATTCAGAAAATGAATCCGACTAAGGAGAGATTAACCCAAATGCTCGCGTTGGGATAAAAAGAATTTAACAGTGGTTATTTCAGTAAAATCTTGGCAATGGCAGGTACTGAAACGCAATATGACCACAGTGAGAGAACGCATGTAAATACGCAGTCGTAAACAGGCCAGTGATATGACTCTCACTTTGAGGGGGAGCCATATACAAACAAGACCCCAAATTTAAAACAGACTGAAGCAATGAAAGGCAAACGCACCATATTCTTTTCCAAATAAAGTGGCAGGATACGGAGGACTCTCATCTACGTGGAATTCAGACTGAAATATAAGTAATTTTAAGCCTTTCAAATAAATATCAAATGATATTTAAAGAAGTTGTTTTCTATGGTACAGTAATCTCAAACAATTACCACGTTTACCTCCTCCACATGGCAGAAAGGCTAGTAGATGTAATTAAATGTATTCATTGAAACGGGAGAAACAATACCACGTCTGTGGCTAGTCAGAGCCCCTCCTAAATGTTTCAGTTAAGTTTCGCTATTGAAATGGTACTGAGAAAATACAAAATTCTAGAACATTCCCCTTCTCCAAAATCTCGTAAAATTGAATTGCATTAGGGTGAAAAAGTCAAACACTAAATAGCAAAATATCTCAAATTTCCCCTGTTTTGCGCATTGAAACATTTTTGAGATGCTCAGTTTATTTATGATTCGACACCGAGACGCACACACACACACACACCGACACACACACACACACACACACACAAAAACACAAACACACACCCTCAAATTACTGGTTTGACATACTTTATCATTACTCTGGTTCTCTGGTAATGAGAGAGGGAAAATAAAGATTTTCATTTCGTTACAAAACGAGACAAAACCTCAGCTCTTCGGGACTGAGTAAGTATTATGCCTGCGACGTAGGTCTTAAAATCCAATATTATGTTCAGTCGATGACCACATGAGTCTGCTCACACAGAAAACACTGCCATTCTCCGTAAAGTCTGGACGTCCAGCCAGTGTGTCACTTCTCTAATGGGAGTCTAAGACTGTGGAGTCACTGGAGGCCAAGGCAGGACATTAATCCCTTTAGACAGGTGTTGTACCTGTTCCC
>NC_044496.1:6783771-6808771 GCF_902362185.1 Chanos chanos | reverse complement strand
CTGTTCTCCCTCAGCTTCAAAGCCTTCCGTAGACACAACTTAGACTCTCGATATTTAAGAGTGGAAAAACGATAAAGAAAAAAAAAATCAATACCTGTGTGCGAAATATTGAACTATTTTTTGACCCATTTGAGGTCCAGATCTGAGAAAATACACATCAGGAAAACTTTTATTCAGGTTTTATTCTCTCCTCGTGATGTGACTTTTCAAAGAGACAAGTTAACAAAAAGGATTTCACACGATATATATTATTTGCTATATTATCTGTGTTGTGAGTAATGCATTTCGATGTACATACCCCAGTATAATTTTGAACACCTACAGCCTTTTTATTTTTATTTATGCATTTATTTATTTATTTTAATTTATGAAACGTGTATTTTTAAGTGGATACGAAACAAAGTGGCTGAGAAAGGCGTAAAGAATATTCTAGACATTTCCAGAAACCCCTCAGTATTCCTCGCCTGAGAAAAGGGCAACCTCACAGGATCCGTTCTGAAATTAATATTTATCCTACACTAATTTAAAAGGTTACACAAATGCGTTCTCTTTATCAAAACATGTTTGAAAATTTGTTGTTTTTTTTTTAAACCCCCTTGTGTAGGAGCATTGAGAAAACATAACATTTTCTGAGCCATATGTTCGCACTCTGACACCTTTGCTAAATATATTAGAAGCATTTATGCACATTTAATAAGGTGAAACATATTCATGAGCCAAAAAAGGTATCCAGAGACATCTGAGGAGACGAGATGTGCACACCTTGCTTAGGCAGTTCTTTAGTCTCATTGGCCATCTGTTCGGTGTGTTTTTTAAAGAAGTGAGGCTACAGAGGACAGGATGTAAAACTATTCTTTCACTCTCTTTCTTTGAAAGAGTTTGAAAATTAAAGTTGTTTCTCTTTGTTTCGTCACGTTGCTGTAGGAGGAGGGTCTTCGGGTGTTGTTCGGTCGGAGTAGTTCACAGAATTACGTCATGGACTGAAAAAATAATAATAAAAATGACTGAAAAAAGGAAGAAAATACGCACTCAGAAGAATTACATTTAAACATTTGAAACACTTTATTGTGTCACTGTTAGATTAGGACATACTTCACACATATTCTCTTACTTAGTTATTTTCAGTCTCTGTCTGTGTCTCTCTCGCTCAAACTCACGCACAAGCACAAACACACACATACACACTGTGGCAGGGTGACGCCGAACAGGGGTTCGGGTGGCCCAAAGCACACCAAAAATAAACAAAAAGAATGGCTCCGCCGCAAATAGCACGTAAGTGTACGGTTTTTTATTTACAGTGCAACAACAAAAATCCAGTCCCAAGTGAAGAAAAGTGAAAAAAAAACTGTCCAAAACAGCAAATATTTACAGGAAGAAAAAATGGATATATATTTACAAGAAAAAAACAAACAAACAAACAAACAAAATATATATATAGAGATAAACAAATAAATAAACAAACAAACAAACAAAATATATAGATAAACAAATTGCTACTATCAATTCTCACTACGTTCAATTCACTACACCACAGCTACACTCTGTTTCTCCTGTCTCCCACAACCTACAATAATGAAAAACCCCCTTTTGTACTGTAAGCCCCTCCCCTCGGAACATACCAGCTTCCCCTTTGTTGATTTAAAATAAAATGGCAATTAAGTATTCACCCCCGTACATATACACAAACACAAACTCAAAAATACACTCCATAGTAATTGTTCACTTTCACCATTTCTGGCTGGTAACAGCCGATCATTACATTTTAACATAAAAACCCCTTTTCCCTGGAGTGGCCCCTTCCCCACGTGCATCACGCATGCGCCACCCCAGCTAAACCAAATAAATGAATTTGCATTCCACCAGTTCTGTTTGGTCCTCCCCTGCACCGGTAGTCCCAGGCTACTGTAACGCCGACAACCAAACAGACGGACAAACAGAGAAAACAGATGGAGACACGACAATCCAACAAACACTACAACGCAATACAAATATGCAAACCAAGCGACATGTATAATAAAGACGGGACAAACATTTATCTGGGTAATTGTGTACGTGTGTAACCTGATAAAGATGCTAACGGTAAAACAAACAGTAAAGACGCTAACAAACATTTAGGTGTAATTGGAGGTGTTTGTAGGGTGTTTTAAACTGTAAGAATGGAACGTGAATTGGAAATGTTTGTGTGTATGGAACCGGATAACCTGCTGCGTGCTTCGAGTGTGCACCCTCGAAGCTAACGCAATATGTGATTAGAATGGGTGTATTATAGATATGTATGAATGACGTACACGTAACAGGACACAAACACGAACGAACAAAGTACAATTATGGAAAAGTGGTTGGTTTGGGGGGGAAAAGGCGCCGCTCACGGCCTGAGACAGAGCCCTCTGTCACATTACCTCCCTCCTCTTCTGGATTGCCAAAAGTCGGCAATCTGGAAAGGTAATCAGCCATTAGATTTTGCTTCCCGGCCTTATGCCTGATGATGAACTTGTAGGGCTGCAGTGCCAGGTACCACCTAGTCACCCGAGCATTATGATCTTTCATTGTCTGGATCCAAGTCAGTGCCCGGTGGTCCGTGTCCAGGTCGAACTCCCTCCCCAGCAGATAATACCGAAGGCTGTCTAGGGCCCACTTTATGGCAAGGCACTCTTTTTCAATAGTCGAGTACCTCTGCTCTCTGGGCAGCAGCTTCCGGCTAAGGTATAGGACAGGACGCTCTTCTCCTGGCTTGCCCTGTGCCAGAACTGCCCCAATGCCCACAGCTGAGGCATCCACCTGCACCAGGAACCGCTTACCAAAATCTGGACTTTGCAGCACTGGGGACGCACACAAACGTCTCTTTAGGGTAACGAACGCCACCTCACACTCCTCTGTCCATTCAACCGGGTTCTTGGCTGTCTTACTGGTGAGGTTGGTCAGGGGTGCAGCAATTGTGGAGAAATTAGGGATAAATCGGCGGTACCAACCTACAAGACCCAGGAATGACCTGACCTGTTTTCTGGTGCGGGGACGAGGGCTGTTCTGTATCGCCTCAACCTTATCCACTTGAGGCCGGACTACTCCTCTGCCCACCAGGTACCCCAGGTATTTGGTTTCCGGCCTTGCCCACTCACACTTCTGCACATTCAGGGTGAGTCCTGCTTCCTGTATGCGCTGTAGAACCTTGTGGAGGTGCCGGAGATGGTCGTCCCACGAACTACTAAAGATGACCACATCATCCAAGTAAGCTGCACAGCAGTCTTCACAGTCCTGCAGCACACGGTCCATCAGTCGCTGGAAGGTGGCTGGCGCTCCATGTAGCCCAAATGGCATCACCGTAAACTGGAACAGGCCCATGGGGGTCCTGAAGGCAGTGTACTTCCGTGACTCCTTTTCCAGGGGCACCTGCCAGTAACCCTTACAGAGGTCCAGAGTGGTAATAAACCTGGCCTTACCAATCTTCTCTAAGAGGTCATCAACCCGTGGCATTGGATATGCATCAAACTGGGACACGGCATTCAACTTCTCTTGACACTTCTGGTAGATTACTCACTGCCTCTCCGTCGACAAAACTCGGCATATTCCTCTTGTACACATTCAAACTAACCAAGTCATCTTCCATTCCCGTCGATCAACTTCCCATAACTGTGCAATTCCTTTTCAAACTCACAAACAAACAAAAGCTCTGTCACACACACAAACACAAGGATATAAATCCATGGTACTTATCTGAAAATCAACCGTTTCTCACACAGAAGTCCTAAGAGTGCACGCAATCACAGAGGGCAAAAATCAAGTATGATTGACTTCTCCTCATCCTCTCTCTCTCTCTCTGTTTCTGCTTACTGTCACTGGCTCCAGATAGATTAGGCCAAGCCTAATCAAGGTGTATTGAAGCCTCCCTCCCAGCCTTTTCCAAATCACCAGTCAGCACTAATGCCCCCCATATTGTTTCTATAAGTGTGAATTGATTTATATCGCCCTCAAACCATCCCAAGACATTAAGGAAAAGCACCATTGGAACCCAATACCAATTATATATGTTTGTTTCCAGGGAAGTGGTCACTCAGGATGTCGGATCAATGGGGACACCAAAGGTCAGGGCAATGCATTTCTGCTGGAAACCTCCCGCGCCGTGGACCCCGAGTGCCAGTCATCTGATTGGACTCCCACTGACAAGAGGACATTTGATCGCTTCCATGTGCTGCTTCATTGGTGTATAAGGGAAGGAGATGCACGGTACGGGATAAATCTGAGAACGTTAATGATCGGGGAATATCATCGCAGTGAAGAAAGCGCATTATACAATTACAGGGAAACAGCAAGCGCGGCAGGAGGTTCAGGCGAGTCGAATGAACGAAGCCCGACGAGAATGATGTCATAAAGAAAGCTCCGGAAACCTTACAGAGAATGTTCCGCATCAATCTTCCGAGCTTCGTTTCCGAGTGCAGCGGTTCGTTTCGAGAGAATCTCAGACCGACCTCTGCTTGGATTACTGAACATTCGTCAGGTTCAGCGCTGAGATTCCGTGGCTTCTTCCGCATCATCCTCTTCAGTGGAAACATATTAGATGCAAAGAGACAGACTGTGAAACTCAGTAACAAATATCTCCCACTGTGTGCTGTTATATAGTGCTAAGAGAGAATAGGGAATTAAAGATCTGATGGCATTTGTCCTAATGGGACAAGGGTCTCCTCTCTCTCCCTCTCTCTCTCTCTCTCTCCCTCCCTCCCTCTCTCTCTCTCCCTGTAGACTCAACACTCTCCAAATTAATATGCAGATCTCATGTTGACCCACATTAAGTAGCCCTGCTAACACCTCCAGGATGAAACAGGAACCTAGGCCTGCCCAAAGAACTTGCCTTGCCAAGCATCACTTTAAGGATAGAGGTTTCTTATTCCTCTGCTGCTTCCATCCCCTTCTCTCTCGCTCTCCCTCTCTCTCAGCTGCAGCAGTCTCAGAGGACTGTTTGAATCTATATTAATTTCCTCTCAGGCCGTTATGTGCCTGGGTATGAACTGCACTATTTCACTTTTAATCTGTCAGTAATTTAGTAATGTGTAAACTAATTATGCATAGATATTAATGTAATTGGTTCCCGGCGCTGTAAAAAAAAAATCAATGTAGAGAATACATTAAGCCGGACTGAGTTATTATTATCATGTGTCAAACCCTGATTATGTTATGAAAGTAAAAAGTAGATGTCAACCATAGGTCAATATCAGAGCCTCCTGACTCCATAAAAATCCATGCCGATCCATTCTATAATGCACAGAGGAGCTGACGCTAACACACACAGGAGGAAACACATTTCCCTGTGTGTGCATGTGTGTGTGTGTGTGTGTGTGTGTGTGTGTGTGTGTGTGCATGTGTTCATGTGTGTGTGTGTGTGCATGTGCATGTGTTTCTTAAAGAGGCTTGAGTTATACTGATATTATTTCAAATTAAAAATAAAAAAAAGAAAGGAAAAGATTGTGAGGTGTGACCTGTTTCCTTGGTTCAGTGAAATGTCAGAGGATCAGTAAAATGACCCTACATGTAAACAGATAAGAAAGGCTTACAGGTCAAGTTACCATCAAATGCTTGTCTGAGCAGAGCAGGCTAATTTTGCTTGTGCCCTGCATTGCTAGCACAGGTGGAAATCAACAACTTCATCATCTCTGCCAACTGAATTAATGCATTTCATCAAAAACAAAAGAAATGACAAAAAAAAAAGCAATCGCAGCAGGACAGATATTAATTGACTCTGAGTCTCCTGGAGCTCGCAGTGTGTGTCTTTGGCTTCATCTCTGCCATGAAACATTATCCGCAGCGTGATCAATATGGAACATCAGCCAAACAGAGACTTTAATGGTGGAAAAAAAAAGCCACACCTCACAAGACAAGGAAGAGGGGATGGGGAGTGAGAGAGAGAGAGACAGAGAGAGAGAGCAGAAAGCTGACAGGTTTCATGAACTCACTGACTGTAAGATACAAAGGTGAGACAGCTCTGCAGTAAGACAGACACGCAGCGGTATATACCTTGGACTGTAGAAAAGTTCACAGAGTTCACTACTTCTCCCTATACGTTTTTCTCACCTGCCCATTTCTCATATTAGTTATGTATTAGTTATGTATATGTATGTTGATATGTCATCTTCATCTGTCTGTTTCACACGCTATGTGTCCTCATTTGGCTGCTGTCTGCTCTTTCTGTCCTTTTGCTCAAGGTTAAGGCGATAATGGCCCTTCTCTTTCAGGATGGACAAAAGTTTGTTGTACGAGCCATTTTCAAATGTTATGAGAGTGAAGGTATACAGTGCATAATGGGGTGGGGGGGGGGGGGGGGGGGGGGGGGGGGGGTTGGGGGGGTGCGGGGTGGGGGGGGGGGTGACGGAGGAAGAACGAGGAGAAAGAACGTAACACCTTGTACCCTGTAACACAGAACTTTTATTGATAAACAAGCTTGTTCCTCTCTGCTAAAGACTCGCGAGCCATAACATTCATCTGCACAATCTAAAAAAAAAAAAAAGCTTCAAGTAAAACAAATAGTACACTTAGTCCATAAAAATACCTCTCTGTTTCCTTCAGCATATTCAAACAATATTTCGCTGCAGCTGCCTTTCAGCTAATGAAATTGATAAAAAAGTGTGTTAATGAATTTGAATCATTGCTCACATGAAGCAGACAACAGCGAAAGGATTCTTCTAGAATAATGAGGTACAAGGACAGGTAACTCAAGCCCTCGCTCTAGTTTTACTTTAATTGAATACTTAAAGGAAAACAACCCAAACAAAGCTGTATCTAAAGATTACCAAATTAAGCGTCCAAAATTTTTTTTTTTTAATTATTTTTTCTAAAAGTAGAAACATAACTGTAAACCTTGCTCTTATTATATCTTCATAAGTATAATGCGTGACACACAGTCGGCCCTCCACATTCGCGGGGGTTAGAGGCGCAAGACCCCCGCAAAAGTGGAAAAACCGCAAATATCTCTAGCTCCCCCCCCCCCCCCCCCAAAAAAAAAAACCAACCCCTCACCCCTTAATACTGTTGACCAGTGAAAGAGGCGAGAGACACGCAAAGAGACAAAACACAGGAGTGAGGCTGGCTAGTACCGGGACGGAGAGCATGGCGTCCCCAAACAGAGTGCGTAGTCCACAGTTCTTTAGCGTCATGGAATTCTTTACTAAATTTACATTTTTATAATACATTTACTTATATATTTATAGTAGTAAATGTCGTGTTATGTGATTAATACAATTAATGAATTAATTACACAACCAGTGAGTCACCTCTCACCACGCCTCCAGACACACCCCCCACACCCCCCAATCTGATGATGTCATCACGCTCTTAGCACATACCGTAACACAGCCCATCTTTACATGATGGTAAATGATAAAACAGATAAATAATGCATATATTTTATGAATTTATGACTTACTTAACCTTTTTTTTTTCCTTTCCTTAGTTTTCTTTACATTTTCTAGTCTATACGCGTCGCTGCGATTCCCGGCAGTAGGCTGCAAAACTCCGAAAAAATTCCCATTTAATTATTGATAGCAAATAATCAAATCTGTGAAAGTTAAACCCGCAAATGTAGAGAGCCAACTGTACATTGTAGACCACATACACATCTCTGACACACTGAGAGAGAGAGAGAGAGAGAGAGAGAGAGAGAGAGAGAGAGCGAGCATCGGAATACATAAGGTCTCAGGTCCTTAACAGACACAGTGGGCCTCTCTCTGCTAACGCTCGTATTTCTCAAACAGAGCCTTGCACTGCAGTTCAGACCTGTAGCATAAGCCTAGAGTATTCCTCCAAATCCAGTGCATGCAGATCATACCAAAACTTTATCAACCCTGAGTCTCGTTATTACCTGTAAAAAAAATACATTGGCTGTCTGATTGGTTCTGTCTGGTTGCCATTAAAAATTGTGCCTTACTTTCTAACCCTTACATTTTTATCATTTTTTAGGTATTCAGCTTCATATATTTATGGGTGATTCTTCAGCTATGGTAATTTCTGTGTCCCTGGAAGAATTAAGAAAAACAAAAACAAAAATTCTACATTTTTATATTTGTTGCACTTACTTCACACCAAGAGGAACTTATAAAAAATAAATAATAGCACAGTCATTAATTTTATTATATAATAATAGGGCCTTTTATGTATGGTTTTTACTACATTGGCTTTGTCCCTAAGCCGGACTTTAGACCTTCAACCCTGCTTCATTTTGAATTTAACATTGAAATAATGTTGAGTTCAAATACAAATTAGACATTAATACTTATTTTAGTGAAATATATTATGTATTGTAATATTTCTTCATATTTTCTCGTATTTTTCATAAAAAAGAACCCCTGTCCTTTGCATTCAGTGTGATTTCCATCACACTGTACAAAACAGAATTCTGGGATCATGTTTTAGGATTTGTATACTTGGTAACTATAGCAACAGCCACTCAACAGGGCAACACATGACTACAGAAAAGAGTGACCTCCATTGGGTAATAAAAACAGAAAAACTCAAGGTAAATATGAGTTAAATTGAGAGTATGTTTATTGGGTGTCATTTCCAAACATCTCATATTTCATATGAATGTAAAAACAACTGGACCAATTTCATTTAATATTGTGTATTTTGTGTATATATAATGCTAACTCTAAAACTGACATTAGCGGGCTAACATATCATGAGATTTTAAAAGAAATATGACAAAATGTCATTTCCACAAAAGGAGATGATGGTTTCCTCTTAATGTTAGACTGAAATATATATTATTTAACAAAATCATCACAGCCACTATCAGGATCTGTTTGGAGAAATAAAACATAGCAATGCATTATTACTTAAAAAAAAAAGAAAAAAAAGTTAGATGCTAAATGCTAAAATTTTCTTAACCAAAATGGACCATAGTTGAAGAATTACCCATATATATATATATATATATACACACACACACACACACACACACATATATATATATATATATATATATATATATATGCTGATGGAGTGCTGTTGTATTGTATATCAGTACGGCTGTGATCCGGTGTCGTATGAAATATGGAACGGTATGAAATCTGGAACAGGTGCATCCAGTTTCACAGGAAATGTGTCAAATTCTGTCTACAGTTACTAATGTAAATTATCACATTTGGAGGCACCAAACTGCGGTTGAGAACTTCTCCTCCAAGACAAGTAGGCCTACATGCCTGTTATTTAGTGTCCACTGTGTGCGAGTCATCATTAGCACTTCTATTGAAAGCAATTGGAATTTTAGACAGTTGGCAGCAGCAGGTGGCTTGTGTATGAACTGCCAGCATACCGTATTTGGTAAGGCAAAGCAATGATCGTTATGCCATTATCTCTAAGAAATGTTCAAAACAGTACCCTGGTACAGCGTCTGGAGTAAAGACAATCGTATGAAACGTGTTTAATATTCGTACTCTGGTCATGATGAAGGCTAGGCTTTTTCTGTCATATTAGGCTAGCTAACATCTTACACAATACCATTGATTAAAAAAAAAACAGCTTGCGTAGGCAACCGTATCAGTAATAGTAGGCTTACGAAACATTTCAAAGCCGTACGTGTATAATGACGTTAGCTTGTAATGGTGTTACTCTCAGGTATTCTTCTTTAATTTTTATAGCTAGCTAAGGTTACAAATAACCTTAGCTTAATTGTCATGAGAGGTTATTCAGTTCCATTCAGCTCAGATGGTGTACCTTACAAGTAAAAGACAAATAAAATTTGTTATTATAAATAGCAACACTTTTGTCTCTTCCCTAAAACTGGGCCCAAGTCCCACCCTCAGCTTTTTTGTACTTGTCCAATTTATTAGAATACTCACAACCATGGCAACAAAGCTAACACATAACATTTAATTGGGTACTGATTAATCGCACGCAGTTGAAGAATACAGCAATCAATGAGACATTTCGTTTCACATGGCCCATTGGCGTTCTGTGAAAAAAAAAAGAAAAGAAAAGAAAAAAAGGCACTACGCAAAAAACACTCCAGGAAGGAGCAACGGGAACCAAAGAAGCAGAGCGGCCGCCATCACATCTCTGGGAACGATTATGTCTGTCACACGTTATGATGAATTGCCCCTGTTTACGGTGTTTAAAGAGAGAGACAGATTTCAAAACATCATTTTGCAGCACACATAAATATCCCAAGCTTAAATTGAACCCTAATCCGTAGAAAAGCATTATACACTTGGCCCAAAAGGTTCAATAATCAAACAACAATAACAGTTTCCATCTTTACCATGAAATTATGTCCGTTTAAAATGCCCACTCATACATCTTGGCTTGACAGCTCTCAGCCAGCTGTAACGGTTTCTGATGTAAATACTGTATTCGTGACTGGGGCCGTAGTCTCTTCCAGGGAAGAGTGCTGATTAAACATCAGAGAACGAGCTTTCATGTCACATGTCTGCACCACAAAGAGTGTGTCATGGTTTATTCCTTAATACCAATTAAATGCCAATAATTGCAACTCGTGCCAACATTTTATTTAAATATTTTTAGCCACTGTTGCATCAAACAGGTTAAATGCAGCATTACAACAACAACAACAATAACGAAAATGACAGAGTGCCAGAACATCTGTTGTTAAAAAAAAATGATGTAAGAAATACATTTGTTAGGGTGAAGTGCAACACCAACAAAAAAAAAAAGGGGGGGTGGGGTGGGGAAAGTAAAGAAAATGTAGGACAGTGTTCACTTAAACATGTTTAAAGCTCCAGCTTTTGTTAAAATGTGTAAAACGTGAAGTCTTTAATCACGTATGCACGCAATGCCTGGCTCCTCGTCTGATAGCGCTGAAAGGGAGATGGGTCTGGCCCGTATGAGAGTGATGGCAGTCGATTCCAGCTCATATTCCACTGTCGACGCACTAAGATCAGACTGGCGTCACAGCCGCCAGGTCATCTTCTTCTCTCGGGCTCCAGAAATGGATTTTTACCACCGCTGGGGCTTCCAACCTCTTCTGTCTCTGTCTGTTTTTTCTCTTGCATTCTCACTTTCCTGTCTCTCTCTCTCTCTCTCGCTTTCTTTCTCTCTTGTTCTCTGTTTCTTTCTCTTTCTCTCTTGCTCTCTCCCCACTTTCGCTCTTTCTTGAAAGACTTCTTTGTTCCCTTGTTTATGGTGCTGACTGCCAAACACACCACTAATGTGACTTTTCATTAATTATGGATGCAATTTTTTGCCCTTGTCCGACCAGCCCTCGTTTATTCATCGGGAGACGAGCGGCGAGCGTTCTGAGAGCAAGAGAGCACTCCACTGTCACACCTTTTTTTTTTTTTTTTTTTTTTACACATTCATACCCCAAGTTATCATTAATTCAAGCCAGCGCATCATTTTGTTAATACACAAAGCCCATCTGCCTTGAGAAATCGCCACAATGAATAGTCAGTTCCAAGAAAAAAGGACAATGGACGCGCTCGGATCCAAATAAAACAACATGTCTATTCAAACCCGGTTCAGAGCGAACCTGGGCCTGTTTTTTTTTTTTTTGAGAGAGAGAGAGAGAGAGAGAGAGAGAGAGAAAATGGCTGCTGTTGGGGCTTGGATATGTGGAGCGCGGGAGCACAAAGTTGGCAGAGCAGGCTGTTCTCGCTCTAACCCCCATCTAAACCTCTTCTCTGTTAAACAAATTGCCTAAACCATGGACATCTTGTCTGGGAGAGCTTGATCAAGCTTTGAAGTCTCAGGGTCGGGCAGAGGTCAGCATTTGAAGTCACTGCCGAGGACTCACAGAGCTAATTTGGTTGGCATGGGCACAAGGAGAGAGAGAGAGAGAGAGAGAGAGAAAGGAAGAGAAAAGAGAGAAAGAGCCAAAGTGGATAAGTTCAGGTGCTATTCTGCATTTACATGTAATACAGTGAAAAAAAGAGAGAGAGAGAAAAGACATTGTATGGAAGGTTGTAAAACACATTAAAGTCCACTTTGGTGGATGATATTAAAAGAAATCAAAAATAGTTTCACAAAAGAAAGAAAAAAAAAAACATATCGCAATGTCATGCTGCCATATATGGGCCATAAACCTTACTTTTTTTTTTTATATTAAACCTTATTTATTGATCATAAGTCATATGTCTAATTCAGTCCAAATTGTGAGGGAGTGAATCATCTGTTGGGCTAATATGTCACATCTGTTATGGCCAGTCAGTTAACAGGGCCTGAGGCTGAAGGAAGGCGTAGCCTCTCCACAAGGTCACAAAGAGTGTGTGTGTGTGTGTGTGTCTGTGTGTGTGTATGTTTGCACTCCCCCAACCCTGAGAAAGATCATCTCTTGTAGTCATGCTGGCCTGGTCAGGTCAGCCAGACATGATTAGGCTAATTCATCTTACTTTGTACTCTTTTGAACAAAAATGACTTTTGTGTATGATGGCCATTTGCAGCCCTGCAATAACACACACACACACATTCGCATGCACGCACACACATACATGTTCCTCCTTTTGAAAACCTCTCAACTCGGTCAAACAACGTTTTACCATGATGACAGAGCGAGAAACATGTTTAGAAACACCCACAAACAGGCTGTTTATGATAGAGAGAGACAGAGAGAAGGAGAGAGAGAGACAGAGAGAGATGCAGTACGGCAGCAGTGAGAGAGAGAGACGGCAATAAGAGAGGGAGACACATTAATTCTAAATGATTTTCAGCCTGCATCCATTTTTTTTAATTCTTCCTCTTAACCAAACAGCTGTTAGCAAGCACTGACCTTAGAAACACAAGTCTAAACGTTTACAAACAGGATCCATATTCCATTAGTCAAGACTTTCTAAGGACCTCATGAGCCAGCTCACCATGACCTGCTCAAGCGAATGAGACAACAATTAAAGAAAGAAAGAGAGAAAGAAAGAAAGAAAGAAAGAAAGAAAGAAAGAAAGAGAGAAAGAAAGTGCTAAGACACAGGGGAGACACAGACGCAGCTGCAAAGTTAATAAGAGTACACGTGAGAAAGAGAGAGATAGAGAAAGAAAGGAAGAAAGAAAGAAAGAAACAAACAAACAAACAAAGAGTGGGTGGTAAAATAGTTTAAAAAAAAAAAGGAGAGAGAAACAATGCAAAATAGACAAAGAAAGAGAAATCTGAGGAAAAGAAGGAGACATAACCGGACTTCCTTAATACCTGATAGAGAGAGATACAGGGTTTCCTCTCTCCTGCTGAAGGAGCTGGTCTTATTGATCGCGCCTGCAGTCAGTGCTATGAAAGCTGCCATAAGAGCTAACGCAATAGCACTGTACTGCTATTGA
Source organism: Chanos chanos (assembly GCF_902362185.1). Classification (NCBI taxonomy): domain Eukaryota; kingdom Metazoa; phylum Chordata; class Actinopteri; order Gonorynchiformes; family Chanidae; genus Chanos; species Chanos chanos. The sequence goes on along the minus strand of NC_044496.1, from coordinate 6,795,533 downwards.
TTGATGGGGCTAGCCCTGTTAATATTATTTATGGTGGAGGGTTCCAGCACTCTCTGGCAGCGTAAGCCTCCCATAAGAAGTGGTAATTGATGGGGCGGGAGATGCAGCCCCCCCCCCCCCTGCTGAACCTAGCCCTGTGAGAGCTGGATGGATTGCCTCGAACACAGTTATGATTGATATTATCAGATTACATAACCCGCAACACAGAGGCCAAGCAGCCCGGCTCAAGTGGAGGCATTGATTTTTGATTAGGACTCCACTCAACACATCACTGAGGGCAAAGCTGGGGAAAATACACCCTGTAGGCTAGCACTTATTTTATGCTTTCCACTATATCTTCTCTTTTTCACCTGTTTTCAGTGAAGTTCATATTTCTTTAGACGGGAGGAGTGCAAGGGCGCGCAAACCACGTTGAGAAAAAATATCGGCTCTGCGTGCGACAAACTTAAACAAGTTTTCACTTCATTTTCGTCTCTCTGTGAAGTAAACAGCCTCTAAAAGACAGGCCTGGGCTGTCACTATAATACGTCTTGTGTACGTCCACCAGAAACAAAAGTGAATAAAAGATAAATTCGCAAACCAGCTGTTAGTGTCCAATTAAAGAAATGATTTAAGCCCTTAGCCACCCATGCTTTTTTAAACACTAACCAAACACGCAGTATAAAACTGTCTCACCGTGAAGAATGGAGCTAAAGGTTTTCTTCAAAACACAATCATGCGGTGTCATATCCAACAGACAAATCCATCACTTTAATCAACTTAAACGCATGCCAAACCCTGTCATTAAGGGACAGATAATTCTCTGATAATTTTGTCCAACACTTTCAAATGATTATCATCATCAATACAGGGTTAGTTAATTACTCCCCAGAGTATATGATGAGGCCTCTGTCAAAATACATAGTTCATGCTTGAGTTTTGACTTTCGGGGGAAAAAAAGGGGTCATTTTTTCCCATAGTTCTCTCTCTCTCTCCGACGTGACCCGGGCAGCAGCTGTATGATTGTGCGGAGAGGACCACCATGATGGGCACTAGCCATTAGCGTGTCATTTCCTCTTCCTTTTATCTGGATGAAAAGTGACCCTTCCATACTGACCCCACTATCAAAACATCCTCGGTCTGAACACGGAGGCCATTCATCGTCTGAAATAACAGTTATCAGCTGCCCCCCCCAGCACAAACAGCCACCCCGTGATTAGAAATTATCACAAAAAAATGAAAAATGAATGAAAACGTACCCTTCCTCCATAAAGCCTGCACAGTGACATGAAAACACACTCGCACTTGACATATACACAAGCGTGCACTTACACACATCCACACATATACATGCACGAAGACTCGTTCTTATTCTCTGGTCTCTCTGTAGGTTAAGCTAAGAGGCGCAACTATACGGACAAGAATTAAATATTTTCGCCCTTCTGGCACCTGACTGGACCTTCCTCTTAAAGTACCTGTCTTAGAGCAATGCATCCACAATAGCTGAACTGTTGCCTGAGTAAGTTCCCCCCCGCCCCGAGAAGGCAGTGTAATTACATTACACAGATGGGCAACGTCCAGCCAAGCTCAATGACTTTCTGTGAGTCAAACGTCACTCTCGCACAGGATACGCACTGTGCGATGAAATCAAAATGTGTATGAAAAACATATAACAGGCCCCGAGGGACATGCCACTGTTTGTCCATGTATGAGGTGTGAAAGAGCGGGGCAAGGCGAAATGACGCTCAGAGTGTGTGATTAATGCCTTAGCATGACTTTTCTGACACCTGCAGCGTAATGGCTCCCTATTTTAGAAACGCCTAATTATCATTTCATTTCATTTAAGAATCCCAGCGCTGTGATACTGCACTGTACTGATTTTTCTTCTTTTTTTTGTTTTTTTTTTCTGTTAGTGTAATATTCAGTGGGGGAAAAAAAAAAAAAAAGATGTCAGTTGGGGAAAAAATGTCAGAGCTGCTAAGCAGAGGGAGAACTGACGTCCGGTTGGCCGGTTATGTTAGCGAGGGAGATTTTTTAATTTACACAGTTCATGATGGTAATTGAATGCAAATAGTGGGAAGGTATCGGTATGCTTACTGAATGAGGTGACCTTTGGTTGACCACCTGAGGAGAAACAAGGCTCAAATTATCAACCGCTGCTCGTATATGAACTCTGGGAGAGACACGAACAAGACCAGTTATTCATAACCGTCATATTTCCAATTCCAGAGAGGTAACATAAAATGGAAACAAAACAAAACGGAAGAAAACGGAGCCATTGAAGGAATGGGGGTGCCGTTCGTTTTTTAATTTCCACATCTAAGGGGCTTTTTTTTTTTTTTTTTTTTTTCTTTTACAGAAGAAGTGAGTCAGTGAAATAAGATCGTGAAGTTTATCAATTAAAACTGAATAGTCTTTAAGACTTCCCTTTTTAATGCACTGCTTTCATTGCTCTGATAATGTAATCAAAATATTACAATTAATAAAAATGAATAACTATTATTTTGTAATTGAAAATACAATCACATTAGTATAATCTCACTAAATCAGAAACCGTACCCTAATGTTATCTGAGGTTATTCTCCTAATTTTAGTTACCGTTAAGAAATAGCCATCCAAAACCATCTTTAGAGCCACTAATAGAAAAGAATCAGACAGGAGTTCTGGTTCTTCTAAGTACAGGGTTCTCATTGAAACCTCTGCACATCCCATTGTCCTCCATTACAGCCACCCTCCCCCCCCAAAGACGTTAGAAGCTTCATTCACTACAATGACGGTGAATTTGGACATTACCGAGTTTGGTTCACATCATAGTGCTCCACAAATCAGGTCTTATGGATTATCTGCTGAGAAAATCAATAGTTGTTGGATGGAGGTCGTGATATCCGGCTCTAAAATAGACTACTGCACAGAATTTATATCAAAGAGTTAAAATAGAGTCCTGCTGACTTAGTTGTGCCACTGAAAGTCAATGCGGGCCAGTGATAGGTTAAAGAGGAGCCCCATTCTTCGGTCATTAGACAGCACTTAACTGGTTTGGCCTGCTGTTCTCTGTCTGCTCAAGCATTTAGAGAAATGACTAACTATTCTACCATACCGTACAGCATTATCCTCTCATGTGAGTCTGTTTTTTGCTTGTTTTTTGTTTTTGTTTGTTTGTTTGTTTTTTGTACTGCGCATGGACAAATATGCCAAAGATCACATCCAATGCAGAATGAGTTCACAACCTTTGATGTTCTGAAATTTTTCATATTTAATATTCTCAAGGAGAAACTGTAAGACATACTTATACTAATACATGCTATAGGAAAACGCTGTGCTAAAAAAATGAATTCAGATTTTGCATAAACGCGTAAATTTGAGGGTTCATGGTGACATGGGAAAGGGCCTTTGGCCTCAACCACTCACTCGCCCTCACATACACATACACACATACACATGGTAACACACACACACGCACGCATGCACACACTATCCAAGAGGGCAAACACAGGCTTGTTCATGGCAGGACAGGTTACGATGATTAATGAACACCAATTAGGACCTGGATACAAGATCCCCTGGATTCACATGATCCAGTCCAGCACAGATAGTTTCTCTCTCTCTCTCTCTCTCTCTCTCTCGTGTCTGGACAGCTCAACTTCCCAGCATCACAACAACAAATATACCCGACACCAAAAAGTCAGCTCTCCTGAATCGACTACAGTATAAAGAGGCTAGCTACCAGTCTCACGGGAGTCAACATGTTTGTGGTCTACTAGACAGATATGGCTGTTCTGCTGCTGTACGGACACAAGCACACACACACACACAGGCCTTGTGGTACACACTTCACGAACTGCATCAAAAAATTACCATAACACTTACATGTTCAGCCCAACCAATCAATCAACATCATGAAAAACATTTAGCTTGGCTCAATAAGGCCTTTCAATGCTGCCACACAGTGTGGCTCTGTATGAAAACTCTGTAACCTTGTATTGCTATTGACATTCCTGGGCAACGTTCTCAGGGTAAGCAGGGCTTATTTAAAGAGACCGGACAGATATCGAACATCAGTCCGTCTCATTATCTTAAAAAAAAATATTTCACTTCCAATCCTTTCAGTCTAGCTCTTCGCTAGGGCAAGGGTTTGCATCGTGTGCTGCCTTTTGGAAGAAGGTGCCGCGAAAAAGGGATCCAAATTTGTTCGTGGAGTTCTGAATCTGTTTTACTCTCCAAACCACGCCACGATTGAAGCGTGGACCAGGGTAACAGAGAGAGAGAGAGAGAGAGAGAGAGAGAGAGAGAGAGAGAGAGAGAACAGGGTAGTGCAAGGAAAAAAAAAAAAGGAAAAGAAAAAAAAAATCTGACAACAATTAAACACAGGCAGCGTTTGTACTCGGGGAAAGAGTAGCGGGTTGTATTCCGAGCCCCGGCTGGCTACGGGCAGCCCGCGGAAGTGTCATTAAAAAGGAGAAAGGATGAGTGAACAGCTGTTTTCAGTGCAGGCTTACACGCCGTGCCATGCCCCGCTTTTGTAGTCGCTGCTTGGGAATACCGCAGGCTCCCTCCCATATGCCCGCCAACATCCACTCACATGGCTCGCACATGATAGCACGGGCGGGGCAAGCTAAAGAACGGAGGGGCAGGGAAAAAAAAAACCCAAAAAGAAAAGAAGAGAAAAAACAAGTGATGGGAAACTATAGCCTCAAATGATTACTACGCATCCGGTGGCCTCCCTCCCCTGGCTGCAGCGGGTCAGGCCCGGCCCGGGCTCACGACTCATCGTGCTTGTTTTCCTTTCTGCTTTGTTTAATGGGGCAAAATTCAAACACTGAAGCACACAAAGCTATGTAATACTCCAGCCTGAACTTACAAGAGAAAAAAAAAAAAAGAAAAGAAAAAAAATCAGTGAAATTTACTTAAATTTAAAAGTACTTGATAAAGTAGAAAAGTAATTCAAATAATCTGTTTCCAGTGTACTGGTAGATGGCATGTGTGTAGGAGGTGTGCGTATGTGCGTGTGTGAGAGAGAGAGAGAGACAGAGAGAGAGAAAGAGAGCGAGAGACATGGGTGGTGGACTGGGCCCAGATTGAGCCTGTATGAATGTGATTAAGTGTGTTTACGTGGTCCATCACTGGCACACGAGAGCAGGACCACCTGTGGTCTGGGAGTCATTACTGCAGGGTCACGGGATATCCCCCATGTAAACGGCGAGTCACTTCGCCTCAAATTGGGTGTAAAGATCCCATTTCCTCTCATGGACAAACTAAAACACCTGCACTGAGTTTGGATATGATGCCGCTCAGGTCCCAAGGCATCCATTACTCTATCATTACATGCCAATAAAAAAAACTGTTGCCATTAGCAACTCAAATATGGCCAAAAACTAAAGAAGAAAGGTGACTGGAGCACAGCACACTTCACTCTTTTATTTATTTTTATTTTAATTTTTTTTAAGTGAAATAAGTCTGTGTCCTGTTCTGTAAGGTGTAAAATAGTACTGAGGTTCAAGAAAGCCCTAGAAGGGGTCACTATATGGATGAAAATAGCTAGGTTTCTAAAATATGATCCATAACGCTTTTATTTCAAATTATTTCAAAATATTTAAAACATAACAGTATTATAACACGTATGCCTGTTTATCAGCATTTAACCAAAAGGACACTTTCATTCTTATCCCCCAAAAGTCCTGTTTTTCTCATGGATACAGTGCTGGTATAATATATAAAACTTTTATATTATAACACTGATATAATATACCAGAATATAGTTCAAGATCTGGCATTGTACTTTCAGTCAGTAGAAACAGCTCACACTTCTACATTTTGTTCTGCCGCTTTACAAAACTTAGAAACGGAAAACCAAGGATACAGTTTTATTGTCATTTACTAGATAACAATGTGGACATCACTATCAGTAATGAAATTCTTTGGCTCGGGGCCAGCTCAACTTGCACAATGTAAGTAAGAGTAGATAATAATAAAAACAATAGATAAGGTAATATGAAGCAATATATAAAAAAGGAAATAGAAAAGGAAATAGAAAAAAGGAAATAAAAAAAAAAGAAATGCCTAATAAAAATGTTAAACAAACAAACAAACAACTAAACAAATAGCAACTTAAATTATACCAAGCACACTGGTCACTTGCAAATCTGATGCAATTTGAAGCTCTTGAGAATCATTCAAAAAGTCGAGCTCATTCACCAGCTACACAATGCCAGAGCAGCCAACGCCCGCCCGTGGCAATAAATCACTGATGCTTTACTGTGGTCAGTGACAAAGCAGATATGGCCCCAAGTCACAACTCTATCATCCAGTGTCAGAATGATGGAGCTGCAGCCAGCATCCAATATTTCACCCCTTAACACATTACACATAAAAAAAAAGACAAGCAATTCTGTGAACAGGATGCATGTCCACAAGACTACTATTAAAAAAGGTGGACTTTGCATCTTGGCTTTCTTTCTTTTTTTTCTTTTTTTTTCTTTTTGCCTACTACTGAATGAGTGACCATCATGAAAATCTGAAATCCAAGGGTGACAGAGACAATGGACTAAGGTCTATGGCCACATCAGAAACTAGACTTCTTAGGTTAATTTACAACACTGTTAAATGTAATACTACCAGTGTGAATGAATGAATGAATGAATGGATGAATGGATGAATAGACGAATGGATGGATGGATGGGTTTAAAAAATAAAAAAAGGAAAAAACAATCTAACTAGCTAAGAAAACCAGTGCCAAAGCACGCCGCCTCTTCTAAAGTTGTTCTTCACTCAGCATGAACATCTCATACTGTCTAATTCTCCCGTCTTGTCATCTGGTTGTTGTGTGGATGGAGGTGTTGGAGGAGTAGGTTCTCCCCAGCTCTGATAGTGATACAGCACCTGCACTTGGCCCTGCTGTAGAAAGACTATCTTTCCCAGATTAGATAGTGTCCTCCTTATCACGGCTACATACCGAGAGCTGTCCCAAAGCCAGCAACACACATATCACTCAGCTCACATACAGACTCCAACGCAAACCAAAGAAAGGCTCCGTCAATTACGCACAAACATTTCATAAAGGTCACAGATTTACCAGTCTTACCAACAGTAACTGGCCTATAAGGATCATTAACATCCAAAGCGCTTGATTAGCTGGAACTTTATCCATCAAAAATAAAAGTTTGAGACGGTATGTCGTGCCTAAAGGGTTAAGAGTTTCATCACTTACATAGGGGATAACATGCCACAATTATTTTTAGTGTTTTCAGCGTGTTTTATTATACAACTTATGTTAAGGTTAGACACTTAAGCGTAACAGACACGGAGTATGAAAAAGGAAATGGAGTCTAATGTGTGAGACTGAGTAAAAATAAAGAAGGTTAAAAAAACGAGATGAATCGAGGGAGTTGAAGCAGTGTTCTGTGAATGAGTCTGAATGTACATTAAAATTTCTCCCGTTAAAGGAGCTAATAATAAAGGAGAGAAAACGTCTCTGTCAGACAGGTGTATTGGGTATACATTTTATTCGCATCACACAGGTGTTTTGTGAACTCAGCTGTTTTCAGAACTTCAGCGTTTTGGCTTTTCTGATACTGACACAAGCACGTCGACAGAGAATAACAAGTTACACCTACACATTACAAATACAAGTTACGCGTACACTCTTGCAAACACACACACTCACAAAAACATGTACTCTCTTTCTCTCTCTCTCTCTCTCTCTCTCTCTCTCTCTGTCTCTGTCTCTCTCTTGCTCACACACACACACACACACACATTTAACAGATGTGTAGCAGGTGTGATTGATCTGCCACAGAATGTTGAACGTGGCCACACATACCTCCAGCAGCTCTGGAATGTCTGATAAAATGATATTAATTCCACACATTAATGAGATTAATGAATTTGCATGGGCGGAAGACGAAGGAAGTGCGTTTTCTTTTTGTCTGGACCAGAAATAATAACACAGAGGCAATTACAGCGCATCCATCAATCTATAGCCGACGGTCTAATTATCTCTCCATTTCTGAGCTCCTCTCACTTTTTCATCACACATTCGTATCCACTGATATGGGCGCCCGCCCCCCCCCCCCACCATTAATGGGGAATCTCTTCCCAGCTTTGTGGGACTTTACAGTGGGACTCAGATGTTCCGGAATCATGATTGAGAGCTTCGGAGCTTCTTACTGAGAGATCCAGAATTTCGGATGATTAATGATGATGTCACCCGATAAAGAATGAGCAGCCCAGCAGTCTTGGCATTCGGAAGTGGTTCTCATTGTTATCCTGCTATGGGCATTAAAACCATATCTATGTACCAGGATCTGATGCATACGCTAAAGCAAGAGAAGAGAATTTCAATAGAACCAAGGAACGGCATAACATGGCATCTTTGCTTTTAGGTTTGCCTTGTTTCGAAAACCTAAGCGAGTATATAGATATTTCAAATGTTTCACTTTTTTTTTGTTTTGTTTTGTTTATAACGATTTGTTTAAATCCGAATGGTCAAAATGTGTCGTTGGATGTGGTACCGGTCCACTTATCCACCCTAAATGGATGGCACCAGCTGAACAAACATTTAAAAAAAAGAAAGAAAAAAAAGAAAGAAAAAACATAATTTTTCTCAAACAAGCACTTCTTCTGCCATGACATCCACACCAGACCGAATTTCTTAAACAATAATAATTAGGAGGGGAGACTCTTTTTATATATATATATATATATATATATATATATATATATATATATATATATATATTAGCTCCCATTGACTTCAATTCAGGCTAATTGTGAGTGGTGTGGAGAGGTGCTTCCTGGTCTCTCCCTCACTAATGGCATGGAGTAGAAGGTAGGGAGGGGGGGGAGGAGGGGAAGAAAGTCATTTCACTGAAATGTTCTCCAGCTGTCTAAACACAGGGCCGTGACCCCACCTCAGTGTCCCTTCATCACGGCGTCAATGCCAGCCTGCAGAAATAAGCCCATAGCATATCGATTAAGCTTGTGGTTTCTGCATGTCATCCCCGTCACAGCGTTTAGCTATATTACACCACTGTACATTATTACCAGTGCCAATCAGACAGAAAACATAGGCTACTTTTCCACTCGTTGTTATTTCTGACATTAATGCGCACAGCTGGTTCATATGAAAGTCTTCAAGTTTCCATTTCAGCAAAGTGGGAAATATAAATACATTTTTTTTTTTTTTTTTTTTGCAGGGACATTAGATCTTCACTTTACTCTGTATTATTCAGTAGACAGTGTTATGATGTGGATAATGTTTCAGTTTCGGGTTGTCTCCGGGGCAAAGCCATCCTGTCTGATAAACAGCTCACATGAGGCTTTCACTTCTCCATTAAAGGTTACAGGAGTTAACAGGCATGCACACAACCAGCATATGTTTTACTGGAGTGCACTGGAACGCAGGCAGGTTAACTGTAATATTCTGAGTGGGTTCAACTTTATTTTTAATAAACTCATTAAAATATCAGTCTTGTGTGTGTCTGTGTGTGTGTGTGTGTGTACGCGTTATTGTGTGTGTGTGTGCGTGCGTGCGTGTCTGTGTGTGTGTGTGTGTGCGTGCATGTGTGTGTGTGTGTGTGTGCGTGCATGTGTGTGTGTGTGTCTGTGTGTGTGTGTGTCTGTGTGTGTGCGTGCGGTTCCCGCATTTCAAGACCCTCACAAAACGGCATAAGACGCTCTCATAAAAGGCCATTACTTTTCATAAACATCATCAAAGTTATTTATGGCTAGTGCTTTTAACACATACACACATGGGAGGGCAGTCCCTTTTCACTCTGTTTAGAAAGCATATGCAGCTTAAGTTTAACTAAACAAAAGGTTTGAAAACATGAAATTTAAAAGAGGAGATAAAAAAAGAATAAAATAAAATGAAAACACATTAGTCAGCAACAGAGTATTTTAGATACACTACAACATAAGCACGGTTATCAGTGTTTATGTTCTAATTCATTTTACAATATTTTTATCACTCTAAAACATTCACAGTGGCTCAAGAGTATCAGATAAAATCACACTGATGATTTTTTTTTTTCTTTTTAACTTTTCCCAAACTCTTTCCCAAAGAAGTACATCTTTTACTAGCCAACACAGCATAGACTCGCTCTCCTCTTATGCCCGAAACCAGGATATCCCATAACATATCAGGCCATGCCGATGACAGCTGCCCTCTCTCAAACAAAGTCATCCATTACTCTCTCTGTGCAGACCACAGATTGTCACTGTCCCCGCAGTGTATAATGCGGTTACCCCAAGGGGCTGACCCCTGACACCGAGGGCCAGGCAGTTGCCACTGTCTGAGTGACAGTTACTGAAGACCCCACCACCGCACGAGACCAGACGTATTACAAAGACCTGCCCGCAGACACGCCCCAGGTTTCACTATGACTACCACATCATCAAACAGCCAATTACCACATCAGACCAAATATGGACAGACTCCACCTCACTTCCTGTGTCGTGATCATTTTTAGAAAAACTGATCTTGCATTATATGATGAACATGAAAACACAGAAAACTCACTATAGATTAATAAGTTCCAATAATTTACCAGGCCATGGCTACAACTGTAGTATCCATTCAACTGTACATGTTACATAAAGTAAAATGAAACAGAGGTTTTTATGGTAGAATTCAGTTACGACCTGTTAGATAGATTTTGTAGACCGTACAGACGTGTAAACAAGTGGAGTGAACTTTGCCGTACACAGCCAATGAGTAAGCGCATGCATGTGTAGAGTCTGTGTTGTGAGTTACAGTCCAGGGCATCCAATGAATCATAATGCTAGCTCCATCCATCTGGTTCAAGGTTCTGTTCTTCTTTTACTGCTCTCTGAACATATCTAAATGGATTGTACAATAACCCGCCTTGCCCTCTAACCAAATGCAGAATGATTCTTTTGTGTTCAAACATCTTTGACAGCAAAAATTAGTAACCATCACCGGGAGAGCAGGTGTTATTCTTCCTGTCTCTCTCTCTCTCTCTCTCTCTCTCTCTCTCTCTCTCTCTCTCTCTCTCGCCCTCTCAGTCTCTCTCTCTTTTTTTTTCCAAAGTGCCCGTAGCAGTAATGCTTGTGTACAAGGCGCGTATTGATTTTGAAACCATTTGACAAAGGATAAATAAGGTGGAGGAGAGGGGAGGCTTTAGCTATAAGGTTTTTGATCAATCAGAGTGTCACAGCTGCACCTAAATTCGATTCTTATTTATCAAAATTGCTTGTCTGGACAGCGTGCCATGCGAGGCCAGCTACAAATCTCTCTACAAACCATATGAAGACGCATTTATGGTCCTTTTGTGCCAATTTAATTTAACTTGAAAAACAATTCTAACATTTTCTCCATTAAAAAAAAAGAAAAAAAAAAAGTAACTAGCGGCCAAGTCAGCAAATCAACAGCACATTGAGAAAAGACACGACGTGTCAACAAAAGCTTCTTTTCTTTTTTTTTTCTAACGAGAATATTAACATAACAAATCAAATGTATGATTTCATATGCATTTGATTTAAACCTTTAGCAATCTCGTTTTATCCTTTTTTTTTTTTCTCAGAATACTGCCAATAGCACCAAACATCATCTAATGCATAAAACCATATTAGCTCTAATGACTGACATGTCTATGTTGAAGACAGAGGTCAAAGGGCACCTCAAAACCTGCAATTTCTGAACAATACAGCGCGATGAACAGGAAAATATACGCCTGTGTCTGTCCAAACCCCCTCTCTTTATTCCGTGTATAAATCAATTTCTAAGTGATCCAAATTGGAGGAGTCAAACAAAGGATTAGTGGCAA
>NC_044496.1:6778771-6781271 GCF_902362185.1 Chanos chanos | reverse complement strand
CTCTGCTCTGGCTGGCGTGCCAATTCATAAGATGGGCGTACAGGATAGGCTTGTGCAAAATTAGCAGGTTTAAATGTGCGTGAGTGTGCATGCATGTGTGCGTGTGCGTGTGTGTGTGTGCACACATGCATGCGCTCATGCTTGCGTGTATGTATGTTCATGCGTGTGTGCGTGTGCATGTGTGTGTGCGTGCATGCATGCATGCGTGTGTGTGTGCGTGTGTGTATGTGTGCATGCATGCGTGTGTGTGTGTGTATGTGTGTGTGTGTGTGTGTGTGTGTGTGTGTGTGTGTGTGTGTGTGTGTGTGCGTGCGCGCGTGTGGGCGTCCGCGTGTGTGTTGGTGGGGGTAACTGACCAGACATTCAGAAAGCTAAGGTGACCGCAACGCGTGGGCCGTGATGGTATTCCTGGTCATGTCCTTCATACTCTCCGCGCAATGATACACAAACCTGTTTATTCTGAGCACACTTCCTCAAGCCCAAAAACATCAACTAAGCATGACTATAGTACATAAACCACCCAGCACCCACACCGCAAGCCCACCATTATAACAGTCATTAGAGCAGAGAGCCTAGACACAGCCCCTGACAAAATGTGTTTTCCCTACCGAGCTTATTTAGTCATAATCACGAACTATAATGATCCAAACCATCCAAAGCCGTAACCGTAGAAAACGAGGACAATAAACATAATGTATCATGTCAAGGAGCTTTGCATGGACATGCGTCGTCTTCCTAAAACAGAGAAGGCATGAGGAACGAGTCACAGCCATCTATAGCAGGGACTGTGCCCTCCGCTTACACAGAGAGCTAACGTATTCTTCTGTAGCAGTGTTTCATATCAAAATCTCCTGTTCATATCCATATAGTTTCACACGGTTTCCAGTCCAAAACTTCTTATTTTGTAAAACAATAACCATAATAAGTGTGTGACAGTGAAACAGATTTTTCCGAGTTTCAGCCGAACCACCTTTGTGTAACCGACGATTTCTTTAGGAACTACTCTCCTACAGGGTGTGAGAATATAGCCATATATTCATACGCACCGCATCTCTTCCTCACACCAAAACCTTTTTATAAATTAAAAGAAAAAAAAAAGAGAGGTACTGGCCAGCAAAATGGCAAAAAAACATACAAGACTGCGTTTTCTCATTTCCACTGAAGTGAGTGGAAAAGTACAGAGAACAGCTATCGTGAATTTAAAAACACACCAGGCCCCTGCTGCAAAAGGTAAGGCAGTCACCTTAGCTGCTCTTAGCCTGCTCAATTCAATGCATGTCCACTTCAATTAATTAGACCTAAATAAATAATGTGCAGGGAACCAATTTAGCGGTTTTATTTGAGACATAAAAGCCATTAATTACAACACTCAACGTGAGAGAGTCAGATAAGAGGGACTACGGGGCAACCTCAATTCGCAGGATATCGCAAGAACGCCACGGCAACCGGAATATCAAACTCAGGCAAACAAACAGACGCAAAGGTTTCACCGACGCCCCGTAAGTCGCGCCGCGCTTCGCGCACGTGGAGAGGCGTCAAAAATAATGGTTTAAAATGTCGTCAAACGGAATAACGGAAACAAATATCCTGTCTTGCGTCTGAGTCACAGGAAAGGCAGGTGAAGTTTGCCCTTATTACCAATGTCAGAGATTCGATTAAGCAAAAGGAAAGCAAATGATCCCAATGAGCTAATGATTAATCCGGCAGGTCTATTTACTAATGTACCAGAATGCATTAGAGGTATAAGTTAATGTGGACAGGACATCAATTCAAATACAAATGAACCGCATTTGCATTGGGCGCCTATTGACTGGTGTAACAAAACGAATTACAAAAGGTAATCTACTTATGAGATGGCAAGATGAATGAAACATGATTTCGAAACATATCTATGATTGGACTACACCTGAATTCTTGCCCCCCGGAAATGGCCTAAACGTATCAATACGGATCTACCGGCAGATTTATACAAGTGAAATTGAAATCGTAGCCTCCGCGGGTCAGGAGGAAGTGCGACCAGCTGAGGAGCCATAAACGATTTATAAGAAACCAAGAGGAAACATCCCGTAGATTAGCCACAACAGATCGGTACAACAATAACCGGGAAACATTTTCATATTCTTGATACGCTTCTCCAGTCAGAGAACCTGAGTGTTACATATGGAGACCATGTCGAACAATTTCCTTTTTTAACCGTCAAAATCCCCTCTAGAACTATACAGCAAAAAAACGCTTCCTTTTTAAAGTCTGTTTGGAGGCCTTTACTGATGCCATCCAGTTATCTGACCTGTAGGTATCTTTGTGGTACACAGTGACTGAGAGCGGAGTTTTGAAGGCCCTGTTCTACATTTACATGTTAGAGATGATTTGTGGGGGAAGTGCTTTGTCACCCCTGTTCAGTATCCCGGCGCTCTGCGAGAGAGAGAAACCGTCCTCAGACGATCCCGTTCCCACACTACAGAAGCGGCCCAGTCACATCTGCTCTCGGGTACAGAGGAGA
>NC_044496.1:6748771-6773771 GCF_902362185.1 Chanos chanos | reverse complement strand
TCCAGAGCTTGACTGGCATTTCCAAGCATTCTGGGTGCCACCGCTGCTCTCAAACGGAACTTTTTAATCCAGAAAGCCAGTGTTGTTTCAGGCCCCCTCTCCCAAGTGAGGCAGTGTAACTGTTAGTCTGTTACCACACACACACACACACACACACACACACACACACACACACACACAAACATACACACACATACTTCAAGTCTAACACACTTCAAGAACCAGAGAGAGGAGTCAGACTAACAGGCCTACTGAAAACATGCACAAGTACACACCGCACAAGTACACACCACGCGCGTGCACACACACACACACACACACACACACACACACACACACACATACTTGTCTAACACACTTCAAGAACAAGAGAGGAATCAGACTGACAGGCCTACCAAAAACATGCACAAGTACATGCCGTGCACACACAAACACACATACGCAAACACACATACGCACACACACACACACACACACACACACACACACGTGCACAAGTGTGCACAACAAGACTACACCAAGGCACATTCAGAAACAAGAGGGAAGGTTAAAAAAAAATGCAGTATTTAACAGGTTAATAAGACACAAATCATGATCATTTATATACAAATAAACATTTCTGTAAAGAAATTCAGAAACCGTGTATGTAATTAATTACAAGAACATACTACATTTGAAGGGGAAAGAACTGCAGACAAAAGAATAACTTTCAGCTTGAGCAGTGTCCCATGGTCTGAGTGATTGCTCGTCACAGCCTGTCACGCTGCTGCTCCCTTATGGTTCAAAAAGGTACTGCATCTAACAAAGAATGACTGCCAAGTAAAGGTGACAATTCTCCAAAAATAACAGTAGGATTTTGGAACCAACACCTGGACCACAGAGTAAGTTAATAATTTTTCAAAATCAGGTTTTTATAGTAGATGTTTAAAAAAAAAAAAAAAAGAACCTTAAAGAAAATATTTGTTTCTCTGCAAATTCACAAACCGTATTTAAAGCCTTAATGGTTTCTCAGTGTTAAAGAGTTCTTTTTTTCTCTTCAAATAAAACCACATTAATATAAAAATATGCTTCAGACCACATGAGATGCTGCCTAAAGAAAAAGAGGGTTTGTCCTTAGTGTTGTCCTTAGTGAATTCAATCTGTTTGACCGCTGTCATTTTTCCTCGAAAAAAGAGGAAGACCAAAAAAAAGAAGAAAGAAACAGGCAACTAAACAAAAAACGACACAGCAGTGTGTGTCCCCTCTAAGCAGGACTTTACACTTCCAGTCTGTCAGAAACCTCCCACTAACACCAGCATGTTTCTCTTCCTGCATAGGCCACCCAGTTTTTAAATGTGTGTGTAAAACCATGTCACTGCTCGACCACCTAGTAGACCAATGTCTCTGCTCCACTCTCCTCTCAACTTTTACAGTGCCCATTGCACGCGATACAGCACATGGCATATTCAAGGCAAAAGCTGTCAGGACAATACAGATCGAATAAAAAAAAAGAAAAAAAAAAAACTCCTTCACTAGACCTGGGGTAGTATTGTTCTTTGCTGAAACAACAAAATGAAAGACTGAGAGACTGAAAAAAAAGGAGAGAGAGAGAGAGAGAGAGAGAGAGAGAGAGAGAGAGAGATGCTGTTCGTTCACAAATAAAGATCAGTGATGTTGATTAGAATTAATGTTTAGATTAGCGGTGAATTTAGTGAATCGGTGAATTTACGCCGCGCGCTTTCGGGTTCACCTGTTAGGTGGTCAGACAGAAACAGCCGGAAACAATCAGGTAATTGTTCCACCATCAAGGCGAGTAACCATTCCTCCTGCAACCTTCACCTCTCAGCAATATCTTCTCCCCCCCACACCCCCTCGCCCACCTACACCCAACCCCACCCCCAAAAAAGCAATCAGGTAAACTCTACATTAACTCCAGGGACAAGTCGCATTAATATTTCACTTGTTTCCAGGCCTGTTTGCGCGATACATCAATGCCTTGGCTCTCCTTTGAAAGCCATACATTAGAACTATTTTCAAAATACTTCATTGTCAGCCCCTGGCTGTCTCATTACTTATTAAGATAAGAGGAGAGATGTGTGAGGAGCAGTTGGTGGCTCAGCTTGCCTTAAAAGCACCCCCCCCTTCCCACACACACACACACACACACACACACACACACACACACACACCACACACACACACACACACACACACACACACACACTATCAGAGAACGTTAGAGGAGTAACTGCTGAGAGAGACTCTCATCACGCGTTGGTTAAAGAGGACGACAGAGTGTGCCTGCCATGCTGTGTGTTAGAGCGTGTTAGAGTCCTTTCCTCTCTTAACATTTCTTAACCGGAACAAATGGATGGTCCTGCAGAAATAAGTCATGTTTATCCACAAAGTGTGAAAAGAAGGCAAGGGGATAATAAGACTAGCGTCAACATATTGTCTGTTTGCACGGGTTCAAACGGCTTCCGCACCACGCCAAAGAGAGGAGTACATAATATTGATCGTCGTTTAGTGGCTCTGAAAGTTGAAGCACCGGTAAGATTAAGGTACAGTAAAGTCACTCCCTCCAGTGATACTTATTCCACTGTCCAGCGGCTGCTTAGGGAATCCCGCTACAGTCCACGGTATTCGCCACTGAACAGCCATCACATGTTGCAATACTTTTACAGCATTCTTTTGGACATGTTTCCATATGTACCTCACATAGATTTTTTAATGCAGCTAATGAGAGGTATGAATTATATATTATATATTACAATTTAGGAATAATATATGCATATTAATATTATGTATAAATCAATATCATTTGATACATTGCTTTTTATAATTCTGGCCTAAGTATCAAATTTTGTGCTGCACAATACTTCAGGAATTTAGGAACACTGGAATGACTGGTGACAACATTGTGTCGCTCTCAATTGACTTTTCTGATCAAATACACTCCTACAGATGTGATATTAGATGTGATGTAAATAACGTTATTTTTTTAACAGAAGATGGCAAAGCAAAAAGAGGTGTGACGTGGTCATTTTAGATTTTTTTTTATGTATCTGTTTATTTATCTTCCCTTCGAGTGAACAGAAGATGTTGTCCTCAGTGTGAAAGACAATTCATCCAGTTATCCAATACACACACGCGCGCGCGCACACACACACACACACACAGATATATATATATATATATATATACACACATACATACTGCTGCTCATTTACATGTGTCAAAGCATGACTTTGTTGTCTGACTCAGTTTCTTGAGATATGTGAAGCTTTTCAAAATGAAGGAAATGCTTTTTCAGATGTTTAAATGTTAAATGTTTTAATGTGAAATGTAACAGCCTTGTCACACGAATAGGAGGTTAACACAAAGTCACATGAAGATTGGAAAACAATCTTGTCTGGCATGCGTTTCCTCTCATGTCAGAATGGGTTGTAAATGAAGCGGTGTTGCGTTGGTGATGTCATAATGGGTTGTGATGCTGCAGTGTTGTGACAGCGATGTAATAATGCAGTCCTGTTGTGACAGTGATACCATAAGGGTTATAATGCACCACTGCTACGACGATGATGTCATAATGGGCTGCAGCGCGGCAGTGTTGTGGCAGTGATGTCATAATGGGTTGAAATGCTGCAGTGTTGTGATAGTGATGTCAGAGCGGGTTGTAATGAAGCACTGTTGTGATGGTGATGGGCATGTCTGGTAGACCACGCTGTCCTTGCCGTCTGATATTATCTTGGGAAGAGGAACGACTCAACAGAAGAGTCAACAGCCACGGTCAAGACTCTCTGAATGAGGCTAACACATCACAAACAGGACACATAGACGTTAGAAAAACTTTTTTTTTTTTTTTAAATTTCAAATGTCACATGGACCATTTTTTTTTTATCTTAGAGATGTTCACCCATAGGTTATTCAAAAGGAATAAATTCAGGCAGAGTGTAAATAATTAATGCCTCGTGAGTTTGGAGTAAATGTCTGTAATGCAATAGACTCAAAGAATTAATTACCTCAATACGAAAATCAAATATGTTGTTGTTGACATTATAATTCAGAATGTGAGTTGGAAATAAGGTGGAAATCTTGAAGTGGCAGCACTTTCTCGTGTGACTTTGTAATCACTCTAAGAGTGATCACAGTACCATTGGCCTGTCCCCTCAGCTGTTAGAACAGTGTTGAGCTGACTGATCTTGGCATTAAGTCCCAAACAGCTCTGAATTCATCCAGAAACTCAGCCTACTTTACCATTAATATTACCAACATAATCAGAACATGGAACCTGCAAATAACCACCGCGAGATTTTTTTCTTTTCTTTTTTTTTTTTTAGACACGGTGCACAATCTTTTATTGTGTATATTGTGTATGGCATTTTTTCTTTCTTTCTTTTTCTTTTTTTTTGGGGGGGGGGGGGTTGCGGATGAGACAGAGAATAGTATAATACAGAAATCCGTTCCTATTAACTGTTAGTATTTTATAGTATATAGAGCTAAAACAAATCTTGTGAGAAATTCCCGTCTATGATTTTCTTTCTCTTTCTGCTGTGCTATCATTTTTCAGTGAATCTCTGGTGTTGTGTATTGTGTTCATCACATTTAAAAGCCAACTGGTTCCTGTATTAAAATCATTTAAATGCATTTAAATTAAAGCATCACATAGCCAAACCAGCTGTGTAATCAACAGGGATATTCCAAACACTTCACCTAGGTTAATAAATTAGTTTGTGTGTTTATTATTTATTATTTATTCCTGACTTCCCTCTCTAATTTTCCCTTCTTGCTGTATTGCCTGGTTATAAATAAGTAAATTTAACTTCCACTTTGAACAGCATAGAGAAATTACAGTCAATGCAGAATCAACTGTGTTATGTCTTTTCCCTGTTAAAATGTAGAAATAGAAATAGAAGTAGAAATGGAAATGGAAATAGAAATAGAACCTTTTTTTCTATTTTTTATTGTAGGTTTTGTCATGTGGTCTCAAATAGCATTAAAGTCCACCAAATTGAGTGGCTGGCTTGGGACAGAATTTAACCAACTTCTCTCAGTCTGGAAAAGAGGAACTATCAAACACCAAACCCTCCAGTACCCATATTTCACTCAAAAACATGCCTAAGCTTAGTACACTACTGTAGTATTGCATTATTCCAAATATTCACTCAGTTTAAAACAGAAGTTTGGTAACACATCACAGAGATACGTCTGGGCTTAATTATTACTATCTAGGTTGACGTGGTGTGCTATCTGTATTTGGGGATTAGAGTGTTACATGACTCATAGGAAACATCTTTAAAATCTAATAGAGTTACAGTTATCTAGTGTCCTTTGTGGAGACAGTAGCCTTTGTTAGCTAAAGAGAGTATCTTAGCTAAAGAGGTTAATATCTTTGTTTTTCATTTCACTCTCAGCTAAGAGGGAAAAGAAATGATCCTGTGAAAAATCACACTTTTGTTGTTTTATTTTTCTTTTGTTTTGTTTTTTTTGTTTTAATACATGCAACTTGTCTATTGTTTGCTAAATAACTAGTTGACTAATATTTTACCCACTGTCACAGGTAATGTTACAGGTTATCTTTCTTTCTTTCTTTCTTTCTTTCTTTCTTTTTATTTTACAAAAATAAATAAACAAGCTAACTAAGCTAACAACGTTTGAACTGATTGGTTGCCTGCACAGGTGTCATTTAGAAAATTCACAAACTTAATTCTTTAAGTAATTGCTCTCATATATGCAATATAAAATCTCCCTCACAGTTGTCTTGTCACTTCTACTAAATGACACATATTTTTACCCCCAGAGAAGTCAAGTGAAACGTTCACATCTTGCAGCATTTAAATGAGTCTGTCCCACTAATCCGTTTTATCGCCGCCCTGTGCCTGTAGCAATTTTTACAGACTCAAAAATTGAGGTTTTCCAGTTCTTCGAGAATTTTAAAACATTGCGTTAAACTTACATCAAGAGTATTAGAAGACACCGAAAAGTTGTCTTATTATTCCAAAATTACAAAAGGTGTCCTCTACATTATGTGAACAATGACTTCTCCAGCATTAGCTTTCAAATAAACTCAGATTTCTGTAGGGCCATCTAAGAAAAAAAATCTTTAATTATTGAGATGTCCAGATCACTCTTTCAATGCCTCTGAAAGGATAAAGACAGAATAAACCAAAGCCATATCAGATAATGTCTAGCCTCTAGAACTGCACTTTACCTTTGGTTTCTGTTGTGATCTCATAAATCAATACTATAATAATAATAATCTCTTAATCTTTAAAACCAACAAATTCATTGCAATACATGACCCTCCAAAGTTATAGTTACGTAACTGTAATTTGTGCTGTAGTTTTACGATTGCACGATGAAGTGTGTTAGCACCCAGTTCGCGTATACAAGCCTCAGAACATGTCTTTTTGGAGTTCTATCCATTTTATCCTGTGTTTGTATCTTTTACTGGGAGCTAGATCCCAGCTATTAACAGGATCTAATTTTCAAGATAAACCTAACCAATCACTTGAATCTTAGTATATTTTAAAAGTTCCTTAAATTTATAATGCTGAAAAAAAAGTATACAATATAATTAAATGGATTCAGTCTTTTAAAATTTGCCTAATATGTGTGCAAAGGTCTTCTGAGGTAGAGTGTGAATGTGAATCTGAACTTAGTGAAAAATGTCACTATTCACAGCGAAAGTGTCACTGTTAAGTTAAACCTAAGAGAGTTTAAACACAGGCTCTCTCAAAACTGATTTAACTCCTTCAGAGTAAATTTGACACTGTGGCAAATATATTCACAGGATTTACTGTGTAGCTTTGTATGAAGTTACATACACTTTCTAATTCATTTAAATGACATCTGGCTGTTTGACTGGCTTAATTTTTTTTATGGTACTTTATTTTCCAAAGTACCACGGCAGACAGAAGTTACAAATTGTCAAAAGAAAAAAAAAAGTTGTTTCATAACTATATCAATAAATAAAAAAAGAAACAAGATTCCTTTCTCTAAGTAAAAACAGGTATTTGGTTATTAAATCCACATGCCGGTGGGGGGGGGGGGGGGGGGGGGGGGGGGGGATTACGCTGACGTACTACACAGTACGTTTTAACTCAGCTTTTAAAATTTCAAATTACATCCACCTCTTTAATCAGCAACACCACTCTATATACATACATATCTGTTTAAAACACAAATTAGACATCTGTCCTCGTAGCAACAAAGTAGGGCTGAAGAAAAAAGAAAGAAAGAAAGAAAGAAAAAAAAAAAAGGAAAACGAAATCTGGGCTGTACGTTATAGTTAATCTAAGGCTTTCAGGTTCTAGACTAAGGCTCATTTAAAGAAATGCTTGGCACCCTTTTAATCACAGACCCTTATGCAATTTGATTACCACGTCATACAATCTTAATGTCTCCAGTATGGCTAAGGCCCGGCTCCAAGCATGGGCTCAATTAGGGCAAGCTAACTGAGAGCCTGTCCCCACCACACAGCCATGGTACTCAAAAAGAGAGAGAGAGAGAGAGAGAGAGAGAGAGAGAGAGAGAGAAAGAGAGAAAAACACATGCCATCTCTGTCTCTCCGCAGTTGTTTACCAAATATTCAACACATCCTGAAATCATTTAAGCCCCCTTGTGTTTTCCCCTTAACACTCAGGAAGGAGGGAATTAACAAAAGTGTGGTGCCCCCTGGTGGAAGATAATCCAATAGAGGACGGACAAACATATTATGCATGCCTTTGGGATACTGTAGTTACAGAAACAAATGAAAAGAATAAGCTTTTTGCACAGATGTTTTGACTTCCTTAGTTACACATAAAATATTAAATCAAGTGGCTATAGGACAGTGTGCATGTGTATTTTGCACACGAAAACACACACTACTTCAATTAACAGAAGACTGTCCCACACACACACACGCACGCACATACACACACACACACACACACACACACACACACATACACACACACACACACACACACACAAAGTCACTCAGAAACACATGGAAACACATACATACACACACACACACACACACACACACACACACACACACAGACACACACACACACACACCCAAGGGAGGTGGTGTTTAATTGATATATGACTTGGAGGAGTGTATGTGGACTCTTCCATGGTCTTCTCCTTAACGATGTGGTCAGGATATTGGAGGGAGTGGGCAAAACACTGTATACACAGTCCTCTCCTCAACGGATTACTTACATTGTCTGCCACGCAAACACAAGCTATTCATCACCACAGTGCCGCGCAAGCGGCCTCGAAATTCAGCTTTTGCTCTTATTCCCTGATGGATGAAGGAACTTGTGTGTAGCCATACATCAACACTACAGCTTTTAAAACTACATCTAAGCTACCATCCAAGAGCTTAAAAATAACCCAGGCCCTTTTTTTTCCACTCTGTTACGTGATGTTGGTGGTTAAACATACATTATGTCCATAAGCAGCTGTGTTAATGAGGAAACTGCAGGATATATTTTATGCATTCTGGCTTGTGTGTGGAACATATGAATATTTTTAATGATATACTATAGTTTTTTTAATAAACCCTTCTTTAAAAAATTTGCCCGTTTATGTCTAACTGAAAAAGAATGGGATGCGTGTTTGGTTTAAAAATATCACCAAAAGATCACAGATACCGATGAGGTCACCCTACACCACTCCAGTACTCCTTCTGTGATCTCCTCTGTGAGTTTTTGGAATGTGCATGCAGCGCAGATGTAGTAACATGCAGTAGAATCAAATATTTTTAGATGCATTTTGTACAGTGCTGTGAACAGGTGGCAGCAGGTAAACTCAAGCCACCAGGTGAAGTTTTCAGAATCGCAGGTTTCAGTCGCGTTGGGTGCTCCTAGCACCACAGCAATGAAAGCTACACAGCTGAGGCTTTGGTCTGAACACGTGCACCCTAGAGAGACTGAATCAATGGCACAGAATCCCGGTCCCGCAGTTCTGCTTGTATTTGCTAATTTCTCTCTCATTGCTTCTCCCTACCGAAAAAAAAAAAAAAAACCCAAAGCAAACAGCATCGCAGTGGGTAGCTTTACTGAAGCATAGCATTGGCTGTGTGCCGGCAGACCTCTCCAAACTCACAGCGGGAGTCTTTGGACAACATCCCTACTCTGTCATCCCCCTCATTTCAATATAGCTATGCCAACATTAGCTATGCTAAGGCAGGCCCACGGCAGTGCTGCCATCTAGAGGTAAAAGAAAGCAAGACAGGGACGTGGGGAGGGGGAAAAATAGATCGAGAGCCTAATTCAGAGAGAGAGAGAGAGAGAGAGAGAGAGAGAGAGAGAGAGAGAGAGAGAGAGGGTGAGAGAGAGAGAGAGAGAGAGAGAGAGAGAGAGAGAGAGAGAGAGAGAGAGAGAATGTTCTCAGTGGCCTGGGGTGCAACATCCATCTCTGTCTTTTTGCCAAATTTGATTTTAAATATTTACAATGCCATATATCTTAGCTGAAACAAATGACCAGCAAAGTGCTATTGTCTGTGAAAACGGCTATTAAGAAGGATGGTGGATTTAGAATCAGCATCAATGTTTTATTTGGTAAAATATATGACCATCAGGTGTACAACCACTGCAGTTTCTTTCTTTTTTCTTTTTTTTCTTTTAACTTTAAACACCAATCATAAAGAAAAGGCCAAACTTTTCTTTCAGAGTAAATTTCACACTGAATGTTAGTCAAATTTCACACTAAATGTTAATGCTAACTCACACTTAAAATGGTAAAATGCCAGTGGTTCAAGACAACTTTATCGTTCGTTCTCACTGATTGTTACCAGTTTCAAAATGTTGGTTTTGATCTTTCAGTCAGTCCTGAGATTAAAAAAAAAAAAAAAAAACCAACCTAAAATTCTTTTTTTTTCTCTGAAACTCATCACTTCAGTGTAGCACATTGTAAGACAGAGGCTGTTTGATGTTTTAAAATGGCAGGATCACGCCCTTCCTCTGTGAACTATAAAGTCATACCAAAGCACTTTGATAGCCTCTGTGTTCAAACATCCACTCCACTTAAACTCCTCTCAGATGGTTTCAAATTGTGACTTTTTTTTGTGTTATGTGTGAAGTCTGTCGTAGTTTGATGGCTTTCCATATTACAATGAGCAAACTGCAACCTAAAAACCTCAAAGTCATTTTTCGCAGAACAAAACTTTGATCATCCCGCAGCTTGATAGCAACCTACGTTTCCCATTACTGAAGTTCACAAGAACAAAGGCTGTCGGAATAGATTGACGACACAGCACTGTGTAAGCCTTTGCTTTTCAGAATATCATTTTTATAACCAGTTATGAAGACAATGACTCAGTTTGACTGAAAAAATGAAAAAACAAACACCTTTACTTCTCTTATAAAACCTCATATCTGTCTCTCTCTCTCTCTCTCTCTCTCTCTCTCTCTCTCCCTCTCTCTCATTCAAACACACTGTAGGTTAATCTGACCAGGCCTTGTAGAGATTGTCTCCAACCGCATTTAGAGTAATAGAGCCACTTTCGACTGACACAAATGATTTACTACCCACCTCAGGACTGTCTTTCTTATTTACAGCTTAGCAATCCTGGCCAAACATTTCTCCTCTTAACCTGAAACACAGGTCAAAGTGGGCTACAATGAAATATTGTTTGTGGAACTTTTGCAATAACTAGTGACTTATCTGAAGTTCTGACGTTTTTGTTGTCGTTGCTGTTGTTGTTGTTTTTCTTCCCAGCAGTTGTCTGGAAAATACTGCTGCACAACTACAGACAACCCAAGAACCACCACGAGAGGAAAAAAACAAAGCAAAAAAAAAACAAAAACGAATGCGTGTATCGTATATGTCCAGCATTGGCAAGCACGGACACCATACATTCCTTATGATAAACAGTTTTAATTAATCTCTTGCCAATTAAAACACAAATAATCCCACGCCCCCCTGCGTAAGCTCTGAGAACACACTGGCTCAGATCAGAGCTTTCTCATTAGTTAGGAATCATTCTCTGAAGGAAGAAATAGATTGCCCTCGCGAGAGTGTAGATTTGAAATACAAACGCCTGCAATCGTTTCCCTACGGTTGGCCGGCGAACAGAGAGCTAGGACTGGTGATTAGCTGACTTGTCTGGCGATGCTGATAACAGAAATCAGAGGAATTGTGAGGATCGCCTCTACTGTCCCAAAAGGATTACGGGGGGGGGGAGTAATAACATCTGTCAGGAACCAGTCTTAACAAATGTGTATGAACTGTTACAGGGCAGCTGTACATCCCTGAATGCATTTACACAAACAAACAAACAAACACATTCTGCTTGATGACTGCAACACAAGACTAGACCAAAGACGCAAGCAGCCTATATTCAGTCAAATGCACTGTCTGAAATCACTACTGCCAAAAAGAATGTCCATTCCATTCCAAGGATAGATAGATAGATAGATAGATAGATAGATAGATAGATAGATAGATAGATAGATAGATAGATAGATAGATAGATAGATAGATAGATAGATAGATAGATAGATAGAGAGAGAGAGAGAGAGAGAGAGAGGGAGAGAGAGAGAGAGACATATATATAGAGAGAGAGCTTTTCAAAGAGGACCTCATGAGTGAAACTCAGAGGACAAGTTTAGAGTTATGCTATGCTTGTCAGCTGAACCCAGGGGTTGGTGGGTGGGTGTGAGGACTGGAGTCATTTTATCCTCACATCAGGGATGTTATTATTCATCTACAAGCCCTAGCGTTATTATGTTCGATGATATTACGCAGTCTGCAGGGTGGAAATATTCACTGGATTGCTTGACATGTATGGAGGGTTTTTCTCACCGCCTCAGTTGAGGAGGCTGCTCTCTAAGTGCGAGAATAATGAGGTACCACAGTGAAAATTAAGAAAAAATGCAAGTACTCATACAAATCATTTAAAATGTAGCGTTACGCTAGTAAGTGTTCAGAACAGTCCAGCAACGAGTCACTCCTAAACATTAACGATCCATCTATTCTTTTAACCATTCGGAGTTAATTATATGTTTCAAACCTCATTCAAACCCCAAAGGCTTTTCTTTCTTTCTTTAATATCAATCATCGTTTAACGTTCAATGACCATGAAATCACATTCAAAGATCCGAAACACTTCGGATTCAGAACTAACCATACGTCTCTTACCTGTAATGATTTAATTCAGGACCCATTCTTTCTTTAGAATGCAGAGGGGTCACCTCCTGTCAGTTCACACACTTAATTAAGTATTTATTAACTGTGAGATGAAGTGGCCTGCTTAGCCCCAATGCACGCTGCCGGAACAAGTGTACAAATGAGGGATCCTCTTTCAAGGGCAGCGCTGATCACAAATATATTATTTATGCCGACAGCTTTTTAGTAGTTGTAGGTTCAGCTCCACACACTGAACTTTATTCCCCTTTTACACTGATGGCTTTCAATGAAGGTGAAGAAAAAAAGGTGGGTGGGGGGATTCTGAGAGAGGTTTTGTTACAGAGCTGAAGTGGGAATCTTACATTTCTCTAGTGCTGACATGTTTTACATATTATATAAAAGCATTTAAAGGCATTTAAAGGAAGAGGACAGAAGCAGGGCACGAGAGCAGAGAGAGAAAGGGAGAAAGAGAAAGAGACTGAAAAAGTAACAGTGCTGCACTACATATAAAAATTCCTCTGGATGGCGCTATAAACATTGTTTTCAATATTTCATATTCTCCTTTTCCCAAACTACTACGCGTTCACAGAGAATGAGAATTTCGGGAGACTGAAAAAGTAACGAAAACTATTTCAGTACGTAGATGTTTCAGCATCAAAAACTGAAAACAAGTGAATTGAAAAATGTAAAAAAAAAAAAAAAAAAGGTTCTAAAATGAATTTAAAAAAATTAACTGGCCAATTTACGCCATACGACCAGATATAAAACAAACTTGCAAGCAGCGCCCTCTACTGATATACAAAAGGAAAAACAGAAACACGTCCAGTTACCGTATTAATGAGAAAGCCGTCAGAAGCTGCGTAATTCACCTGAAGTACTTTGCTCTGAGAGCTAGTAATGTATGAGAATATATGCCTGGCATTATCACACGAGTCAAGATGGTAGCATTAACTGATATTAAACATATGAGCAAATCTGACAAAGGTATCTTGAAATCGTAATGAAAAACAAATCATTACACTAATAATTTCAACATGTGGTTAATGAGAGTATGTTATTTTACGCATGTCCCTGGGGCAAACACACTGGTTGCTGGTTTATTAACAGTAACCCAGTATTTACGGTATACACGAATACTGTAAAACACTTTACACTCTATATACCTGCTAATATATCCAATTTTAATGACATACTCTGTCACAACGTCCATGTGTAAATACATAAGCGAAAGAGGGCTGTTGAAATGATTATAGGTTTAAGTGCAGACATTTTGTGTCTTTCACTTCAGTTGCACTAGATGGCAATAGTGCAGTGTGAGAAGAATTGCAACCAGAAAAAGAGGAGCCACAGCGGCACGGACATTGTTGAAATATCAACATTTTTTTTTTATCATGTCGATAACACCACTGAAAGATAGAGCTGAGAGAGAATTTAGTTCTGGAATTAACATCAGTCAAGCTGATTGCTATGCAGTCAAATGATACAAAAAGAGAGAGAGAGAGAGAGAGAGCGAGAGAAAGACATATTTCTCTAGGTATATCAATCTACAGATTCTCACATTTTAGTGGCTTTGTCAGCATATTGATAATGAACAGGGTCTATTTTTTATCTAAACTGCTCTCCTTTTGGTCTAATGAGATTATTGGTTTTAAAAGCACATTATACATGTGTATAGACAGACTCATTATACCTGACTAGTTTGACCACTATTAACTACGACAGCAAGAACAGCATCCCTGCTTTCAGTCACAGGATATATTTACTGTTGAAATTGTCAGATGGACAGGGGGCAGCATAAACATGAAAGCATATAGTTTCACACACTGGCCTGTGTTAATACACTGGTTTGCTTTTACTATATGCCAGTATATCTTTTACTTACACATAATGACACACTCACAGTGTACAGTCATAAAACACAATGAAAGATGCAGAAACAGAATTGCTACTGTTGTTCCAGAATGACCCAGGGACTACTCATCCCTGGAATGTAAATTTTAAAAAAAGAAAGAAAAAAAAAACAATGACTTCATTAAATTTGGCAATAAAATATTTGCAATAGCTCATTGGCTTCTGATGACCATAATGAAGACTGTGACTGAATCCAATCGCAAAGCATTAGATTTAATTTGCCTGGCATTTCACAGATGGGAATGTATTCAGAGCAAAGAATAGACCTCAGCAGTCATTATAAAAACACAGCGACCACAGGAGAGAGAGACAGTTTTTCTTTTTCTTTTTTTTTTTTTTGACCCCTCCCTAAGGATCCTGGGACAGAGCAGTTCACAAAAGGCTTTCTCTCTGTCCAGTGTGTATAATTCCCAGAATGCACTCTGAAATTTTCAGAGTACTTTCGTTCACATGCTGGAGATGCCAGTGCAGAACTTCTACATATTGCATGTCAGCCTATTACATTCCCAGTGCTTAATTAGTACAGCTCCATTCTCTGGAAATATCTGTGCTTGGATGTTGTCCAAGCAACAGATAAGATTTGCCAACATATTTGGGGTGTGTGCCAGCTAAAATGATAATAAATGAAACAAACAACAGAGGTGCTTGTCAACCCCTGAAAAAAGGGGGGGAAAAGAGAGACATTTCTTAAAACGATTTAAAAGGAATAAAAAAACAAAAACAAAAACATTTTCGATAAAACGAATCTGTTGTAACGGAGCCCGCTGTACAAACTGAGCGAAAGGTTGAAACACAGAGAAAAAAACATCTGAAGTTAAAGACAGGATGAAAGAAAAAAAAACCAGATAGAGGTTATCCATTTTGAGTAGACAGCTATTGAAGGCCCAGCAGAGACCAGTCCTTTTTTTTTTTTTGTTTAAATCTAGGGACTAAACCCTGCTTGACCAAATACCAATGTAAAAAAAAAAAAAAATCAATCCATCAAAGACAAACATACAAACAGCCCCTCAAAGCTGTTAACATATGTGGGCCTACTGCATAACTGACTTCACGTCTATGTATAGTCCAAAGTGATTTATAGAGCATTTCAACTCCGGGCCTGGAACACTACCGCTTCTCCGGGAGAGAAAAGAAAGCGAGAATAAGTGAGAACAGAGAGAGAGAGAGAGAGAGATCACAGCTCCTCCTGCAGAGACCAGCAGCTGCACAAGGATCTCCTGCAGTCCACGGCAACCATCGCAGAGCATCCCTGCCAGTGAACACAGAGGCAATCTGACTCATAAAACCCAAACACAAAACAGAATGTGAGCCAGGAATAGTATTACTGGACAGGGAGAGAGAGAGAGAGAGAGAGAGTGTATTTGTGTGTGTGTATGTGTATATGTAGTGTGGTGGGGGGTGGGGGGTCCACTATGGTCCACTCCTCAGCACCTTTCCAAGATAAATTGGCTGTGACCTGGACATGACCCTGGGCAATGTTCATGAGACCATTAAATCTCTGCAAAAAAAAAAAAAGGAGGCTGGGGGGGTGGGGGGTGTGGGGGGGTGGGGGTGGGGTGTTATGGGTGTAAGTCTACTTCACGTGTGTACATTCATGGGCGTGTGTCTGAGAGATAGAAAAGAGAACCATGAAGATATGGAATGAATTAGAATTTCCTCTGTAACAACAAGTCGGTTCCATATTTCTTCTTCTTCTTCTTCTTCTTCTTCTGCTTCTTCTTCTTCTTCTTCTTCTTCTTCAAAAAAGCACTTCATTCCACTTTATGGATCTTCTTGTGAAGTCATGGTAGTGACCCCCCATCCTCCACTATCACCAAACCCCTACTGAGACCAGTCTTTGATAACAAACAGGGACCAAAAATAAATAAATAAATAAATAAACCAGTGCCACTGGAAATCCCCAGCACCAGGGTTACTGGTTTGATTTGGATAATTACACGTTACAGTGTAGAAAACCATCGCTATGAACCATATCAGCCTCGGCAACCCTTAATGACTGACATTACCAGGGTGACGGTGTACTCAAGGTTCAGCTAGAGAGAGGCATACGACGCCAGTGCAGTCACTGCATGCGCATACCCTCATGCATAAGCAGCACTATGGCTGGGCTTCCTTACTGCCAGCAAAGCACTAAAGCTTTACTTCTGTGCGCTGTCACGTTAAGGTAATCCAAAGTGATGTGCAGTTAATTTGTTTCCCTATTGTAATGACCTTGCATATAAACAGTTACCGAAGGCATGAATATTACACATCTCTTCCTCCCTCTCCTTCTCTCCCTCTCTCTCTCCCTCTCTCTCTCTCTCTCCCTCTCTCTCTTCCTCTCTCTCTCTCTTTCTCTCTCTCTTCCTCTCTCTCTCTCTCTCTCTCTCTCTCTCGCTCTCTCTCTCTCTCTCTCTCTCTCTCTCTCTCTCTCTCATTCCCCTTGAGAGAAAATTAGAATTCAAATTTGTAATCTTGTCCCTTTTAAGTCTCGTCTTTTGCAAATACTCTGAAGAAAGACAATTAACCTGCAGCACCACATGGATCACAGCATTTAGTTTAACAGCAATATGGAACTAGTCTTCACATTCATATTCAATATACTGTAACACACAGATCAAGCTCTGTTTGAACATTCACATACACCGAGTGTGTGTCGGAAAGGGAGAGAGAAGCATGATGAGTGGAGAGAAAAGGAGAGTGAAGGAGAGAGATGTTGGGAAGCTGGAGGCTGGAGAAAGAGAAAAGTATATAATGTTTGCAATGTGCTGAATCATGAACCAACAAAGTGAAAACATAAATATAAAAGATTTCCTCTCTCTCTCTCTCTCTCTCTCTCTCTCTCTCAGTAGTGCATAAACCTCCAAAATTATATATAGGTAAGTCAAGCATTGTGGCATTATGTAAATGCAAGACAAGAAAAGACTAAAGATATAACCTTAATTACAAACTTTTTTTTTTAATGTAACTCCAACTGTGACCTTCTTGTCATCTGATCTGGAAATGAACCTGTCTATGGGAAGTGAATGTTAATGGTTGTAAAAAGGAGGGGAAAAAAAACCATAAATGCATTGTGAACATAAAGGAAAAAAATCTTCCCCACACTCATTTACAGGCAACATTTGCAAATAATTTATATTCCAGCATCCATATTTAGCTAATCTGAGCAAGTAAAAAAAAAGAAAAAAAAGATACAGTTTCTGAAAACAAGATATAACTAATCAACAACTTTAATTTCCAGTCCATCTGATGTACAAATTGTGCTTAATGAACCGTATAAAATCAATTACTCAGGTTAGAGTGTGCACGCAAAAGGAAGAAGAAAGAAAGAAAAAGAACACAAAATACATGATGCATACGTAAATAGACATTACTCATACCAGATTATTTTGCTCCATTTGCATAGCATTAGTATTGGGAGCATTCAAAAGGCTGGTCCCCCATTTGTTACACATGTCTCTTCCATTAAAATGTAAGTAGGCCAGAGAAATATTCCTTAATGCACACACTACGGAAGCCTTGGAAGGCAGAATGGGGTTGTGCCTTCAGATCTACAGATAGCATTTAAGAGTACTGCTCAACCATTCACATTGTCATGGCATAGATCAAAAGACTTAATAAAAAAAAAAAAAAAGTTCAGCTCTTGAGTCCCTTCTAAAAAAAAAACCCCAAGGATAAGAAGCCATGGCACTAACTCAAATTTCCAACCAAATGTGGTGCTTTTTTTTTTTTTTTTTAATTTATTTGGTGTATTGTGTTTACATGATTACTTGGTTCAAAAAGAGTTCTCCGATCGTGGATGGAAATGTTAGTTTTTGCTTAACAATGGATTTGAATTGACAATCAAGCAAAAACATACTTTGGCACAGGGAAGGTGCCCAAAAATGAACAAGAGAAGCAATAAATTCAGAATTCACATCTGTCAGGAACCACCCCCAAAGCTAGCACCTTCGTTCCTTTTATTTTTTTTATTTTATTTTATTTTTTATTTTATTTTATTTTTTTGGCCAAAAGTAAACTTAAAATATGCCAATCTGCAATTCCTTTTATAAACTTGCTGAAGTGTAACTCAAACTTAAATAGCCAACCCATGCCAATTCCACAAAGTAATGTAGTGTAGAATTTTCAGTCTCTGAGCAGTGAAGCAAAAATCTAAATCTGGTGTCATGAATTATTAAACCCTCGCATTATAAGAGCTTTCTCCAGTGGAGAATATCAAGCACTATACGAACTGGAGATCAAACGGAGACCAGAATAATAAGAACTAAATTTAATGCTAGAAGTAGCTGTCAAAAAGGGAAAAAAAAAAAAAAAGTCGAACATTTCCCAGCAAGCCAAACACGAGTTTCACTTTTGATGAAACACGAGCTTAAGAAGAAGAAGAAGGAAAAAAAAAAGGAGTATCCAGATGAGATAGCACACAAAGGAAAGAGGTCTCAGGAGATGGTCAGTATCGGTCACTTCCATGGTAACGGGTTTTTGAGTAGATAGGAAAAAGGATGGGGGGGGGGGGGATCTCAGAGCACCACAGCGAATGACATGATGACAAGTGATTGAATTCCTGCTGCTGAATATGAGAGGAGCATAAATCTTGCCGGTTTATAGCCAATCATAAAACACTAAATGAGTCCTGACTCCCCAAGAGTACTGAATAAGCATAACCACGAAAAGAAAGCAAGGGCCCCAAATTCTCCAGACTGTATTGTCATTATTGAGTTATTGAGTAATGTTCATATAAAACTCAGTCTTTGCTTCTGCTGTTGGACATGATATCTGTGTGAATTAAAAATATGGAGGGGTTAAACACTTTCATAGCGCTGAGAATTTTTTTTTTTATTCATTTATTAATTTAAATGAAAACCCATACCACGGGAAAAATGCCTAACCCCCGTCATCTGAACTCTCAAATTAACAGAGCACCATAAATCAGAAACATAGAGTAGATGATGTATAGAGATTATATATGTATATAATCAGTAACTGCCCATCAAAGTCATTATGAATGTTGTAAAATATATTGCTGAAAAAAGAAAACTACAAGTATCGTGTTTTATGATTGAGTCAAACTGCGGGGATAGGATTTGTTATAAGCAAGTAGGACTATAACATTATTATAGAGTGTTGTTACCGGTTCGTTCTACTCTTCCATCTTTTCCATCAAGATGGTTACATCATACTGTCACTGTAATGGTTTATCCAGTTATACGGATAATGCACCAAGCTAATGCACGCCGGCACTAAGCAATGAAATCTAAATGTCCATTAGCACAGGCCCCATTTGCAGGAAGGTATAAAGAATCTCTTTTGCCCTTTCATGATATTATATTTCTACAAAACATCAGTCAGTAAGTTTTTTTTTTTTGGGGGGGGGGGGGGGTGGGGGGGGGGTTTATTTACTGGCAATCAAGTTTTAGTAATATGTAATTTCACGCTATAAGCTATTAGGTTCATACTGATATCTGTATAGCAATGCCACGTGTATTGAAAGACTTTAACGCATATGATTCTCAAATTCTCCGTTAGTCTGCTTTCTATGCCTAAGGTCGATTTGCATTTTCCACAGTCTGTTTCATTATTTTATTTATTTTATATAACTTTGCTGAACTGATCCAGTTGAAAATTCGGTGGTGTCTAAGCAGTGCTGAAACTTATAATGAGAGAGAGAGGAGAATGTGAAGTGTTTTGCTTTCAAGACAGATAAACCCTGCAGCCCAAGTTAACAGCTTTTTTCTGCAGAGAAAATGATTTTCCAATGTGCAGAACATTTAAAACAGCTATAAATTAAAGGGGGGGGGGGGTAAAAAAAAAAGCCAGTAATTTATTTTCAGCTGAATCTTCTCCACTAGAGTGAATGTGTCTATAAAATTCAGAAAGAAAAGTAGGTTGCTAAAATGCACTTAATTTGCCATGATAGATTGAGTCCATGCTTCAGTGACTGTAATTGAATCTGTGACCTATTTCTTCTGAGGAAAATTGTCTCTTGGGTTTTGTGTCACCATACATTTTAATGGAATTCAATAGACTGTCATAGAATTTGTACATTTATAAGCAACTGTTAACATTTCTCCTTTCCATTTGTAAATTGTCTAATTGATATTTTCTTACATTATAATACTCTTGTCTAATAGATTTTGATACAGTGGGAAAAAATGACATCTCTATGGCAGATGAATCCAGTGGTTTCCAGAAGCTTCTTGCTGTGCTAGAATGTTTATATCTTCCTCCCTTTCATGCAACACTACAGTGCAGAAATCTGTATAAATGTTGATCAAAAGAAAAAAAAAAGTGTGTGTGTGTGTGTATGTGTGTGTGCGTGTGTGTGTGTGTGTGTGAGTGTGTGTGTGTGTGTGTGTGTGTGTTGGGGGGCAAAGTGATTGGAATGACATTGTAGTCAGTTTGACATCTCCTCTGTATTTAGTGCTGAGCTTTGCACTAAATCCCAGGAGAGATTAGTTGTTGAATGCCTGTACCAACACAAGCCAGTCATGGCAAACTCACTCCTGGGCCCCTGTCTCCAAACCTGCCTTAGCTGTCGACCCCACCAGGCCTCGACGATTTTCTATCATGGTCCATGACTTTAAACATTATTCCTTACCTCTTACAAAATTAGTCAGTACTAAATGACTTCATATGATTTCATTTCTGTCCATAATATAAACAAGATTTTCAATCAAGGAAAAAGCCAAGAGAAGAAATATCTGGTAGATGGAACGTTAGAGCAATGGAATTTGTCTGTATTATGACTTGTCTTTGGCTTTGTGTGTCCTGTCTGTTTTCAAGCGTATATGTCATTTGTAAATATAAATGTTTAACAAATGTTTGAAGAAAAAAAGAGAACAGAAAAGATAAAAGTAGGATTCTGTGTTGTGTCAAAGCACAAACATTAGCCTGGTTTGAATAACCCTTAAATCAGAAACATATCGTGAAAGAGCTTATAAATTGTCTGTCTAAACAATCATCTCAGACCCCATATCTGCAAGAACTGCAATGTAGTCAGAGTAAATGCATATGACATGCACACCTGTGCTCCATTAAATGAACAACAAGCAGTCAAAATGCAAAATATCATTTCACCAACGTACCATACTGGACTTCCAATCCACAGCTCACAAACCAGCCTGAGAAAATGAAAACATGCAACAGTCTTTGGCCTTTTCTTCATTTGTTCATGTGTGTGTGTGTGCGTGTGTGCGTGTGTGTGTGTGTGTGTGTGTGTGTATGTGTGTGTGTGCGTGTGAATGTGTGCGTGCGTGTGTGTGTGTGTGTGTGTGTGTGTGTGTGTGTGTGTGTGTGTGTATGTGTGTGTGCGTGTGTATGTGTGTGTGTGCACGTGCGTGCGTGTGTGTGTGTGTGTGTGCACGTGCGTGCGTGTGTGTGTGTGTGTGTGTGTGTGTGTGCGTGTGTATGTGTGTGTGTGCACGTGCATGCGTGTGTGTGTTTCTGTGTGTGTATGTGTGTGTGTGTGTTTCTGTGTGTGTGTGTGTGTGTGTGTATATGTCTCACTCCCTACCCATAGACAACGTAATAAAACAGCACTGACAAGCCTGTGGTTCATTTACTCCAAACATTTTGTACTGACAAAAGCTGCAGAGACAGCACTGAGTTCAATAATATCTTAATACTCCGAGTACAATAACAGAGAGACTAGCTGCTACCACTCACAAGCCTTCAGTGAACATCTGCTAAATCATGTTATTACACTATTTTTTTATTACTTTTTCTTAATTCACAAAACAAGACACAGTTTTCTCCTTCTTTATGAACTTCTATGTAAATAATGCACACAAATGAAATAATATATATTCCAAAAAATAAAGTTATATCCAAATATAACCACCTAAAATGCAAAATCTGAATACTTTGTTTGCACATCAAAGATATGGTCAAAATATTGTTGGCCTGCAATGATTTTTCTTGTATGATTTATGAAGTCCAACTTGCAATTTGGTTATGAAAAGACCCCATCATTTTAGGCACACCTTTTAAATCCCAGACATTTATAAGTTGTTTTTTTTTTTCCCCCCTCATCCAACAACTTTCCTGTGCGAAAGTTGTTGTAAAACAGGCTAGTTCTGCGTAGCCTCAGATAAAAATATAAAAGATGCTTAAATCCGTCCAGTCAGAAGATGATGAAAGGAAGAGACAGGTCCTGTCAGCTGTTAGAGAATTGTTGGCTTTGGGTCTGCCTCTGGCCCTGTGGGCTTCATCATTATTTTCATCCTAAATAAAGCACTACCTTAAATTAGAATTAGTCTGTAGAAAATAACACAGCAAACATATATTTACAACAAACTGATGGGGGGGGGGGGGGGGGGGGGGGGGGGACAAAAAAACAAAAACGCTTTACCTGACCTTAAAGTGCTTATTCAGTCAATGCTTTTAGCTCAGAGTAAAATCTGGCTTAGAGCATGAATCATTTAGCTACAACTGGGACAGAGGGAAGTGAAGTCCTAAGTAGTTATCTGCACTGTCTATGTTCATACTCATATTCATCATTTGCAGAACTAATGACACAAATGCAGCTGAAATCAGTTGCTCTGTAATTTAAGTGTGAAGAATGCATTAAGTAATTACAGATTGTTACAGTGACTAAAGTGGATCTTCTACTCAGTCAATTAAATCAGAATGGGATTGTTTTTTTTTTTCTTCCCCTCTCTCTCTCTCTCTCTCTCTCTCTCTCTTTTGCTTTCTCTCTCTCAAAGCAAAACACTGTTTATCATCAGGGGTTCAATTGGTTTGCTCTGCTCGGCACTGTTATCCATATCACACTAATGAGTTCCTCGACGTTTCTGTTCTAATTAATGCTTCTAATTCTTGTTAATTAATTGTAGCCAAAGCTTACCCCATCTGCTAACTTGTGAGAAAAGTAAAATTAGGTCAGTGTTAAAATGAACCTCAGCAGCAGTACAGACAGACTCTTAATGATAGTTCTCTCGTTTGTTAAACGGAGCAAATGTTTGCCAAGTGTAGTGCTCTGGTTAAAAGTAGTGCGCTCAAAAGTCAAACTTTGGTGTAAACAACATAAATAAAAATATCATTAACAATTAGGTATTTCAAAAACATTAATGCAAAAAAAAAGGAGGGGGAGAACCATTAAAAGAGTCAAGTTTGTTTTTGGACCCTGGATCAGATAGCAGTAGAGTGTATGTAATTGTGTGCTGTCTTCTTCCACAAATCAAGCATGTGTTAAGGTATTAGTGGAAAGGTCATAAGAGTTACAATTTCAAATGTTTACACAGGAATACCCAATGGCAGCACGGGCTGGCCTGCTGTGTAATCGTTCACTGAGAGCCTAGGGGTCTTTGAAGAGAAACTGAGGTCTTCCAATTAGCTATTGATTTCAACAATGTCATATTGACAGTGTTACATAATCTAGCCAGGAGCTGTAATTAACACATTCCAACTTTGTGGTTCTTTGACAGTAATGATAAGTGTGTTTTTTCGAGGCCTACATCAAAAAAACATGTTAACACACATTAACGTTGTTTCCCCCTTATGATGCTCCAAAGAGTCCTTTGCTTTTTTTTTTTTTTTTTCCCTTCCTTAACACCAGTGTCCCCAGGGCTAATAGTAAGAAATGCAAAGCAAATCTGATCATGTTATCATTAGGAGATTTCAGCATCTCGTATGCATTATTTATGAAATGAGCCAATCGCATCTTTTTAACTTACCGTTTGATTACACGCGCGTTAAGCCGCCGGTTTTCACGACACAAGGAGCGGGATTTAGACTGAAACAAGCATCAAGACCTGTAAAGAACAGTCCGCTTTAAGCGGCTACCGCGTTCTTAATCTGCGTCTGCTCCCAGACCTTTTTAACAACAATTTCCTCTGCTAGATGTCAATTAATCTTTTCTTTTACTGGAGGGCAAAGCAGAGTTAGTGTAAATGTAAGGGAACCATTGCCTGCAGGAATCAAGCAAGGCAGTTTTCATGCAGTCTACTCTCTTATCTCTTTCCAGAGAAGAAGAAGAAGAAGAAGAAGAAGAAGGAAAAGAAATGCAATGGATGTAATCTTCCTCTTGACGAGTGCTCTACAAGGAAATCATTGTCCTGATCTTCATAAAAAGCTCAGAGCCATGGTGTAAAAACATATTTATTTCTGTCTCTGCATCAACCAGTCTGTCACCATGATTATCTTCAACAGAGGGACAATAAGGCAGCGAACTGTTGCTGAGGGAGAATCTGAGCTTCTTTTGTTGGGGCTACAGAGGACAAGGGTCAGAGGAGGGGAAATGGCCCGTAATGATTGTAGCAGATCTACCCTGGAAATCTTATCTGCAGGGAGTGTGTGTGTGTGTGTGTGTGTGTGTGTGGACATTGTTTAATAGCGTCACATCACTGCCTCAGACACGGCAGCTCAAACATAGCTTTTGTTCGCCATCTCATTTGTGCTCACCACGTCAAGGTAAAGAAGAGAAAAAAAAAAAAAAAAGAAAAGAAAAAGTGAGT
Source organism: Chanos chanos (assembly GCF_902362185.1). Taxonomy (NCBI): domain Eukaryota; kingdom Metazoa; phylum Chordata; class Actinopteri; order Gonorynchiformes; family Chanidae; genus Chanos; species Chanos chanos. The sequence goes on along the minus strand of NC_044496.1, from coordinate 6,749,325 downwards.
TTTAACACACACATACACACACACACACAGACACACACATAACCTACAATCGAAGTGTTCGAAGGACGATGAAAGAAAGAAAGTGTTCTGGTGCCCTGAGAGTGCCTGACAGGTCTATTCTCAGCTTGGTTTCTGGTGGTATGGAATGACACATAGCCTTGTTTAGCTATGTGAGCATCTACTGCAGGAGCTTATATCTAAAGACACAGGAAACTGAATATGCCCCAAAAGAAATCTTGGCTAGCAGGTGGTCACATCTCTCAACATGTACTTAAATGAAATCATAGCTTTAGAGATAATGGGTTGGTCCGTATCCTGCTAAGTGCAAAGTTGAAGTGTTTCACAAGTCTTTTTGCGCAGAAATAGCAGAAATAAAGTTCCGAGAAGTGGCAAACTGCTAATATGTTGAAAATGATGAAATTTCAAAAAATGAGGATGTCTGGCTCATATCTTTAAAGATTTTGGATTTTCTTATTAATACTCATATTCAAATGTCTTGAGAGTTTGACTGTTGTTGTTGTTGTTGTTATTGTTGTTGTTTACTTGTTGGTTAC